>NC_065597.1:56757540-57066975 GCF_024542745.1 Macaca thibetana thibetana | reverse complement strand
TGGGAGGATCACTTGAGAGCCCAGGAGTTCCAGACCAGCCAGGGCAACATAGGGAGACTCTATCTCTACAAAATTATGAAAACTAGCTGGGTGTGGTGGTGTGTGTATGTGGTCCCAGCTACTTGGGAGGCTGAGGCAAGAGGATCTCTTCGTTCTGGGAGGTCGAGGCTTCAGAAAGCCATGATCACACTGCTGTACTCCAGCCTGGACAACAGAGTAAGACCCTGTCTCCAAAAAACATAAAATAAAAATACTGGCTTTGGAGGGTCTGACGGAACCGAGCTCCTGCCTTTTACCATCAGTGTGGTTCCTGGACAAGTTGTTAATCCTCACCAGGCTGTTTTCTCCTCTGTTATGTGGGGACAATTAGGATCTGCCACAAAGGGCTACTGTGAGGATTAAATAAAACAGCCGTGTATGGAATTAAACAGATCTCTGGCACAAAGTGAATGGTCAGTAACTGGTGGCTGGTTTTAGTAATATTTTTTAAAGCTGTCAGCAAAAATAAAGTTTTTATTCCGGTTTTTATTCCATATTTTTGTACAGCAGTGGTTCTCAATGCTGGCTGTAGATTAGAATCTCCTGGGGGAAAATTTATAAGCTGTGTCAGGCTAGAGGCCAGAAAAAGTGATTACATGGGTTTATTCTTAGTAGAGAATGTGTTGTAACCACATCAGCAAAGCCCTAATACTATGGATTAGCTACAAGATCCCAGTAATAGCTTTGGATTCAAAATCTTCCTTAGCGAGGCTCTTCTCACTAATGCAGTTTCTTTTGGTCTGAAATTCAGGGGATCTGAGTTCCTGTTCGACTCTGCAATTTACCAGCTACATGGACCTTGCTTTCCGCTTTGAAAAATTGAATCGTTGAATCAGGAAATCTCTATAACAGTAAAACAGAATATCCCATAGGTGTTTGCTGTAGAATCTCCTGCCTCTCAGGCAAGAGCCCTGCTGTCTGGGCAAATCTAAACCTTGAAAACCTGTTGCTGCTGTTTTGGTGGCTGTTGCCAGGTTTGGGAGTTTGGTCTCGACGTTGAAGGCAAGAACAATAGATGGTGAATGTTCTGCTCACTACTGGGCTTTTGTTGGGGAAAGCGAGGTGGGATCACTGGGGGAGGCAGAGAGTAAATCTGGAAGTTTAGAGTGTGAGGCAGAGAAGAGGGAAGCATGAATTTGGTATTTGGCAATTTGAGAAAGTTTGGAGGAAAAGAGTAGGGAGGTTTAAAGGAGATTTTTGTGAAGTTTGATCACATGTTTGAGAAGGTAGGAAGCATAGACTCCTCCTGTCACTACATTTGGGCCTGTCACATCCAGAATGACTCTTTCTAATGCAAGTTGGAGCTAACCGGGAGGGCGATGTGAAATTCTGTCTGCCTTGTCAAGCTGTGGCCCGGCCTACAGGACAGCATTTCCTACCTGTGGCTGCCAAACGTTGGGTGTCTGCAAAGATCCACAATCCTCATAGCAGCTCTGATTTATTGAGTGCCAACTACATGCCAGGCACTTTGCATATATTATTTCTAATCTTCACAGCAAACAGAATGAGTAGAAATTATTATTGCCTGACCGGGAGCAGTGGCTCATGCTTGTAATCCCAGCACTTTGGGAGGCCAAGGTAGGCAGATCACTTGAGGTTAGGAGTTTGAGACCAGCCTGGCCAACATGGTGAAACCCTGTCTCTACTAAAAATACAAAAATTAGCCAGGCGTGATGGCGGGCGCCTGTAATCCTAGCTACTCGGGAGGCTGAGGCTACGGAATTGCTTGAACCTAGGAGGCAGAGGTTGCAGTGAGGCAAGATCACACCATTGCACTCCAACCTGGGCCACAGAGTGAGACTCCATAGCAAAAAAAAAAAAAAAAAAAAAAAAAGGAAACTATTATTGCCCCTATCTTTCAAGGGAGGAAACTGTGTCTCAGAGGTTAAATCATTCACCTTTGGTCACACAGCTTTGAAGTGGCAGAACTGAGAAAATTAATTAATTTATTTATTTATTTATTTTGGGGATAGGGTCTCACTCTGTCACCCAGGCTGGAGTGCAATGGCATGATCTTGGCTCACTGCAACCTCCACTTCCCAGGTTCAAGTGATCCTCCTGCCTCAGCCTCCTAAGTAGCTGGGATTACAGGCATGTGCCACCACACCTGGCTAATTTTTGTATTTTTAGTAGAGATGAGGTTTTACCATGTTGGCCAGACTGGTCTCGAACTCCCAACCACAAGTGATCCACTCTCCTTGGCTTCCCAAAGTGCTGGAATTACAGGTGTGACCCACCACATCTGGCCAATTGCCTAGGATTTTAATGAATCATTTTGATTATTGTCTGTGTGACTGCACTAGAATGTAAGTTCTCTGACAGCAGGGACTTTTCTTTCCTATTTTGTTCACTGCTCTGTCCTCAGCATCTAGAACAGGGCCCAGCACATGGTAGACAGTCAAGGAATACTTGTTGGTTGAAGGAATGGATCTGTGTTACGTAACCTCCTTCCCAGATCAACCAGCTTGCCAAACACTCTATGGGCAAGTAAACAGAACTGAGGCTGGACACAGAGGCTCACACCTGCAATCCCAGTGCTTTGGGAGGCCAAGGTGGGAAGGTCACTTGAAGAGTTCGAGACTAGCCTGGGCAATGTTAAGAGACCCTGTATCCGCTAAAAAAATAAAAAATAAATAACTGAGTATGGTGGTGCATGCCTGTAGACCCAGCTGCTCAGGAGACTGAAGCAGGAGGATCTCTTAAAGCTCAGGAGGTTGAGACTACAGTGAGCTATGATTTTGCCACTGCCCTCCAGCCTGGGGGACAGAGCAAGACTCTGTCTCCAAAAAAAGAAAAATAAAGCAAACAGAACTGTTTCCAAAAAAAAAAAAAAAAAAAAAAACTAAGGGAAGATATATGCTTACATATAATATATAAATGGATAAAGACGGCCTGTAATCTCAGCACTTTGGGAGGCCAAGGCGGGTGAATCACCTGAGATCAGGAGTTCAAGACCAGCCTGGGCAACATGGTGAAACCCCGTCTCTACTAAAAATACAAAAATTAGCCGGGCATGGTGGCAGGCACCTGTAATCTCAGCTACTCAGAAGGCTGAGGCAGGAGAATTGCTTGAACCTGGGAGGTGGAGGTTGCAGAGCCAAGATCACGCCATTGCACTCTAGCCTGGGCGACAGAGAGAGACTCCATTTCAAAAAATAATAACTAAATAAATAAAGACACAAAGTCCATTAGGATATAATCCCCAGATGCTAATAGTGATTATCTCTGAGTGGTTGTAATGCAGGCGATTGCTGAGGTGATTTATTTTTGCCTTTTTTTCTAAAACAGAAATGCAAATGATTATTTTCCTTTTTCGATTACCCATAATTTCTAAAAATAATAACAAGGAGTATTTGTTTACATTCATTGTGCACTTACTATGAGGCAAGCATTTTCCCAAGCTTTTTACTAGTAGTAACTCAATTAAATAATCTTTACACCTTTGAAGTAGGTACTACTATGGTCTCCATTGTATAGATGAAGAAACTGAGGCAGAGAGAGATCAAACAATACATCTGGGGCCACAGAGCAAGAACATAGCAGAACCAAGCAGCTTGACTCCAGAGTCCTCCCTCTCTCCTCATTAGGCTGCAATGCACAGATGTTATTTATGGAGTTCAAATGCTCAAGAGAAATCTGTTGGTGTTCAGTTTCCTACAAAGTCCATTAGGACTTCTGGTTGCATTGCCAAGGGCATGAGGCACATGCTCCTTTATGCCTGTGAGCCTGCCTTAAAGAGTCATGATCCCGCCCACCAAATTGTCCCCACTTCTCTCCGTGAGCTCCAGTCCAAGACTGTCGACACATGGTGTTCACCCTTAGGATCTAAATTTAGGATCTGAACAGCTAAATTGTCTTGCCAGTTTTCAGATTCAACTCTCATTATCTCTTTTAAATTATCTTTTTAAAAATAATTTAAAACCTGTCCCCATATCAAAGCAATACATTCTCATTATGAAAAATACAGAATAGTACCAAGAGATCTAAAAAAGGTACCCACCTCACTGTCACTGGTAATACTTTGGTGGCTAGGAAAACTTTTCAAAAATGCCTTACTTTGCCAGATCTGAGTAGGAGGGAGATGGGGGAGACTAAGGAATCTTTTGCATGAGCCCTACTGTTGCCACGTGCATTGGAATTGCCCTCATTTTCTTCTCGTGGCATCCAGAGACTTGTCACTTAAGAGGTTTCAAAGTGACATTTGAAGCTGTTCGGGATGAGCAGCTAATAATAGTAGAAAGAGTCCTAGGCTTGGAGTCCCAAGACCTGCATTGGAACCCTGACTGGAAACTTCCTAGCTGTGTGTCCTTGAGCACGGCACTTAACCTTCCTGATGGCTCATCTTTTAGCTGCAGAATGAAATTAACACTCTCCCTGAAGGCCCAACTGAGAGACAAATTTATTTGTGTGAAAACAACAACAACTTGAGCTAATTTCACCTACAAATTCTTACTGGCTATGTGACCTTAGACAAGTTACTTAACCCCGCTAGCTTTCAATTTTTTTCACCTGTACAATGGAAATAAAAGTATCCCCCTTGCTGGATTCTCAAATGAGACAATGCTTGTAATGAATATCCTTAGTCCAATGCCTCGTAAACATTAGGTGCTCAATAATGATCAGTGTCTACCACTGTAAGCCATCTTTTTTTTTTTTTTTTTTTTTTTGAGACGCAGTTTTGTTCTTCTCACCCAAGCTGGAGTGCAATGGCACAATCACGGCTCACTGCAACCTCCACCTCCCAGGTTCGAGCAATTCTCCTGCCTCAGCCTCCTGAGTAGCTGAGATTACAGGCGCCCACCACCACGCCCAGCCCATTTTTGTATTTTTAGTAGAGATGGAGTTTCACCATGTTGGCCAGGCAGGTCTCAAACTCCTGATCTCAGGTGATCCACCCACCTTGGTATCCCAAAATGCTGGGATTACAGGTGTGAATCACCACACCCAGCCCCATATCATTTTTGAATCATTTTAGAGCAGTGTCTTTTCCCACTGAGTGGTGAAATCAATGAATGGGTTGCCACAAACATTTTGAAAAATGAAGTACAATATAGAGAAAATACCAACGTGCTTCACTTATTGTAAGGGAAATACTTTTTGGAGAAATATTTGTTTGAGATGTGTTTGTGCATCGTAAAAGCAATGTAAAACATTTTTTAAATGGAAGGTGGCTCTTTAAAAATATGAAAACCACTAAGTTAGATTATAAATTTGGTTCCCATAGTTTTAGATTTTCCCTGAATTTGCCAAGGTGGTGTGTCTTTGGCTTACAAACCAAGGTACCTTTGGGAAATAACCATGTTAATGCACTTTAACATCTTCTGTAAAATTTTTTCTTTGGGTCAAAATCCATTAAATCCTTTTCAAAAATAAATCCATATGTGAAATGTCATCCAGCAAATGGTGCCAGAAAAATGTTGCTTCCCTTTAAAATGGTTTCCTTCTTCCCTGACTTTCCCTTTTTGCCTTGTTGGCCAGGATGCTCAGAGTTCAATGTGAAACTCATTTATAGCAACTTCTTTTTTTTTTTTTTTTTTTTTTTTTTGAGACGGAGTCTCGCTTTGTCACCCAGGCTGGAGTGCAGTGGCCGGATCTCAGCTCACTGCAAGCTCCGCCTCCCGGGTTCACGCCATTCTCCTGCCTCAGCCTCCCGAGTAGCTGGGACTACAGGCGCCTGCCACCTCGCCCGGCTAAGTTTTTGTATTTTTAGTAGAGACGGGGTTTCACTGTGTTAGCCAGGATAGTCTCGATCTCCTGACCTCGTGATCCGCCCGTCTCGGCCTCCCAAAGTGCTGGGATTACAGGCTTGAGCCACCGGGCCCGGCCTATAGCAACTTCTTAAATGCTATGGTTAGCATATGTAAATTTTCCATTTCTCTTCACGCTTGGTTTTCTTTTTCTGTTTTGATTTACCATCCTTTATTATAAATTATCTCAAATCCTTTAAGGAAGGAAGCAGGATGTGAAAACATTCAGGAGGAAAACAGTTGTTTTCCTTGCTTACGACACAGAGAGGTTGTGAACCTCAGATGAGATAATGTATGGAGAAGAACATAAAACACTGGGAAGCCTGGCTCAGGGGGAATTGTCATTAGAGCATAGCTGACTCTTGCAATGGTGTAAGTTTTATCAGCTTTGTCGACAAGGAGAATAGGGCTGGTATTTGTTTTAACAGAATTGTTAAAAATAACTTTCTTCTTAACTGATTGTAGAAGTAATACTTGCTCTTTGTAGAAACCTAAACAAAAAAGTGGATAATTCTGTCTCACCACCTAGAGATGACCATTACTGAAGTGTCATCTTTCTTTTTTAAAAGGTTGTATTGAGATATAATTCATATATCATGCAATTCAAAGTGTACAACTCAATGGCTTTTAGTATATCACAGATAGTATAGATGTCACAGAATTTGCAACTATCACTAAATGAATTTTAGCACATTTTCATCACCCATGAAAGAACCCCTACACCCTTTAGCCATTATCTCCCAAGACTTCCATTCCTCCCAACCCCAGACAACCACTAATCTACTCTGTCTCTTTATGGATTTGCCTGGTCTGGACAGTTCATATAAATGGAATCATTCATGATGTAATCCTTTGTGACTGACTTCTTTCACTTAGCACAATGTTTGCAAAGTTTATCCATGTTGTAGCATGTGTCAGTACTTTATTCCTTTTTACGGCTTGTATTAGTCAGCTCAGGCCACCATAACAAAATACCACAGGCTTGACAGTTTAAACAACAGACATTTGTTCTCTCACAGTTCTGGAGACTGTAAGTCTGAGACCAAGGAGCCAGCATGGTCAGGTTCTAGTGAGGGCTCTCTTCCCGGCTTGCGGACAGCCACCTTCTTGCCGGGTCATCTCATGGGGGAGGGAGCTCTCTGGTGTCTCTTCCTCTTCTTGTAAGGGTACCAGTTCTACCAGATCAGGTATCTACCCTTAACCTTAATCACCTCCTTCAAGGTCCTATCTCCAATACAGTTAGATGGTGGGAGTTAAGGCTTCATCATATGAATTTTGAGGGACATAACTCAGTCTGTAGCATGGCTGAGTAATATTCCATTGTATGGATGTATCACAACTCACTTATCCATTAATCAATTGATGGGCATTTGAGTTGTTTCCACTTTTTGGCTATTATGAATAATGCTGCTATGAATATTCATGTACAAGGTTTTGTATACTCATATGCTTGCTGTTTTTTTTTTTTTTTTTTTTTTTTCGAGACAGGATCTGGCTCTGTCACCCAGGCTGGAGTGCAGTGGCATGATCTCGACTCACTGCAAGCTCCACCTCCCAGGCTCAAGCAATTCTCCCACTTCAGCCTCCCAAGTAGCTGGAATTACAGGCACCCGCCACCACACCTGGCTAACTTTTGTATTTTTAGTAGTGACAGGGTTTCACTATGTTGGCCAGCCTGGTCTCGAACTCCTGACCTCAGGTGATCTGCCCACCTTGTCCTCCCAAAGTGCTGGGATTACAGGTGTGAACCACTGTGTCTGGCCAGCCTTGTTGAAGACTTCGGAGTTGAACTCAGTTTCTGCTGGGCCACACAGCATCAGGAGGGCTTTATAGGAAAGATGAGTACAGGGCAGGTTGGAGATGGGTCGGATGACCCGGTGGCAGTGAGACCAGACAAAAGTGGACAGATTTAGGAGACATTTATGGGGTAAAAACGACAAAGATGAGATCAGTGATCTTTTCTAAAAATGTAGCTTTGTTTGTAGATAAAGGTATTTCTCATCGTAGTAAGTGGTTGAAAATGTTCACGTTTTCTTTTCAGTGGACCGGGGGCTTCCTGTTAGAAAGAACTCTAGTTGAAACTCAAAGGATGTTAATTCCCATCCCCTTTCTTCATGTTTGGTAAAAACAACAACAACAGTAATAACAAACACCTTACCAAACATGAAGAAAGGGGATGGGAAGTTTTTTGTTTTGTTGTTTTTGAGACAGGGTCTTGCTCTGTCCCCCAGATTGTAGTACAGGGGCACAATCTTGGCTCACTGCAACTGCTGCCTACTGGGCTAAAGTGATCCTCCCATTTCAGCCTCCCTAGTAGCTGGGACTACAGGCACACATCACCATGCCCGGCTAATTTTTGTATTTTTTGTAGAGGTTTTCACCACGTTGCCCAGGCTGGTCTCGAACTCCTGGGCTCAAGCAATCAGCCTGCCTCAGCCTCCCAAAGTGCTGGGATTACACATGTGAGCCACCATGCCCTGCCAGTTTAGTTTAGTTTCTTATTCCCTGGAGTTTCTTGACGTTAGCCCTATCTGCCCTGGGTTCTGAGTCAGCCATCAAGATGAGTGAAGATTGTCTCGCAATCCCTAAGTACAGATTGAAATAATTTCTCAATTGTTTATTAATTTGTTACACTTGTAGAGGAGCTGTTTAAAAATAAACTGGAGGGTTTGTCTCTGTTGTTCTTAAAGGCAACATATAATATACAGAGCTTCTGCCAGTCTAAACTGGCTAACAGTTTATACCCTAAACTCAATCAGAATGCCTGGGATATTTCTAAAGGTTCCGTTTGGGCAGCGGCAGCTGAGAATGCAGTGATAAATAAAAAGTCATAAGACACGGCTGACAGGGTTTGTCTGTGTTCATTCACACCCATGACTCACTCGGCTTTTGAAGACACAGAATTTCGAAGGACAACCAGATGGTGGCTGTTTAAACTGTAGCACTAAAACTCCAATCTCAACGTGATTCAGCTAATTGCAAAATGGAGTTACCCTTGTAAATTGAGATATAGAAAGAAAATACGAATAGATCTATAAACACATATGAATAACACATAAACTAAGGCTTACTCAATGATTTAAAGAAAACCTGCTTAAATATTTGTTTTAAAATATTATATTTTCCAGTTTTTCTGCAGTAGCTGCATTACTTGTGTGATAAAAAATAATTTTATAGCTGGACACGGTGGCTCATGCCTGTAATCCCAGCAGTTTGGGAGGCTGAGGTGGGCGGATCGCTTGAGCTCAGGAGTTCGAGACCAGCCTAAGCAACATGGTGAAACCCCATCTCTACCAAGGACACAAAAAATTAGCCAGGTGTGGTGGTGCACACCTGTGGACCCAGTTACTTGGGAGGCTGAGGTGGGGGTTCACCTGAGTCTAGGAGGCAGAGGCTGCAGTGAGCTGAGATCACATCACTGCACTCCAGCCTGGGCAATAGAGCAAGACTCCATCTCAAAAAATAATAGTAATTTTATTGAATCTTTATTATGTGCCATAAAATATGTACCATTTCATTTCATCCTTTAATTCTACCGAAAGGAAGGTTTTCCTATCCTCATTTTATGGATGAGAAAGCTGAGGCTTCCAAGAGGTTGAGAGACTTGTTCAGGCCACCCAGTTGGTAAATCGTGGTAGGATTGAAAGCCAGAGCTGCCTTCTCCCAAGTGGTGTGCTCTAAGCAGCTAAGCTGTGCCTGGATGGCCCCATTGCTAGGTTTGATTTGGTGGCTTCCTTCCCCTGTCAAGACCTCAGTTTTCACCTATTAAAAACAAGCCTTTGGCCGGGCGCGGTGGCTCAAGCCTGTAATCCCAGCACTTTGGGAGGCCGAGACGGGCGGATCACGAGGTCAGGAGATCGAGACCATCCTGGCTAACACGGTGAAACCCCGTCTCTACTAAAAAGATACAAAAAATTAGCCGGGCGAGGTGGCGGGCACCTGTAGTCCCAGCTACTCGGGAGGCTGAGGCAGGAGAATGGCGTGAACCCGGGAGGCGGAGCTTGCAGTGAGCTGAGATCCGGCCACTGCACTCTAGCCTGGGCAACAGAGCCAGACTCCGTCTCAAAAAAAAAAAAAAAAAAAAAAAAAAAAAAAAAAAAAAAAAAAGCCTTTTATTGAATCTCCCTTTTTCCAGGAATCAAGACCCTTTACTTGGTCAAACCTTGATAATCCCATGGTTCTGTCTCAATATAACCAATGTTGCCACGCCCAGCGCCAAATGTTTCCATTTAAAATACTGCCTTCAAGGAGACTTTGCTCTGGGTTAACTTCAGTAACTGTTTGGAAGTCAACAACAGAAAGCCGCAGTTACTGCACATTCAAGGCTGTCACGTTCTCCCGGAATGCCTTGTGGCTTCCAAGTTGGCTTAATTTTCCCAAAAATAATGCAACACAGCATCTGGTACTGTCAAGAAATGGAGGTAAATTTACCAGGCTACTGACATTTACCCCCTGAATGTCAACATGTATTTCTTTGTAGAAAGGAATCTTCCACAATTTGTGCTTCTAGTTGGGGGGAGAGGAGAACAGATTTTTGTTTTCTTTTTTTCCTATATTATTCGAATTTTCTATAACGTATTACTCTTCATGGAAAAATAAAATCTGGGTGATATATATCATACACTCCCCTGCCTGTCTAATTTTAGGGACCAATTCTTACTCCAAGGTGGTGTCGGATGATGGTTAAGACCATGGGTTTTGGACTCAAAAATACCAAGATCAGAATCTTGGTGTGGCCATTTACTTCACC
The DNA here is from genome assembly GCF_024542745.1 of Macaca thibetana thibetana. Classification (NCBI taxonomy): domain Eukaryota; kingdom Metazoa; phylum Chordata; class Mammalia; order Primates; family Cercopithecidae; genus Macaca; species Macaca thibetana. The sequence continues at coordinate 57,056,439 of NC_065597.1, read as the reverse complement.
CTGTGACCTTGGGCACGTTGCTTATGGTCTCTGAGCCTCAATTTCCCAGTCAGTAAAATGGAAGTGAGGATAGCATCTACCTCCCAGGGTGGTTGGGAGGATTGTATGAGATAATTAATGTGTGTAAAGCCCTGAGCCTAGTGTCCAGCCTCTGGCTAGTACAAATTTCCTGATTAATTCTATGGTATTGTTGATAGGGACCCCCTCAGGTATGTAAGACTCTTTGAGGATCTGACTAAAGAAGGTGGGCACATTTTTGTGCCTGTTCTCTTCCTCCCCATTGTTCCTATTTTATTTTTTGTGATTGAGGTGGCCCTCACATACAGTGGGGTACACTGGTCACAGTGCAGTGCTCTGTGAAATTCTGTGCGTGAATCCAAACCAACCACCGCCTGGATCCAGATAATGAACATGGGCGGCCCCCCGCCAGCTCCCTCATGCCTCATGCGGTGTCCCCTTCCCTCGAGGTAAACTCTGTTCTGACTTCTTTCACCACAGAGTAGTTTTGCTTCTTCTCTGCCTAACTGGAAAACAGGATGAACTCCTTTGTGTCTGGCGTCTGTGTCTTCTGCTGAACATTATGTCTGGGAGACCCAGCTGTATTGTTGAGGGTAACACTAGGTTGATCTTGTATTGCTGTGTTGCTCTTGTAGCATTCCTTTGTATGATTATTGTCACAAGTTGTGAATCCAGTCACTTTTTAATGGATTCTTGGGTTATATCCACTTTTTGGCTATTATGAAAAATGCTGCTACTTTGTTGATTTTATTATTATTTTTAGAGACAGGGTCTCACTCTGTTACTCAAGCTGGAGCGCAGTGGTGCAATCATAGTTCACTGCAGCCTTGAACTCCTGGGCTCAAGCCATCCTCCAGCCTTGGCCTCCCAAAGTGCCGGGATTATAGGCATGCGCCACCACGCCTGGCCCAGTGCTGCTGCTTTGAACACTCCTGGATCTGTTTTTTGGCAGATGTAGATACTTTAGCTGTGGATTTGGAGTTACTGGGTTATAGGGCAAACATGTTTAATTCTAAGATGTTTCCAACTCATTTTCCAAAGTGGCCATACCAGTTTACATCCCCATCAGTGATGCACGAGCAGTCTGCATCTTTACCAACAATGAGTGTGATGAGTCTTTTTCATTTTAGCCATTGTGGTGGGTGTGTGCTGTCTATCTCATCGTGGCTTTAATTTCCTTAATGACTAATGACGTTGCACACCTTTTTATGTGCCTATCAGCCATTGGGACCGTATTTCATTCCTAAATTCATTTCTGCTGTTGGGATATCTGACAGGTCAGCTTGCCAGAATGATGTTTAAAGAATGAGCACCCATGCTCTGAGTTTGGGGAATACATTCTGGAACATCCGCATTGGCTTCTTCTGTTTACTTTCAAGTTCTTGGCTGTGTTTGATAGCTGAGTTTGCAACGATAAGTAACATTCAGATGAGTGACATCTTATGAATTTTAAAAGATGCTAAATGAACTACTTAGCAGCAATTCAGCTTATATTCCTGCAGTCCACCTGGGGTGAAAGGAAGCCACATTTGTTGAGTACCTTCTTCATGTGCCATGTATCGATGCCACCAGTACCACTGGTATACTGTGCCAGGCACTTTGAATGGATCATCTTTAATCTTCGTAAGGACTCTGTGAGGTGGAGATTATTATACCTATATCTCAAATGAGGAAACTGAGGCTAGGGGCAGAGGTGGGTGTCATCCAGCTATTAAGTGGCAGAGCCAGGATTTGAACGCTGCGTCTGCTTGATGCCAAAGTGTACCCTTTAGTTAGCAAGCAAATTGAGGAGGAAACGTTATTTTCCTAGAAATTTGCTAATCAGAAACTTTTCCTAGCAAACATTTCATAATTATTTCTGTGAATGGTCACCCCTACTGTGGGTGGATCTCTTGTCACTGTGACCCCACCCTGGATCTGATGATCAGGGAGCTTCCCCTGCAGCTTCTGACTGGCCACTCAACACCATTTCTCATCCTTCCTGCCTTTCTTCCATCTTTGGGCTGTAATTGCAGCAATACTGTTTAGGTGTTGATTACCCTGAGGGTCTTTTTTCTTTTGTCTGGTATATTTTCTGGTGATTCTTTTAGAAAGAGTTTCCCCCAGTTGCATTCGGGAAAACAAAAATTCACCAGTTTCCTTCTAATCATTACATCTATGTTCAGGTTTTTATTTTTTTATTTTTTTTAGATGTATTTGAGATGCTGGGTTATAACTTAGTTGAGCAATAGATGTAATTTTGGAGGTAATGAATGTAATTTTCTACAGGGCAGTTACATTTAAGAGATGTATTATGAAGATCTCACCCACAAATGATGTGGAATAGGCGTCACTTGTTCTAAAAAAATAAAAATTTTTAAAAGTAAACTGTTTCCCCACCCCGCCCCCCGCCCCACTTAGAAAGGCAGCAGCTGGGTGCAGTGGCTCATAACTGTAATCTCAGCACTTCGGGAGGCCGAGACAGTAGGATCACTTGAGCCCAGCAGTTCGAGACCAGCCTGGACAACACAGTGAGACCCCATCTCTACAAAAAGTAAAAAAAAAAAAAATCTGGACATGGTGGTACACATCTGTAGTCCCAGCCACTTGGGAGGCTGAGGCAGGAGGATCACTTGAGCCCAGGAGGTCAAGGCTGCAGTGAGCTGTGATTGCACCCTGTACTTCAGCCTGGGCAACAGAGTGACACCCTGTCTCTGAAAAAAAAAGAAAAGAAAAGAAAGGAAGGCAGGGCTGATTCAATGAAGGAGCCGTTTACATCTTAGTTTTAGAGACATCATCACGCTTAGCTTCCATCTCCAACAGACAGAAGCCTCCATGCCCTTGTGCCATCCTTGCACTCCTTGGAGACACGATTAACTTGGTATTGAACGATTTCAAATTTGCATAATGGAAATTTACAGGAAATGTGCAGCACTGTATTTTCCCACTGACATTTCTCCCTGTTTTTACACTTTGCCAAAACTTCATGTTTTGAATGGCTTCATTATATTATATCACATCAAGGTTATAGGTTATCAGATACTTAATCATTCCCTGATTGTCGGGCATTTAGGTTGTTCTCAAACTGTTACGTGGTAGAGGATGCGGAAGTGAACACCTTTGTCGTATAACATCATTGCTGCTTCTTTAATCGCAGACATTTTTACTGCCCTGGTGGGAGACATTGTGAGATCTTGGCCCTGTAGAGTTTTAAGAGCAGCAGCAGCCAGACAGCTCACAGTGCAACCTTGAGCAAGTTACATAACCTGTCTCTGCTTCAGTCTCCCTACCTGTAAAACTGGGGAAAATAATAGCACTTAGCTCACTATGACTTCGTATGTCTCAAGGGCTTCATAAGTACCATATAAGTGTTTGCTTTTATTATTTACCTGGAATCCTAGAAATCAGGAGCTAATTGAGTAAAAGATGAACATTTTAAGGTTTCTCATAGATATTGCTGATTTGAGAGCGTGAGCCAGTCTCCTCCTTGTAATCCCAGGCCCCAGCACGGTTATGGTCCATAGCTGTGTCGCAGATGATCATCTATTGAAGCAAGTTCTCTCTGCAGTGTGTGAGCATCTCCTGATTCTTACAATTTCCTGTTGATTTTTTCTGCCTCACCTTCTATACTGTGAGCTCTTTGAGGGCAAAGAAGATGCCCTAAGAATAACAATAGCTGGCTGGGTGCTGTGGCTCACACCTGTGACCCCATCATCTTGGGAGGCTGAGGCAGGAGGACTGCTTGAGCCCAGGAGTTAGAGACTAGGCTGGGCAACATAGCGAGACCCTATCTCAACCCCAGATAAAAATAAATTAACCAGGCATGGTGGTGTGTGTGTGGTCCCAGCTATTAATACTTAGGAGGCTGAAGTGGAAGGACCGTTTGAACCCAGGAGGTTGAGACTGCAGCGAGCCCTGATTTGCACCACTGCTTTCCAGCCTGGGTAACAGAGCGAGACCTGGTCTCAATAAAAACGAGAATAATAATAGCTGATATTTATCAAGTGCCTAACTCTGGGTCAGAACCAGTGCTGAGCACTTTGCATTTTGCACGGCTTGCCTCTTTTGCTTCTCTCAGCGCCCTTACGAGGCAGGTGCCATTCTCAGCCCTGGCTCACAGGTGACTCAGGCCCTCAGGAAACAGGCACTGTTTCCCAAACTTGCCCAAATCTGCCCTTTCCCAAACTTGCCAGATCAAAACGCCCATCCACAGCACTGAGGTGGAGGGGGATACTGATTCCCAGGCCTCACTCCTGGAGATTCTGTTTCTAAAGGTCTGGGGTGGGGCCCAGGAATCTATATTTTCACCCCAGGTCATCCTTTTATGCTGAGGCCCTGGCTGGACAACATTGTATGAGAGGCCGGATGACCCTGTGGTCCCCACATTTCCTGTCTTGAGCTTTAGGCATCTTCTTTATCTGTCCCGTGCTGCTGACTGGGAGGTTTTTCTCTGGGCCGTGAATTGAGTTCTCAGTCCTGTCACTCACAGGAACAGGAGAGGATAAGGGCGACCACGAGGAGAAGATGTACCGAGTCTCATTAGTATGCAAGGCCCTTCTTGTCACATTGCCTTTAATTGAAGCTGAAGGGCTGGCATATCTCTCTCTGGGATTTTCCACTCTCTCAGCCCTTCCGGAACTGGCTGGGCACCAGCCTGCCGAGAGGGACAAGGGCAGCATAGGGGCACCGAGGCATCTGTCTGTTGGTGTTGGAAGCCAACCACGATGATGTCTCTGAGCTAAGGTGGAAGCTGCGTTCCTACAGCATCCTGGCTTGCTTCTTCTCCCCTGCCCCTCACCCCTGCTTCCCTCCCCTTTTCCTCCCTCCGCTGATCAAGTACCTACCTGTGCAAGGCTGTGTTCTGCCAAGACCCGGAGAAAGACCACCAAGTAGAGATTTTATCTGTTGCTCAATTTTTAGCAAAGTACTGCATCCCCAGAGGCAATGACTTTGAACTTCAGCTGCTCCTCTGGCCTCACTTCTGTATCTGGAACAGGTTTCTATGGTAATAAGATTTTTGATAGGATCTACTGATTTCCTGCCATGATAGGTGAGGGTTAGGTTAGATTCCATCCCTCCCCTTCCCACCCAAAACAGCTAAATCGTTCTTTTCCATTCCTTTATTGGTTGGCTTTGTAATTTCAAGAGATATACAAACATACCTATTTCTTTCTACCTTTTGGGGGGTGAAATATATGTACAACAGTGACTATAAAATGCATATAACAATAAATAAAACATTTGTGGAGGATCGCTTGAGCCCAGGAGTCAGAGGCTTCAGTGAGCTATGATCGCACCACTGCACTCCAGCCTGGGCAACAAAGCGAGACCTCTTTACAACATTTAACAAACCAACCAACAAACAAACAACAGAACACTGTCAACACTTTTAAAGCTCTTCCCCCATGGAGCCACTTCCCCCACTATTGTGATAGCTGTTCTCTTGCTTTTCTTTGGAGCTCTTTTCACCTTTCTATGTATCTCTCAGCGTTTAGATTTGCTATAAATAGAATCACACTATATGTATCATTCCGTGCCTCTCTTCTTTCCTTCAACGTTTTTAAGCTAATTCACGTTGATGTGTGTGGCTGTGGCTCGCTCATGTTCACTGTTGTATAATCACTGGTCAAGTAGACCACAATTGGTTTATCCAGTCAATTGCTGATGGACATTTGGGTTGTTTTCAGGTTTTTGCTATCACGAGCATCCTCCTAGTACATGTATGGAAGGGTTTCTGCAGTGGGATACAGGAGTGGAATCGTTTGTATTCACTGTCAGACTCAGTTGCACTTGGTAACGCCAAGCAGTTTTCCAGTGTGGTTGTGCCTCCAGAGATGGTGACCTAATTGTGAAGGGTGTTCAAAACTCCCCAGGTAATTCCACTGGGAGGCTCCACATCCCACCTTGATTTCCAGCCCATCTATTCGAGATAACGTCTCTCAGCCCTCCACTGTGAACAAGGTCCCCAGCTCATTCCCTTCTGCTCTCCTCTGTCAAGATTTCTGAGTGATGATCTAAAGAGATACTAAGGGGCCTTTTCCCAGGCAAAGTCTACGCGTAGGGAGTAGGCAACAAGGTTGTCAAGGCATGGACAGGAACTGGGTGAAACACCAGGACAACGGCTTGCAGGTGAATTCTTCCTTTAGGCAGTTGAAGAAAGCTAAAGAAAACCCAAGGGCTAGGGAATCCTCCCAGAAGCCAGTCCTTCCCTCCAGCTATTAATTGCCTCTAGCATCTGTCTGTCTGCCAGTTATCTCTCTCTCTCTCTCTTTTTTTTTTTTTTTTTTTTTTTTTTGAGACAGGGTCTTGCTTTGTTACCCAGGCTGGAGTGCAGTGACACGATCTTGCTCACTGCAACCTCTGCCTCCCTTCAAGCGATTCTCCTGCCTCAGGCTCCCAACTAGCTGGGCTTACAGGCGCCTGCCACCACACCCAGCTAAATTTTGTATTTTTAGTAGACAGGGTTTCACCATGTTGGCCAGGCTGGTCTCAAACTCCTGACCTCAAGTGATCCACCTGCCTAGGCCTCCCAGTGTGCTGGGATTATAGGCGTGAGCCACTGTGCCCGGCCTGTCTGCCAGCTATCTCTCTAGCAGCTTAACCTGTGGGACTCACAGGCAGCCAGCATGATGCTTAGAAGTTGAGGGGAATTCTGGACTCCTCAGGGTCTTACAGTCACGTTTCTTTAAAGGGATTCTAAGTCCCATCTGTGTCTCAACCCTGGCTGAACCTTAGCAACACACGGGAGCTTTACCTAGGTACTGATGCCCGGGCCCCAGGGTAATTACATCAGAATTGCTAGGGTGAAACCCAGGCACCAGTACATTTCAGAAGCTGACCACGTGATTCTTCCATGCAGCCAGGGTAGAAAACCAGTAATCAGGGGTCTCCAACTTTAACTAGCATCCATCAGAATCACCTGGAGGCCTTGTTAAAATGCAGATGGGTGGGCTCCACCCCCAGTGTCTGGTTCTGTCTGCCTGGAAAAAGGCCCTGAATTTGCATTTCTAACAATTTCCCCCTATTGCAAATGTCCCCAACGTGTCCCTAGAGAGCCAGCCTGATCCATCAGAATCACCTAGAGGCCTCGTTAAAATGCAGATGGGTGGGCTCCACCCCCAGTGTCTGGTTCTGTCTGCCTGGAGAAAGGCCCTGAATTTGCATTTCTAACAATTTCCCCCTATTGCTAATATCCCCAACTTGTCCCTAGAGAGCCAACCTGCAGGTCTGAAGTTATGCCTGATGCTGGCTGCACTAGTTGACCTGCGTACCTCCCTGGGAGGATCCAGGGCAGCCCCTCTTCATCTGACTGTGCTGCCCAACCCTGTTACTTGTCAGGCTGCTGGCTTCCAATAGGCTACGGAAATGGCAGATGCTACAACTCAGGACTCTCCCCCAATCCGTGGTGAGTTGTTAATCGCCAGCATCTCAGGGATCAGTGAGATAGTGGGACAGTCTTTAGGGAGGTGTGGCGCATCCTTGACTATGAAGGGTCAATGTCATCGTTAATAGGGTCTAGATGCACATAGGGTTTTCACTGTGGTTGCCCACAGAGCTTCCATATACACGGAATAAAAAAGGTATATACCTTGAAAAAATGTTTTAAAATGTCCTGTGACCACAGGCTCCAAGTATTAAAAATATTTTTTTCTGATTTGTGTTGCTAATACGATTATTAGTAGTACGCAAAACCGAATAAATACATGATACAATTTGATAGTTGTCAAACGTAGAAAATAAGGAGACTATGAGGGCCCTCATTTTGAACTGACTTCTTGTTTGGCACCTGGGGAGTTTTTACACACCAGGCCAGGAATGACAGAAGGAGGGGAAGCTGATGATCTGGAAACTGATTTCCTTTTAATGAACCATGACCAAGAACCCTTGCCCTCAGTTTGAAGACTGCAGGGCTGGTCTGTGTTGCCGAAGGCACTCATCCCACCTCCATCAGAAAATAACCACAGTAGAGCCAGGTGTAGTGGCTCACACCTGTAACCCCAGCACTTTGGGAGGCTGAGGTGGGTGGATCACTTGAGGCTGGGAGTTCGAGACCAGCCTGGGCAACATGGGGAAACCCATCTCTACTAAAACTACAAAAATTAGCAGGGCATGGTGGTGCACGCCTGTAGCTACTAGGGAGGATGAGGCAGGAGAATCTCTTGAACCCGCGAGGCGGAGGTTGCAGTGTGCCGAGATCTTGCCACTGCACTCCAGCCTGGACAAAAGAGAGACTCTGTCCCCAAAAAACAAAAACAAAAAAATGCATTTCATGGGATGATGTACATACCCACCTCTTTGCCACATCTGGCTGGTGCATGCCCTTAGTTGCTGGGAGGTCAGGACGAGGGCAGGTTCACTTGAAACCTCAGCCCTACATAGTAACAAGCTCAAACACCCTTTTTACCAGAACCATGCTCTCCACAAATCATGAGAGCCTGTGGCCTGGCTCAAACCACCTTTCAAGACATTCACATATGGGTAAGCAGCACTTGGACACTCCAGGCAAAGATGTATTAAAAGAGAGGGTCTTTCCAAAAGGACCCCTACCGCACCCACCAAGGGACTGGGTTTCCATATTTAACTGGGGAGAGGCTTTTATCTGTTGGGATTAATTCCCCTTACACACAGAGCCATGCCCTGTATATGGAGCTAACTTTCCTGTTTGGCAGACACAGGAAATCACCGAGATCAGGTTCTTGGTCCAGACCGCGACATAAGAGAAAAGATTTTCTCTGACCTTTGCGTTGACCCCAGTGATACCCTGAGTTTTCCATTTTGGGTGGCTGGAGAACAGGGTGTGTGGTGACAGATGGGTTTGAGTGGAGAGCCTGGAATCTGTCATCGTCTTTAGTAAAATTGCCTTCCTTCAGTACCCTGACCGGCAAAGCACACTTCTGACCTCTTTCTGAACTGAATTAAGAATGGCCATGCACAGTCCGGGAAGTGGTTTTGAACTTTCAGGTGCTGTCCTTATAGCACAATGGGCCTGTGTTCTTCCCCGTGGATCCATGGGGCCGGAACCATAAATAGCAGGCGCACAGTGGGTTTTGGTGCAACTGACCTTGTCCACACATCAGAGTTTCCGGTTTCCCAATGACAAGCCTGTCTATGTATGTAAATGGATCCTGACTTTCCCTTTCTTTTCTTTGCAGTGAAATGCAAAATGGAGGACGATGTGGTACCTGCAGGCAAAATGAAAATTCCATCGTCTTAACCACAGCTAAGATGTATCTTTGCCCATTCGAGCACAAGTTACCTCGTGCAAGGAAAATGTCCAAAGTATGCTTTCTGTCTTGTGATTTCTTTAACAAGACTTGGAACATATGAAAATGGAATCCTTTCTGTACAAGACGGGATTCACTGCAAACAAGCTTTAGTGCAAATAGTTTAGAAAAGAAAGGACCAGTCTTCACTTTCTGCATTATCCTCACATTTTATTCATTCATCCAGATTATTTCTTCAGTGCCTCAGGAGTATCCTTCTACACCAGCTGCTGTTAAAATGTACAATGAACTCTAGTCCCAAGGGATACAGAAGTGCTCTTATTACCAGTTTTCCCACTCTTGGCCGCTTTTGCAAAGATCCATATTCTAATTTAAGTCCCCAACCTCTGAATTTGGTTTTAAGTTTACCTAGTGACTGACCACTCTTTTTATAACAAAAGACCTTATACTTATGATCATTTCCATAGGAGACCACCCCTTAACTTTTACTGCAAACCCAACAAGATGAGACACTTAAACCCAGACAGATGTAACAAAGGATTTCTGTTGTCTGAGTCCCAGAGTATTATATAGAAAGTTTCTGCTTTTATGGGTAAATAAGCTTATTATCTTAATTTGTTCTGTGATTTGCCGTTAACCAAGATTCTCCCATTTAAAATGCCACAGATTGAGCCTCAGGGCAGATCCGAAAGCCTAGTAGTTAGTTGCATTGAGTTGTTTTCACAAGCTACCACACGTCTTAAGTAAATAGTAAAGCCTTTATTTTTGTGTTAAGAACAGCATTTTGAAAATAAAACCTATCTGCCCATGCTTTACAACCTTTTAAATTTGTAATATTTATATAGTCATGTATGGTACATATTGATTGTCTTGAAATTTCTTTAACTTCTTTTTTATAAGTATGCAACAGTCAGCCAGGGGGAAGATAAAGTTACATTATAAAACACACATTAATGCATTTAATAAATATATATTATCTATCAAAAATGAGCCTTAGCTCTTCATCAATTAATAAAAAGCACCTGCTGAGGACTCCTGTAAGCTGGTATCATCATTGCATCATTGGATTATAAAAGCCACAATGCTCCCTTTCGGCTTGGAGTTTGGCCTGAGGCGTTCAACTCAGCCTTGGCCAACCAAGACCACCACCCGAATTCATCCGTGTTCAGTGGGCCCTGACGGCATCTGGGCTAAAAAAAAAAAAAAAGCACTGGGCACCCAACTTCCAACAGCCGGATCTTCAACTCTGGAAACCCTGGAGATGCACAGAACTTCCCAGTCTGTAAGCTGTCAGAGCTGACTCCCTCTCTTCCCACCCTCCATCTCCAGTGGGGAGAAATCCAGGCTAGAACGACAATTTTCTATTAAAAGGGGGGACAAGAGTGGCTGTTATAGTCCCAAAGCGATGTTAATAACCAGACACGGAACGATTTGTGCTTACAATGAGAGATTTTGATCACAGATGCTCTCCTTCCAGGTTGTTTTCCCTAAACAAGTCTTGTTTACACAAACAGATCTTAAAGAGAGGTGCCATTTAATTTTGTCTTTAAACCTTGCTCCACGGGGGGCAGCTGGCTGCTACAGTCTTGGCAAAGATGCCGCTTGGTACTTTTCAGGTGAAGTCATTAGAAAAAGAACAGCTCTCTCCCCTCTCCCCTCGCTCCCACCTCCGCCCCCATTATGAAGGGGTTCAGCCCACTCTCAACCTTAGAAGCCAAAATAAAACAAAACCCTAAGTGCAATAACAGATCAGATTTAAAAGGGGGGTAAAGGTCTCATTAAGTGAGGCTTCCCATGGCTCAAAGATGGCTCTGTTCTTAGGTTGGGGAAGCGTGACTTTCCATGGCAGCCATTTGTGCTGTGCTCACCTTATATGCTTGGACAATAAAGAACTTAGAAAACGAACGTGTGAATTGCTCCATCGTGTGAATGGTATCAGAAAGCTCCAAAGGACTCCAGAGAGCGGGGGTGAGTAACCATCTCCTGGCACGAGAATGTGTAATGCTGTCGTTTTTCACTGGACGGGACCGAGGTGTTTGAAGATTTCTTTCTTTTCAGAACACCAGGTCTGCATGCAACCGCCCCCACCCCCACCCCAGGTCCTAGCTTCATTCCCTCCCACCCCTCCCCAGGACTCTTACGTTTTCAGTCCACGCCATGACTGGAACGGGATTCTCTAGAAGCAAGCACATGCTCTGGGCAGAGGCGGGTGCTTCCGGGGAGGTCAGGTGGGGGCGGCATTCTGGGGCCATGCGTTTTCTTCCCCATGCGTGGTAACACAAGGAAATGCACTAGCTGTTAAGGAAAACTCCAAGAAGGGCCACACAGGGAAGGCCAGATTGGCCTTATTTTCCCCAATGCTTTGCAAGGATGGGGTGGGGAGGGGAGACAGCAGAGACTAGGGCCTTGAGAAGTATCAAAAGGTTTATTAAAACATACTCAGCTCAGACGTACTGGCTTATGAAGAGGTCAGTCCTCCCCCGGCCCCCAAACGCTAACCTTTTTCATTTTTCTTTAAAGGTTAAAGGCTTATGGGTAGTTTGATAGAAAAAGCAATGTAGTGATTAGAGTATCTGCAGAAGGACCCACCCTCATGTATACATTCCATGCCGTCAGGTTAAAACTCTTTGCTTTGAATCGATGCTAGAGGTTATGCTGGCCAAACAGTGCAGAGAACATGGGGGCTTTGAATGGCCGAGATGTTCAAAATGCTAAATAACAAAGGAATGACTTGCTCAGGACAGATGGAAACCATGACAGAAACAATGGGCTTGGAAAAGGGCCGTTTTCATGGAACCTGCAGAAAAACCAAAACAAAATATCCCCCATACCCTCCAAAAGCAACAAGAAACCCTCATGTGATCCATTCCACCCGGGAACTTTCACCATATCAACGGAAAGGACCCGAGGTGTCACTGCTTGCAAGGCAGCGGGAGGTCATCTCTGCATCCTAGCGGGCACCCCGGAAGCCCTACTAGGTGGCATCATCACAGAAAGCCTGCCGTGGTGCCTGCCTTCCAACCTGCCTCCTGGAGGTGCTTTCAGCTGGTGACCGCATTGGAGCTCTTGAAATGAACAAGGGAATAAAATTGGGAAAGGGTTTGGAGAAACACCCGTAAGTGTAGGAACAGGGCGAGATGATCAAGGGAAGAAGGGACTGCTGCCCCAAGCCAGAATATTTCTATGGCTCTACAAGGGAAGGGGGTGGGGCCTGTGTTCTCGCCATAGATGCTAGAGCAAGAGCCCCATAGAAGGAACAGTGGTTGATCACTTTCCAAATGTGATGGTCACTTCATCTCCCAGAGGGCCTCTTCTTTGGCACATGCCAGGGTCCCTCCACCTCTACTGGCTATAAAGCTCACCCCACGATTCAGCTGGGCCTCGCCTTGGAATCCCGCCCACTACCTCAACTCTCTTGACCCCCCTGAAATGTGCAAACCACCAGGCAAGCCGGTGGCAAAGTCCCCATTTGTCCTCCTCAACGCAACGGTCATCTCCAAGAGGCCACCTGGGGTCCAGCACTTGCTGGGGAGGGGTGACAGAGTGGGAGCCCCCCACCTTCAACCAACACCAGCCTGGCCCACCAGCTGTGAATTTGGTTCTGTTCTACCCCCAGAGGATGAAACAGTCTTCCCAGCCACATTTTCGAGTGAGCCTAATACTATTTGCAATTAGCTTTGCTTTAGTTTGCGGGGATTGAGGTTGGTCTGGTATTATGTGTCTGTGTGTGTGGCAGGGGAGGGGCGGGCAGTCGGTGTTAGCTTTTCAGTTCGTCAGTGTTCACATTTACACGAAATCCCCTTGGCTAGGATTTCCAAATTTCCTGGCTGTGAGGCGGCCTGGTTCGGCTACTGTTACCGATTTCTCCCTCAAGAAAGACACAGCCAGGGAGGGAAATCGGTAAGAGAGATTCTGATTCTCTGGAACTTAAAGTCTTTCACCAAAGGTGTCTTCCTGTGTGACTTGGCGGAGCAGTTGGGATCTGGAATAACACATAAGGATAACACACTGAGAACTCTGTGCTTTGCAAAATCAACATTAGAAACCGATGCGTAAACAACGTGGCAAAAATAAGTTACCTTGCTTTTACCTAGATGGGCCGACTAATCCCAGGAGAGGCAGCAATGACTGTGTGTCATGCTGCTGTGGTTCTTGGGAAGCCCAGCTCCCTTTTCTAGAATCATCCACCCCCAAGGAATGTAAGTTCAACTCATTCACTTTCTGTCTTGACTATTTTTTCACACACCGGCCTTGAAGGAAGCAGGAGGGCTTAAGAGTGACGGATGGGGGCTTTTCTAACCATATTTATTATAACACACAGGCCGAATGCTTGTGAATCAGGCTTTTCTTGGCACGGGACAATAAAACAGCCCAGTGGTTGGCAGGGGGTTTTAAGAATGCAAATCTGTGATTCTGTCTTTGAGCCTGTTCCAAACCAATGCAAACCAATGCCTAGCATACCATTCAAAAGGCCAGGAAAACCTAAATTCCCTCTAGAGATCAAAGACCATCCCTAATTTACATCAAAAGAAAAAAAAACACAAAAAAGAATGTTCAGGTTGAGTTATGGAGTTGGAACATGATATAAAGAATGGAAACCCAATTTACACATGTAAACTGGCTCAGGCCTTGTTTCTGAAAGAAGCATGTAGCTATGTTTGGAAATTAAATGTGGGGATGAGAGTGCATCTTTGGATTGCTGGAGAAACAAAATAATGTCATTCCACCGAGGCAAACGTAAACAATGACAATTCTGCTGAAGGTCTGTTTGGCATCAGATAGTAGTAAACCTGCTTCTGTGTTTGAGGGAGAGAAATAGTAACTCCTTCAATTTCTTAAGACTTCTCTTAGGGAATGGGAGAACCTGGTACCCAGCTCGGGGGAATCAACAGAGGGGTGACCGGGGACCTTAAACTAGGTTGGATGTCAGCAAAATCTGCTAGGGGCGCTCCCTCATTCTAGGCTTTTTCCAAGAGTCACCTCCCAGGGACAAAGCTGGGGCACTGCATCACGAAAGCCAAATAATTCAGTTGGTGCAACAAGGATTAGGAACTCTTTCAAACGAATCTACAGATGGTTTTCTAAATAGAGGTGGGTATCCCGTATGTGGAGAAAGGGGGTAGAAAGGGAAAGAAGAAAAAAGCATTGCATGCGTTTGAGCTGCGGTCCTTGCAGGCCACATGAGCAGCCTCCACGGAGGAGTATGTCCCTGTTGAAGCTGCTCCCCCACACCGTAGACTCCTAGGCTTCCTACCCCCACATCACATCTTGATACTTACAGTGCCACCGTTCAGCACGACGGCCATCTCAGTTGGCTGATACACGTTGCTTCTAAACGGAGCGCTGGGTCTTTTCCCCAAGCTGCCACTCGGTCTTTTTCCCAAGCTGCCGTTGGGAAATCCTGCTGTTCGGAGAGCTGGGGGAGGGAGGGATTGGCAAGACAACATCACCAAAAAAAAAGACACAATTTTGTTTTCTTCCTCTGCAACACCACCACGCTGCGGGCACCCCCATCCACCCAGCCCAGTGGCTCCTCCCCTTTGTCACAAGCCTGATTCAAAACAAAAGTCACAAAGGGGCTTTGTTCTCAGGCTCTCTAGGAGCCTGACCCATCTCAGTGGGTTTGGGAAAAGCTGCTGTAGAGACCAGGGGAAGGAGGCCCATGGTTGGGCCTCTAGCCTTCCCCAAGCCACGCAGCCACTGCAGGCCATGAGTGACAGGCGCCTTCTCACTACAGAAAGCCATTCATGTAAAGTTCAGCATCACGCTACTCAGAACTGCTTGCTGTGTCTGCACACACACTGAGGAGGAAGCTGCTAAGAGTCTTCACTGGAAAGTGACCAGGGATGAGAACAGGGAGACTCTAACCACACGTGTAGGGTTATTCCAAACAAGAATAAAAGGGAGACCTAAAGCCAAGACGCATGTCGGCACTTTTTCCCTCTGAAAGATGGGTAGAACCAGTGTTCCTTATATACTGTACTTTTAGAGATTTGAACTTCCTTTTAGTTAAAGAAAAACTAACATGAAAAGACATGGAGGAATCTTAAAAAAAAAAAAAAAAAAAAAAGTAGAAGCCGGGTGCAGTGACTCAAGCCTGTAATCCCTAATCCTAGCATTTTGGGAGGCCAAGGTGGGTGGATCACTTGAGGTCAGGAGTTCAAGACCAGCCTGGCCAACATGGCAAAAACCCCTCTTTACTAATAATACAAAAATTAGCCAGGTGTGGTAGTGCGCACCTGTAATCCCAGCTACTCGAGAGGCTGCGGCATAAGAATCGCTTGAACCTGGGAGGTAAAGGTTGCAGTGAGCCAAGATTGCACCACTGCACTCCAGTGTGGGTGACAGAGTGAAACTGTGTCTCAAAAACAGAAAAGTCTTCCCTGACTTCCCGGAGTCACTTTTCTCGGTAAAAAGCAACAAGAGAGTTTGTTCTTGTTTTTTGTTTGTGTGTTTGTTTTGCAAATTACTTGGGGCAGGGACCAAAATCAACTTAGTTATACAGTTAAGCTTTACAGAGTGCCAACCAGGAGCCAGGCACTGTGCAACGTACTTTCTATACATTAACCATTAACTCATTTCATTTTCTTCCTTTCTTTTTAACTCATTTCATTTTCATCGCATGATAGGTCCTTTTTTTTTTTTTTTTTTGACAAGCTCTCACTGTTGTCCAGGCTAGAATGCAGTGGCACGATCATAGTTCACTGCAGCCTTGGACTCCCAGGCTCAAGCGATCCTCCTGCCTCAACCTCCTGAGTAGCTGGGACTACAGACACACGCCACAATGCCTGGATAATTTTTTAATATATTTTTTGTACAGATGGGGTCTCACTTTGTTGCCCAGGCTGACTAGATGTACTTTCATTATTTCCACTTTGCTTGGGGCACAGAGAGGTTAAGTAACTTGCCCAAGGTCACACAGTTGGTAAGGGGTACAGTCAGCATTGGGACCCAGGCAAGGAATCTGTGTTCTTTTTTTTTTTTTTTGAGACAGAGTCTCACTCTGTCACCCAGGCTGGAGTGCAGTGGCATAATCTCGGCTCACTGCAAGCTCCGCCTCCCAGATTCAAGCGATTCTCGGGCCTCAGCCTCCTAAGTAGCTGGGACCACAAGCACGTGCCACCATGCCCAGCTAATTTTTGTGTTTTTAGTAGAGACGGGGTTTCGCCATGTTGGCCAACCTGGTCTCCAACTCCTGACCTCAAGTGATCCACCCACCTTGGCCTCCCAAAGTGCTGGGATTACAGGAATGAGCCACCGTGCCCGGCCGGCATTCGATTCTTATAGGAGCTCAAACCCTATTGAGAATTGTGGATGCGAGGGATCTAGGTTGCGCGTTCCTTATGAGAATCTAATGCTTGATGATCTAAGGTGGAACAGTTTCATCCTGAAACTGCCCCCCAACCCCCCCAACCTTGGTCCATGGAAAGATTGTCTTCCATGAAACCAGTCCCTGGTGCCAAAAAGGTTGGGGGCAGCTGCTTTGGCCTACTCACATTGAATTTTTTTATTACTTGCAACTTACTTCAAGAAGCCCAACTAACACTGTACCCAGACCTGGGCCAGAGAGAAAGGCAAGCAAGGCTCACCCACCTTGCTTAGGACCTCTCCTAAGACAAGGAGGTCCCATTAGGAATCAAAGCTCAAATGGCTGAATGCCAGCCTTTTCTTGCATAGACCCTGCATGTGATGCTAGGCTGGCCTTGCCCCCAAAGCCAACTTGGGGCCTTCCCGCACAAAGCAAAAGGTCATTTTAAATAGGCCTTGGCCCTAATGAGATCTGAGAGCCCAAAGCCCCTAATACAGGAAAGAACACTTTTCTTTCTTGCTCTGTTGAAAGTGAACATTTCATGTGTCTTGTTAACGCTTTCCAAGATGTGATCCGAGGTGCTACATCTCTCAGTGTATTTTAATCTTTTATCACATACCTTATGCCTTGTTGATACTTATTAATAAGCAGCAGGTGAGGTTGTATATATCTGAGGTCTCACTCAGTGGAAGGATATAGGGCGTGGAGGCTTCTGGGGCTTGGCAAAACCCCAGGCCAGCCTGGAGAATGCCCTTCCCACCGCATAGCATGTCAGGGATGGACTCTCAAAGGAAGAGAGACCAAAAGGCTAAAATGCAAGAGAAACTGGGCCAACCATAGCTCCTCAGCACCGGCTATTCTGTGAGACCCAAAAGCTCAAGGATAAGGCCTCTGCCGCATGGGGCCTGGTTCCTAAAATACAAGCTGGCTGAGGTCAGCACCAAAGATGCCAACAGCTGTTCCTCCTGTGGTAAGGGAGCATGCCAGTCCCCAGCCAGCAAAGCAAGGGTTTCTAGAACAAAGGCCATCTAGCCAGGACTCCAATTTAGCCTTTTTGTGGGAGTTTTGCCCGGTCTCATAGGAATTTTTTTTTTTTAATCAGGGTCTCTGCCTCAGGCTGGGGTACAGTGCGTGAATATGGCTCACTGCAGCCTTGACCTCCCTAGCTCAAGTCACCCTTTCACCTCAGCCTCCCAAGTAGCAGGGACTACAGGCACACGCCACCATGCCTGGCTTATTTTTATATTTTTTTTGTAGAGACAGGGTCTCCCTATGTTGCTCTGGCTGGTCTCTAAATTTCTGAGCTCAAGTAATTCTCCTGCCTCAGCCTCCCAAAGAGCTGGGATATAGTTGTGAGCCACTGCGCCCAGCTTCATGTGAATTTTGGTGGACACACATTTGGGATGATTCAAAAGAAGGCTATTTTTTAAAAAGTCTGACAACACCCAGGATTGCTGAAGAGGTGAAGAGATGGGGCTTTGATGCATTTATCAAGGGGAAGAGCAGTCCACTGGTCTACCTTTCTGGGGTGCCATCTGGCAGTATGTACATTAATTCCTCACTTAATGCCATCAAAAGGTTCTTGAAAACTGCAACTTAAGTGAAGGAACCTACAAGAGGTCCTTGAATAGTGTCATTGTTTTGCTAGTGAAATTGATCAGGAAAAAGACTGGTTTTATTACACATCATTTCACTTAAAGTCAGTTTGCAAGAACCTGCTAATAATGTCAAGTGAAGATTTACTGTATCAAGATTTGAAGTGCAGACTCTTTAACCCATATCTAGAAAATCTTTTTGCAAGGAGTGAATTGATTAAAAGCCTGAAGATGAATGCATAAGAATGTTCATTGCAGCACTGTTTATCATCGAGAGCCAGAAGCAGGCAGAAGATTCACCAGCTGAAGATCAAAAAATTAAGTAACAGGGCCTAATGGCAAGCTCTGCATCATTGAAAGGAGACTGTAGCTCTGCAGTTACTGATCTGCAGTTACCTCCGTAACACTGATTTAAAGTAAGCACGCTGAAGAACATCACTCAGACCAGTGGTTTCAACCTGGTTACATCTGAGAATCACTTGGAGAGCTTAGAAAACACCTAATCCCAAACTCAGACTTAATCACAAGTGAGCAAGCATTGTTTTTTTTTGTTTGTTTGTTTGTTTGAGATGGAGTCTCACTCTGTCGCTCAGGCTGGAGTGCAGTGGCACGATCTCAGCTCACTGCAACCTCCGTTTCCCAGGTTCAAGCAATTCTGCCTCAGCCTCCCGAGTAGCTGGGATTACAGGCATGTGCCACCATGCCCGGCTAATTTTTTTGTATTTTTAGTAGAGACGGGGTTTCACCATATTGGCCAGGCTGGTCTCGAACTCCTGACCTTGTGATCCACCCGCCTCGGCCTCCCAAAGTGCTGGGACTGCACCCGGCCAAGCACTGGTAATTTTTTAAAGCAGCCCAAGTGATTGTAATGTGTAGCCTGGTTAAGAAGCACTCTGCCCTATTGTGTGTGAGTGTGGAAGCAAACCATTGCCCCCGGGCAAAGGGATTTTAAGCAATTTTTGTTTATTATTGTTTTTTATTTTTATTTTTCATTTGAGATAAAGTCTCCCTTTGTCACCCAGGCTTGGGTGCAGTGACGCGATCTCAGCTCACTGTAACCTCCGCCTCCCTGGTTCAAGCGATTCTCCCATTCTCCTACCTCAGCCTCCCGAGCGAGTACCTGGGATTACAGGCATGCACCACCATGCCCAGCTATTTATTATTATCATTTTTTTTTGGATTTTTAGTAGAGACAGGGGTGTCACCATGTTGCCTAGGGTGGTCTCCAACTTTTGAGCTGAAGCAATCTGCCCGCCTCAGCCTCCCAAAGTGCTGGGATTACAGGTGTGAGCCACTGCACCTGGCTATTATTTTTACTTGTTGAACCTACATGATTCTGCTGATTCTGTATGATTATTGTTGCTTATTTGCCACCAAGAAGGAGTGATAAAGGATTTTTGTTTTGGAAAAGAAAGAGGGGAATGGAAAGACAACTTCCTTGGCTTTGGAATGTGTCACTGTGAAACAGATGTGAAACAGGGTGGGCGGCACCTCCAGACTCTCCATCACCCCTGCGCCAGCCCCAGCTCTGCGGACACCAACCTGGGTCCCAGAGCCCTTGCATCTCTGGATCTTATCTGGCTATAAAGTCTTGGCTGCATTTTTACAAGAAAGGATGTAAGTAATGGAATTCAGGAAACCAACTTCTTCTCTTCCTGCTCTGCCGTGTATTTATAGCTTACGCTTGAACAAGCTGCCTGACATCCCTGGGCTCAGTTTTCCACTCTGTAAAATGGGTCTGATAGTCCTCATCTTTCCAAATGCACAGAGTTGTCCTGACACCTCAGTGAGACGAGCGGCGCTTAAGTGCTTTATGAAGAGGAGGGTAATTCCATGGCACAGGGGTCAGGCATGTGGCCTCTGGAGCTATCCCGCCTGGGTTCAAACTCTTGGCTCTGCCTGGATTTAAACTCTGCCTCTGCCTGGGTTCAAATTCCGGCTCTGCCTCTTGGGCAAACTGCTTAGCCTCTCTGTGCCTCAGTTTCCTATCTGCAAATCAGAACTCCTGGAGTTACTGCAGAGATTAAAAGAGATCAGTCACTAAAATGCTCAGAATGATACTGGGCCCCCAGGAAGCCCCCAGCAGAGGTTAGTTATCTTACACTGTAAAGGCCATAATACTTGGGTAACTCTGGCATCGTGGTTTTACTTCAAGAAAATGGAACCATCATGTTCAACAACACACTGGTTCTTCACCTTTTGGGGTCATGGGTGGCTTTGAGAATCTGACAAAGCCATAGAACAATCCCTAGAGAAACATATGTTAAAACCTCTTCTCCAGTGTGATGATATTAGATGGTAGAGCCTTTGGGAGGTGATAAGGCCATCAGGATGGAGCCTTCATGAATGAGATTCATGTCCTTATAAAAGAGGCTCCATGGCCGGGCGCAGGGGCTCACGCCTGTAATCCCAGCACTTTGGGAGGCCGAGGCAGGCAGATCACAAGGTCAGGAGTTTGAGACCATACTGGCCAACATAGTGAAACCCCGTCTCTACTAAAAATACAAAAATTAGCTGGGTGTGGTGGCATGCACATCTCGAGTGTCCATCTCAAGTAGTCCCAGCTACTTAGGAGGCTGAGGCAGGAGAATTGCTTGAACCCAGGAGGTGCAGGTTGCAGTGAGCTGAGACCACACCATTGCACTCCAGCCCAGGTGACAGAGTGAGACTCCATCTAGAAAACAAAACAAAATAAAACAAAACAAAAAAAAGGGGCTGGGTGCAGTGGTTCATGCCTGTAATTCCAACACTTTGGGAGGCTGAGGCGGGTGGATCACCTGAGGTCAGGAGTTTGAGACGAGCCTGAACAACATGGAGAAACCCTGTCTCTACTAAAAATACAAAATTAGCCGGGTGTGGTGGCGCATGCCTGTAATCCCAGCTACTCAGGAGGCTGAGGCAGGAGAATTGCTTGAACCCTGGAGGTGGAGGTTGTGGTGAGCCGAGATCATGCCATTCATTGCACTCCAGCCTGGGCAACAAGAGTGAAACTCCATCTCAGGGAAAAAAAAAAGAAAGGAACACATGAATGCATAAAAGTTTGTACCCGTTTCAGGAGTTATTGCGATTTTTGAGTTCCGTGGGGAGTTTGGGCCAGCAAAGAGATGGCCCGACCAGGACCCCAGGAACTGACCAGCTCCTGATCTCTGCTCACCACATTCCCTGAAGGGCCCTCTGGGTTCCCAGTGCTGATCTCTGTCCTGATCCCTATCTTCTGGCATCCCGGGGAGCCAGCCTCCAAGCTGGGCTGACTCTGCCATCCCTGCCAAATTTCAACAAACACGGGCTTGCTGACTTGGAACTTCATAGTAAGAAGAGAGCAGCTGATAAAAGCCACACTGGGATTTCCAGCCCTATCTAGCCCAGGGGCTACTGGCGTTCCCTCCTGTAGGTTTGGCCAGTGGGAAGGGGCACATCCAGGTGGGAAGGAGGGATGTGGATGGCCTTGGATAGGATGAGTAGCTACTGAGCATGGCCCATGCACCAGGCCGCTGGGTGAATGTCACTCAAGAGGGAATCATGATAATCTGAAGTCCTCGGGCAAGTCATTTAACTCTCAGAGCCTCCATTTATTCACTCATAAGATGGGGATAATAACAAGACCTACCTCATTAGTTGGTAGTGAGGACTAAAGAGCTAATGCAGGTCAAATATTTACAATAGTGGCCGGGCGCAGTGGCTCATGTCTGTAATCCCAGCACTTCAGGAGGCCAAGGCAGGCGGGTCACATGAGGTCAGGAGTTCGAGACCAGCCTGGGCAACATGGTGAAACCCTGTCTCTACTAAAAATACAAAAATCAGCCAGGTGTGGTGGTGGGTGCCTATAATCCCAGCTACTTGGGAGGTTGAA
This sequence comes from Macaca thibetana thibetana, assembly GCF_024542745.1. Taxonomy (NCBI): domain Eukaryota; kingdom Metazoa; phylum Chordata; class Mammalia; order Primates; family Cercopithecidae; genus Macaca; species Macaca thibetana. The sequence continues at coordinate 57,034,464 of NC_065597.1, read as the reverse complement.
GCAGGAGAATCACTGGAACCTGGGAGACGGAGGCTGCAGTGAGCTGAGATCGCGTCACTGCACTCCAGTCCAGCCTGCTGGGTGACAGAGTGAGATACTGCCTCAAAAAAAAAAAAAAAAAAAAAAAAAAATGCACAATAGTGCCTGACACATAGTTAGTGTTCAACAAATGATGACAATACTAGTTATTATTATTATGAATGCTGTAGCCCCTGATGCATCTTCAAAGAACCGAGAAAGCGCAAGTTTATTTAATCTCTAGTGCTGGGACCCTGGCTGACTGCCTTCAAGTAATGATTCTAAGAGATACTTCTCAAGTGTCCATAGCAGGGGATTTGGGTTCCTATATCACATCCCCTAGGCAGGTCCTAGTGGGTTCCTATGCCACATCCCCTAGATAGGACCTCACTTCTGAAGCCCCCTGCAGCAGTAGCAGATAGCCCTGGGTACCCAGAAAACGTCCATCTCAAGTGCCCAGCAAATCTGTTTTTCTGCCTTGGAACAGATGATACTTATCCACCCCAGTCACCAGAATTATAGGGGATGTTAATAACACTTGGAAGCCCAGTGCTATGGCTCATGCCTGTAATCACAGCACTTTGGGAAGCCGGGGTGGGGGGGAATCACGTGGGCTCAGGAATTCGAGACCACCCTAGGCAACATAGTGAGACTCCGTGTCTATCAAAAATAAAAAATAAGTTAACTGGGTGTGGTGGTGTGTGCCTGTGGTCCCAGCTACTCGGGAGGCTGAGGTGGGAGGACTGCTTGAGCCCAGGAGGTCAAGGCTGCATGAACTGTGATTGTGCCACTGCACTCTAGCCTGGGCAACAGAGCGAGACTCAGTCCATAAAGACAAAAACCAAAACCAAATAACACTGGGAGATGGGAGCTGGTGGACAGATGCCCCAGCCTCCTTTCCTTCCTGGACCAATTCTGAGGCTCATTCAGCCTATGTCCTCAGAGAATTCCCAGCACGAATGAGCCCCTGTTGCCCGTGGTGGTAACTGGCTCATTAATGTACTTGTTTTATCATCTCTGCCTTCTCAGTCTCATTCTCCCTGCCCTCTCCCTTGCAGGGACCACCGCCCCACTAAACCACCTGCACTGGAGCCCTTGTCTCAGATTCTGCTTCCAGGGGAAGCCGAGTAAGATGCACAGAGAACACAGCAGGTACCAAGAGGGCTTTGTACTCACTGTGTTCCTTCTCCTAACAGCTCTATGAGGTACAGTCTCTTACTATTTCTAGTTCACAGATGAGAAAAACTGAGGCTTATAAAAGTAATATAATTTGTTCAAAGCCACAACAGAGGCAGAATTTGAACCCAGACATCTGGCTCCAGGGCCCAAATTAGTACATTCCTGGTGACTGAGGTAGGAGAGGGTATGGGAGCCATTCCCGCTGTGGCCCCCAGCCACATCCATCCAGCACATGGGTTGCAGACTCAAATGCTTGGGGGAGCCAGGGAATTAATGTTACTATGCTACATAGCAGCTGGGTCAGGAGCAATAGAGAGTGGTGGAGAGTGCAGTGAACAGAAAAGTGGATTCCCGTCTGAAGGGCAGCCACAGCTCCAGGAGGGGCCAGAGGCAGGGTCTTCTAGTGCACATGGTCTCAAGTCAGTTTCAGACCATTGCAGCCCAGTGGAAATGTTGGTCCAGTGTTGCCAGATTTGACTTTGCAAAAGAAACCAGAAACCTGTATTTTTAAAATAAATTGGCTGGCAATTGGTAGGGGGAAAAAAAAAAAAAAGCTTAATAAAAATCCATATCCAGAGCTTTGAGAGGCTGAGGCGGGAGGATCATTTGAGCCCAGGAGTTTGAGACCTGCCTGGGCCACCTAATGAGACCCTGTCTCTACAAAGAATAAAAAAATCAGCTGGACATGGTGGCGCATGCATGCAGTCCCAGCTAGTCGGGAGGCTGAGGTGGGAGGATTACTTTAGCCCAGGAGTTTGAGGCTGCAGTGAGCTATGATCATGCCGCTGCACTCAGCCTGGGCAACAGAACAAGACCCTGTCTCAAAAACAAAAACAACAACAACAAAACCCAAACCCTGCTGGGCGCGGTGGCTCACTCCTGTAATCCCAGCACTCTGGAAGGCCGAGATGGGCATATCATCGGAGGTCAGGAATACAAGACCAAGCTCGCCAACGTGGTGAAACCCCATCTCTACTAAAAATACAAAAATTAGCTGAGCATGGTGGCACACACTTGTAGTCCCAGCTACTCGGGAGGCTGAGGCAGGAGAATCACTTGAACCCAGGAGGCGGAGATTGCAGTGAGCTGAGATTGCGCCACTGCACTCCAGCCTGGGTGACTAGAGCGAAAATCCGTCTCAAACAAACCAACAACCCAAACCATCTCTGGGCCAGTTTCAGCACAGGAGCCAACGTTTGTGGGTTCTGATCTGCTACGACTGTCCCAGGCACTGGGACTGCTCATCCCTACTGCAGAGGAAGAAGTGCGTCTTTTGAGATGCTCTGACCCAGCTGGGCGGTGCCCACTTTACCTGCATTGTGTTCATCCATGGAGAAGGCCTTGTTCTCCATATAGGCCCGCGGCAGCTGCACATCCTCCTCGAAGGCTGTCTCCCGCATCCTGGGCTGCGACGTGTCAAAGTAGTTGGGCGTGTTCTCCTGCAGGGCGGGCAGAAGGGTGCAGTGGATCTCAGGGATGGCGTGGAAGATGACGAAGACCCAGCCGCTGGCCGCCAGCGTGATGGCCAAGGTGGGGTCGTTCCAGGCATCTCCCTGCTGCAGCTTGACATTGCCGAAGAGGTACATGGTCATCCAGGCCACCCAGATGAGCACAGAGAGGAAGGCTGTGATGAGGAGGAAGGCCCCATTCAGCTTCCACCTCTTGAACTTGCCGCACAGAGTGAAGAGGGCCAGCCCCAGGGTGACCACCAGCAGTACCATGTCGTAGATGAGGGCCATCACAAAGTCCATGGGCTCATAGGCGCAGGCCGGCCTCGTGTCGCGCAGCACGGTGAGCACCAGCCACTCCACAGCGATGATGACTTGTACCAGCATCAGGCACAGCGCCAGGCCCACCAGCTGCCAGCCCGCGGGGCCCGTGCCGTGCCGCACCAGCCTCCGCACGCGCCACGCCTGGCTCAGCAGGCAGGAGAAGCAGAGCGCAAAGAGGACGCCCCAGAGGAAGCGGCGGACGGAGCAGATGGTCTCGTCCTCCTGGATGATGAAGGCGAATGTCAGCCCGAAGAGGCCCAGGGTCCCCAGGAGGAAGAGAAAGTGGAGGCCCACGGGGCTCTTCTTCTCCTTCTCCTTGATGAAGGGCAGCCGCACCAGGAGGATGAGCATCAGGAGCAGTGTGATCAGGGCGCCCGCCCCGGCCACCGCCTCCACCACGATGCCCCAGATGGCGTCCAGGTCGCACAGGGACACGTACTGAGGGAGGAGGTCCAGCCCGCACCCTCGGGACGTGCTGGCGTTTTCAGAGGCCACCGAGGTGATCACAAAGAGCAGGAGGAAGGTGAGCACCTGGTGAGCTCTCATCTTTCTCTCTGATGCCACGAACATTCTAGAAAAGCCAAGGGGGGAAGGAAAGATCAATTCATTGGAAGACTCCCCCTCTCCTGACTTCTTGAAGAAGACCCGCCTCTCGTTTTGGGTCCCATCTGTACCCTTGGCTGGGTGCAGTGAAGAACCATGAATCATCACCGCTGGTGGCTGGAGGACAGGGTGGCAGGGAGGCCAACTTCTCTGTATACCCTTTTGTATTCTTTGAATTTGATACTCTGTGCCACTTCAGACCTCTTGAAAAATAAGGGGAAGGCTGGGCGTGGTGGCTCACGCTTGTAATCCCAGCGGTTTGGGAGGCAGAGATGGGTGGATCACGAGGTCAGGAGTTCAAGACCAGCCTGGCCAACACAGTGAAATGCCATCTCTACTAAAAAATACAAAAATTTGCTGGGCGTGGTGTCAGGTGCCTGTAATCCCAGCGACTTGGGAGGCTGAGGCAGGAGAATTGCTTGAACCTGGGAGGCGGAGGTCACAGTGAGCCGAGATTGCGCCACTAAACTCCAGCCTGGGCGACAGAGCTAGACGCCGTCTCAAAAAAAAAAAAAAAAAAAAAAAAAAGAAAAAAAGAAAAAGAAAGAAAAATAAGGGGAAAAAAATGAAACTTTAAAGAGACAGCCACAGGTCAAGTGCTGCACTAGGAGAATGAGTGGTATGAATTACCCAGTCTCAGCCTCTCGAGGCTAACAGCTAACATTTACTACCAACTAACTTCAGGACAGGAATTGGACACATCCAGTCCTCACAATGCCCTGTGAGACAGCTCCTTTTAGGACCTCCATCTTACAGGTGACAATACAGAGTCTCCAGGAGGAGACAACCTTTGCACAAGGTCACACAACTCAACTCCCAGATGCGACCTCACTCCGAGGGCTCCCAGCATTTCTTTGCTTTCTTTTTTCTTTTTTTTTTTTTGAGATGGAGTCTCTCTGTCGCCCAGGTTGGAGTGCAGTGGTGCAATCTCGGCTCACTACAGCCTCCGCCTCCCAGGTTCAAACGATTCTCCTGCCTCAGCCTCCTGAGTAGCTGGGATTACAGGCGTGCACCACCACGCCTGGCTAATTTTTTTTGTATTTCTAGTAGAGACGAGGTTTCACCATGTTGGCCAGGCTGGTCTCGAACTCCTGATCTCAAGTGATCCACCCGCCTTGGCCTCTCAAAGTGCCGGGATCCCAGCATTTCAAATGTAGTAAACACAAAAGCAGCTGTCTTCCTTGGTTCCAGGCTGCGTCTCTCCCTCACCTCCCACGCTCGCTCTCTAGAACATCTCTGGAGGATTCCCCGGAGGGCGTCTCTCCCTGGGAAACCTGCAGAATTCTCTCTCCTGCTCATATACGGGCTGGACTCCACACAGCAGCCTCAGTGATGGGCCTAACCCACGTTTCCTCTTGCCCCTCTGCTCCCTCTTCCTGGCCACTCCTCCTCCCTGTGCCGAGCTCAGCTCTGATGCTATCAACTCAGACCTTGGCCAAGGTCACACCCCAGTCTTCTCCACCACAGCCTCCGGTCTAATAGCGTCTGTCATTTTTTGACTGTTTACTTTGTTTCTGCCTTCCCTTCCTCCTGTCCTCCCATCCTCACTTCCTCCATTGCAAGACGTGGCAGGGCAGGGACATGGTCTCTCTTGTTCACCAGCAGACAAGGCTCCTTCAGTCTTGGCACGACTGACATTTGGGCTGGGTCGTTCTCTGTCATGGGGGACTGTGCGTTGTAGGATGTTTACCAGCATCCCCGGGTTCTACCCACTGGATACCAGTAGCACGTCCCCTCCTCCAACTGTGCCAACCCAAAATGTCTCTAGACAGTGCCAGATGTCCCCTGGGGAAGCAAAATCGCCTGGATGAGAACCACGGGTGTAGACTGAAGCTCGACACACAGCGCCTGGCATGAAGTAGATGTTTAGTAAATACTGAATGAATGAAAAACATAGCAAGGACTGTCCTCTACCTCACAGCTACCAGCTCCTCCTTTTTTTTTTTCCCCCCCCTCTAACAGCCCCTTGCTTTTGAAGGGAGCCTGGTCTTTAGGAAAGCCACAGCCTGCACAGCTGGCTGGGCACTCGTTTTCCAGCATCTCAAGCCAGACTTACTGCCCCAGCTCAACCCACGTGTGGGGTTGTGACCAGCTGCTCTCCCCAGGCTCCAGTATGTCCCTGGGGCTTCCCTAAGTAAATGCGGTATCGACCACCTCACTGTTACAGAGATCCTGTGAGTGTCTCAGATCCTGCCCTGGCTGTGAGGCTTTCCAGTGGCATAAATTATTGATGTTACTGAAGGAAAAGGTGCCTGGGGCTGTCGGGCTCATGTCCTTTGCCTACTGATGAGAGGAGGCAGGCTCGGAATAGAAGGCATCTGGCCAGCATCCCGCCTCAGCATCCTGCTCAGGTACGCTCGGGGGTGAGGATGCACCCCGGGCACTGACGGTCGGCCTGCAATCCAGCACTTATTCGTGGTCCTGCCACATCAGTTGCTGGCGTGCCACCGCAGCTACTTGTGCTTTGTCCACACACCACCTGGGCAGTTATTTACTTAACTTTTGAATCAGCCTACTTAAAAGAAAACCAAACACATGCAAGTGTTTATCTCCAGACATTTTAAAATTGCTCATTGAGGCTGGGCGCAGTGACTCATGCCTGTAATCCCAACACTTTGGGAGGCTGAAGCAAGAGGATCACTTGAGGACAGCAATTTGAGACCAGCCTGGCCAATATGGTGAAACCCCTTCTCTACTAAAAATAAAAAAATTAGCTGGGCGTGGTGCCATGTGCCTGTAGTCCCAGCTACTTGGGAGGCTGAGGCAGAAGAATCGCTTGAACCTGGGAGGTGGAGGTTTCAGTGTGCCGAGATCTTGTCACTGCACTCCAGCCTGGGCAACAGAGCGAGACTCTGTCTCAATAAATAAATAAATAAATATCAAATAAAATTGCTGGTTGATGTAACCCATGTTGCATACCCACTGGGCACATTTCAACCTACCACTCTTTGGATAAACATCCTAACACAATTGCTTGTCACGAGGTCCTAAAAGCACACGAGGGATCAAAATGTAAGAACTGGAGGCGTCAGAGCAAAATGCTAACAGTCCCTTACCCGGTGGAGGGGCCCTGGAGTGGATTCCCCTGAGACACCTCATCAATGGCCAGCTCAGTTAAGAGACTTCTCAGCAGGTTTCAGCAAGCAATGTCCCAAGCAGCCTCTCTAATCCCATCCAGCCCCAGGGTGGCCGGGAGGATGACAGGCAGGAATGTGCTTTGCAGTCCTGACTATCACCGATTCCCCAACCCCTCCTCCCCCTGTAGGCCAGTGGCTCCCAACCAGGTGCAATTTTTACCCCCAGGGACCATTTGGCAATGTCTAGAGACATTTTCGGTTGTCACAACTAGGGAGGGAGATGCAACTGGTATCAGGGGATGGAGGCCAGAAATGCTGCTAAACATCCTACATGTGGTGGGACAGCTCCCACCAGAAAGGATTATCCAGCCCTACAGGTCAACTGTGCCCAGGTGGAGCAAGCCTGGTTTAGGCACGTAAAGACAGAATGGATGGGGAAGATTCCATGAAACCAGCCAGGCCCCTCAGCAGCAAGCCTGCACCCTGGGTCTCTTTGCAAGAACTTGGCCTTCTTAAGCTGTTTCCACTCACTCTTGGAGGCGGTTCTCTCTTTTCCAGACCTGGCTGCAAATTGGGACTTTTGTTTCTCCAGCTCCTCCCCATTCCTGCTCAGTCGTGCAACCACAACAGAAAACCTGTGTGGAGGACGCCAACACCAAGATGGCGACCAAGCTTCTGAAATGGCGCAGAGTTCTATGGCCCTGGTCCAGGTTTCCAGCTCCTGACTCCTCTCTGACATGGGAAATGGATACACTCTTGCTTTCTGTTTTCATCCCTGAGGGTGGAACTCTCTGCTCTTCCGGGACAGCTGTTGTTTTTGCTGCTCAGCATCCGCTTCTCCCATTTCTGGAAAGAGCACCTGATTTTCCCTTGGAGAGCTACCTTGCGTCCGCGCTCCCAGCGTGGGCATCTGTCCCAGGCCTGGCCAATCACAGCATTTATGCTACCCTAAGCCACAGTGAGTGGTTCATGGAAAGGCACGTGGCCTGAGGCCCATGAGAATCCACCCTAGGATTGTTCTAGCACTCACTGGAAGGAGGTCTTCTCTTTCTGCTGGGGTTGAAAAACTACGAGGACGGAGGCCTGAAGCTGGAGAACACATTTGCCATCACAGGGCGAGAACTTGTCTGAGAGTAAAGCTGTCCCCGAGGAAACAGCTATGGGATGGACCACAGTCCTAATACACTGAATGGCTGGATTCATCCATACCTGAAGCCAGTCTGGTCTTTGCAGTTCCAGCAGCCAGTTAACTCCCACTAGCCCCTGCTTTTTTTTTTTTGGATTAAGCCAGTTTGAGCTGGGTTTCTGTCACTTGACAACAAAGAAGTTTAATATTCCTCCCACCTCTTACGGCCCCTTCTTCCAGGAAGTCCTCCCTACCCAACCTCTAAGCACATAGACGCAACTGATGGCACCGCTTGTCTCAAGTGGGTCATTATCATTACCAAGGCTGCCCATGAGGTGACAGCCACCGCACTCCATAGGACAATGTCCAGGCTGTTTGGGGGAGGGGTGTGGCACACCGCCTCACAGACTGACGCTGAGGCAGCTCATCTAGGACTTCTGGGGGATTCAGAAATGCTCCCCAGAGTTTCCTATGGCAGCCAAAGTGACAACAATAATAACTGGTTAACCCTTACAGTGCTATGTTCTAGGCACTCTGTGTACTTCACGTCTATTAGTACCTAATGATCTACATTATAATTCTGTAAGGTAAGTACTATTACTATCTCCATTTTACAGGAGATAAAACAGGGAGGACAGCAGGCTTGTCCAAGGTCACGCAGCTACAAAGGGGTGAGGCCAGACGCAAACAATTGTACTATTGCTCCTGGGCTTTTACTACACACTAGAGCCCTAGAAGTGCCACTTGCTGAGCCTTTGGCAAGTCAATCAAAGTAGATTCTCCCTGGCCTGGGACAGTGGCTCACGCCTGTAATCCCAGCACTCTAGGAGGCTGAGGCAGGCAAATCATATGAGAACAGAAGTTCGAGACCAGCCTGGCCAACATGGTGAAACCCCTTTTCTACTAAAAATACAAAAATGAGCCAGGCGTGGTGGCGCGTGCCTGTGATCCCAGCTACTTGGGAGGCTGAGGCAGGAGAATCACTTGAACCCGGGAGGCGGAGGTTGCAATGAGCCGAGATCACGCCACTGCACTCTAGCCTGGGCAACAGAGATTCCATCATAAAAACAAACAAACGAACAAACAAACCCAAAGTAGATTCTCCCTGTCCTTGTCAATACTTTTGATTGTTGTCTTTGTAGCGTGTATCTCAATTTTCAATTATTTGATTTTATTTTTTTGAGACAGAGTCTCGCTATGTTGCCCAGGATGGAGTGCAGTGGCATGATCTCGGCTCGCTGCAATCTCTGCCTCCTGGGCTCAAGTGATTCTCCTGCCTCAGCCTCCCAGGTAGCTGGGATCACAGGCGCCTGGCTAATTTTTGTATTTTAGCAGAGACAGGGGGTTTTGCCATATTGGCCAGGCTGGTCTTGAACTCCTGACCTCAAGTGATCTGCCTGCCTTGGCCTCCCAAAATGCTGGGATTACAGGCGTGAGCCACCACACTGGGCCAGATTATTTTATTTGTTGTACTCTTTTGGTCTGTTCCTCACCATTCCCCTCCTCCCCCAACCCCTACCTCATGCCCAGCACCTTGTCATCTTGTTCTGCACCAATTCCCCAGTGCCTGGCACATGGGCAGTGCTCACATTCCAGTTGCCGAATGAATGAATAAATGTGGTCTCCAAACCTCACACCACCCTGAAAGGCCGTGTGTTCTCATTCCCATTTATAGGGGAGAAAACTGAGGGTCTGAGAGGTTTACGTCGAAGTTTGGTTCTTGGGCTGGCAAGAGCCCCAGAGCTCTTTAGAAATGCAGATTCCCAGGGAGTGGGTCCAGCCACCAGTGCTTCCACAAGCACTGTAGGCGATGCTGGGGTGTACCGAGGCTGGATACACAAGGACATGTACAGCAGCGAGAGCTGGAACTCAGAGCACTACCTCCTTCATCTCCCCACCCCAGCCCAAGACAAGGCAGGCAATGCCCACAATCCACTGTGCCCCCTGGCAGGTAAGCCCCCATCCTGCTAAATTAGCCACCTGGTGCCTCTCACCCTGAGAGCTGGGCAGCTCTCCAGGAGCCCCAAAAGGAATAATACCAGATTAGAGGTTTTGAGTCAGCCTTGAGGCAGGACTGATTGGGACAGGATGAATATATGGCAACAAACCCGTGGGATGCAAGCGTGCGCGCTTCTCAAAAGGAGTAATGAATAAATGTGAACGAATGCACAAGACTCAGCTCACATACTAATTACCTTTTCTGCCAGCCAGGCTCCTAGAAATGTGACTCACTCAGATGCTCTTAAATATACTGCATCTGTCTCTCTCACACACACAAACGCGTGCGCGTGCGCATGCACGCACTCTGCAGAGGGGCCAGAAGCAGCTAGCAGGTGGAGGAATAGCACACTCTATCTCTCCACGTGCTGGGGCCTGCAGAGGCCAGAACACAGGCAGGCAGGATTCCTTGCATGAGAAGGAAAACAAGGCCTGCCTGGAGGCTATGCCAAGGCCGTACCTTGGTGTGAACTTAGGAATCAGATCTTCCAGTTTCTGATAATGTCCCCACACCACCTGCTAGCACCTTGTGACTCTGGGCAGCTGCCATAAGGTGCCTCATCTGCAAAACAAAGGTGATAACAGTGTCCACCCCATGGGGTTGCGGTGACAGTTAAAATACTTAGGGTTTAGGACAGTAGTTAACGGGGTAAGCAGTTTATATAAGGTGTCTATTAAATACATTAGAAAGGCCAAGCACGGTGGCTCACACTTGTAATCCCAGCACTTTGGGAGGCCCAAGGCAGGCAAATCACTTGAGTCCAGGAGTTGGAGACCAGCCTGGGCAACGTAGTGAAACCCTGTCTCTATAAAAATTCAAAAATTAGCCAGGTGTGGTGGTGTGTGCCTGCAATCCCAGCTACTCAGGAGGCTAAGGTGGGAGGATCACTTGAGCCCAAGAGTTTGAGCTGCAGTGAGCCGTGACTGAGCCACTTCATTCCAGCCTAGGTGACAGCATAAAGACAGCTCAAAATATAATAATAATAAAATACAATACATAGGTAAAAAAGATTGGCAAACGCTCTCTTGTCTGAGGTGGTGAGCGCTTTCATTTTTCTAGAAGGGGCGGTTGCCATGGAGCTGGTGTTGTAACAAGGTGGCTCGCCTAGGTATTTGTCCACTGCTGGCTTCCAAGCTCATGCCTGTAATCCCAGCACTTTGGGAGGCTGAGGTGGGAGACTGCTTGAGGAAGGAGTTCAAGACCAGCCTGGGCAACATAGCAAGACTCTGTCTCTGTTATAAATAAAATAAAAGAAAAAAAGAAAAGAATGTGTTGTAATGAGGTTACTGGTTTAGGTTTTTGTTCACTGCTGGCTTCTAGCCTCCCCCATCACACACCAACCAATGAGGTCCCTGAGGTGGTGTGAAGGGGAGACGCTCTTGGAATGGTTGGCCCTGGGGACTCCCACACTCTTCTGCCACCTGCAGCAGGTGCTCTAAGTGAGAGCCTCGCTGTGGAGGTAGAACCCAGGCCAGAGGACCTTGGGGTGCCCTGAAACCGGGCGTTTCTCTTGCAGAGTCAGAGCAGACACCAGCCATTCTCTTGGGAACCAGCATCCCCATCTTCCCTTTCATCCATGGGAAAGGAGACATGAAATGTACAAAACCGTTCTAGAACATTCTTACTGGCCTTGCCCCAGCTGCTACCAGCATGGCTGCACCCTGGATCCCCCTGACCCCAGCCACGTCCCCTCCCAGTGTCTAGCAGGTCAGTGGCATCTTAACCTACCTTCTCTAAAGATGGCGGTAGGCACTGGAACACAGAAGGGAAAGACAAAATGAGCAGGTGGTGTGGGAGTGGATTTGCAAGCCCTGTGCATATGTAATAGTTCAGTGCCCAGTACCAACATGAATACAGGTACACAGTTCACGCTCCCACCAGGCTGAAAGGTCTCAGTGGGAGGGAGGCCAGAAGAGGGGAGTCAGACAGAAATATGTGACACTGGGCATTACTTAACCTCTGTGAACCTCAGTCTCTCCATCTGTAAAATGGGAATAATGATAGTGCTGCTTTACAAGGCTGGTGTAAGAAGTACGTGAAAAATACTCAGTCTGGGCCGGGTGTGATGGCTCACGCCTATAATCCCAGCTCTATAGGAGGCAGGAGATTGCTTGAGGAAGGGAGTTCAAGACCAGCCTGGGCAACATAGCAAGACTATCTCTATTATAAATAAAATAAGAAAAGAAAAGTCAGGTTTGGTGCCTGACACAGAGGAAGCAACAGCTTTTTAGTGAATTGCTTGTTAAAAAGTCAATCATGGCCAGCTGCGGTGGCTCATGCCTGTAATCCTAGCACTTTGGGAGGCTGGGGTGGGCGGATCACTTGAGGACAGGAGTTTGAAACCAGCCTGGCCAACATGGTAAAACCCTGTCTCTGGTGCACACCTGTAATCCCAGATACTCGGGAGGTTGAGGCAGGAGAATCTCTTGAAACGGGGAGGCGGAGTTAGCAGTGAGCCGAGATTGCGCCACTGCACTCCAGCCTGGGTGACAGAGTTAAACTGTCTGAAAAAAGAAAAGACAATCATGATTCCCATTTTCCTGTAGGGAAAATGAAGTCAGAGACATCAGAAAAATTGGCCAGAGGCTCACTGGAATTTACAGGCTGGCCTGGGACTAGAACCCATTTCTCCCAGCTCCTGACCTCAAGGCCTTTCTGCTGCAGCCCTGTTCTGAAGCCCCCACGTATGACAGAGGCCCAGGATGGGGCTGCAGAGCCAGTCTCCCCATGCACCCCAGCATCACAGTCTGTCCCAGCTCACTCCTGCTGGAGCCTCTGGTCCATTTCCTGCTCTGCAGGATTAAACTGTTACAAGGTTTCCTGACTTTAAGCTCTTTCCCAGACCTGCAGTTCTCACCCTCTGATATCTTTTCCAAGTTACAGGTTCTCCTAATCTTCATTCCCCAATGCTGACTAGACCACTGGCCCATTTGAGGGCTCTCAAATTAGAAAATCCTCATAGGTTAGTAAACAGGGTTGCAAGAACACAAGCTCTGTGATCCATGAATATGCAAAGCAGCTCCAGTCCTGTAAATAAAAGCAATCATTTAAATGCAAATTGCATCCTTGGCTGCCCGAGCCACGGTGGTTGGTTCCTCTCAGGCTGTAATTCCGAGAAGAAAATGTGACTAACTCGGAACCCCCAGGAAGCTCTGCGAGAAAGTGCTTACGGGGCCGTGGGCTCCGGGTGGCTCAGTTAGGGTGGATCAAAACTGTTTCAAAGTAGGGAGTGGATTTTAAAACCTGAGCTGCTCCTCCAGTTGGCTTGCAGTGGCTGGCTAGGCTCGAAGCGGTCCCCCAAGGCTGGACAGAGCCCTTTGGAGGCTCCCAGCATCTCTCTCGCCCCATGGGCAGAATGGAAAGGGGGACTATTTTCCATCTGGTCAACGTCAGGGGAGCTTCTACAAATGAGATCCGAAGGCCTCCCGCTCAAAACCCTAGGAGGGTTCACTGGTCCAAACGAAATAAACCCTAAACTCCTTTCCATGGCCCAAGAGATCGTGATCTGGCTGGTCCTCACCATTCCCCTATCCCCACCCCCAAATCTGCCTACAGCTCCAGCCACAATGGCCTTTGTTCAGTTCCTCTAAGCTCATTCCCACCTCCAACCTTTTGCACGCACAGTGCCTTCCTCCTGGTTCAGTCTTCCCCCTAGACCTCCCCAGCGGCGCGCCCCTCTTTTAGCTGGGCTGCACTCAAATGTCACTCCGCGAACAGTCTTCTCAGGTACATACACCCCTGTCACCTTCTTTTACATCACCCCTTCTTATTTTCCTGGCCGTCCTTATCCCAATTGGATTTCATATCCATTTGCTATGGGTTTGTTGAATGTTTGCTCACTCACCTCCCCAGCCCCGGGAGAGAAGGGGTCTTGTCCGTTTTATACAAGGCACCCAGTTCTGTCCCTGGCATGTTTCTTGAAATAACATATTAATCCAATAAAGATTCTGAGTTTATCTTTCTAACAAAACTGCCTGTCTTGCTGCCTGTGCCCCAAATGGCGGCTCCTTCCCCCTGGAATCTCCTTCCCTTCCCAACTCAGCTGACCCCTTTCCAGGCTTAGAGCAGGGAGCAGATAGGAAACTGTTCACTCCACAGTCTTAGATACCAAACTGGCCGGGAGGGCTTCCAAACGACAGATGCCAATTTGCATTCTATTTACATGTCATTTGCATGCAGTTTAACTCAAAGCCTGGATCCTCCGCAAGCCTCGAGTCCCCACCGAAGAAACTTCTGAATTAAGAAGGTTCCTTGGCTGAAGTGCCGGGGTTTTTGTGCCAGATCCCTCCCCCACTTCTCTTGTCTTTGCGGGACCCCCAGGGCTTTCTGGGCTCCGTTCAGGTGCCCCCCGGCCTGGTGCAGTTGGGCGGCCAATGTGGCGCGTGGGCTGGGGCCCCAGGCGGGGACGCCGCTGCCCGCCACACTCCAGGGGCCTTTGTCCGCGCTCCAAGGAGCCGCCCCCTTAGCGAACGGGGGACGGAAAGGGGGAACTGGGTAGGCCTGGGTGTGACAGAGCAAGGACTGAGGAGTGAACCCGCTGCACGGGGGAGACCTCTGGGGCAAGGTCGTTGGCCCCCTCCCAGGCTGTTTAACCTGCTGCCCGGTGCCAAGGCGGGTGCGGGCTCCTCCAGCGCGCTCCCTTTCCGGCCCAAGCCCTAGGGACCCCGGGATGTGTGGGGTCCTCGTGGGGCTGGAATCCTGTGTCCCCCAAGGAGAGGGGACAGAGCAGAGGTCTAGTCCTTATCCCCAGCCTAGCCGCCTCTCCCAGAGGTCCAAGTGCCCCCTGTCTGGAAGGGAAACGCCACTCCCCCCGCCGCGCCATTGTATGCAGCCGCCCCCTCCTCCCTACCCCTCTCCGTCATTGGTCCCCAGCCCAGGTCTCAGCTCTGCCCTCTTCCCCCGCCATGTCCCCCCCTCCCCTTGCTGAGTAATGCGCACTCAAGCCGGCTAAGGGCTTGACCCCCAGCCCCCGCGACAGGTGCTGCTGTTCACCCACAAAGTCCAGCCCTTGTGCCCCCGGCTGCGTCTGCCCCGTCCACAGTCAGCCCCCCAACGCGGCCCCAGGACCAGCCCGCAGCTCCTCACACACCACGAGTCACTAGGACATGGCTGGGTTCCTTTACGCTCCCCAGCTGCCCTTCACCTGTGGTCGCCCCCAGACCCTCCTGGGAGACTTGGATCTCTACCTGATCCAGGCACAGTCCCCCTCTCCCCGTAAAGGTCCCCAGACCCTCCCCTCTCCCGCCCACCCCTCTACGGCTCCGCTCCCGACGCACCGTGGTTCCCCTCGCCCAGATCCCACATCTCCCAGTGAACTCCCTGGCTGGGGTTGGGGGGCCGCTTAGAAAAACACAAGAAGCAGACCCCCCAATCCTCCCAAATCCACGGCGGGAAAAGTTTCTGGGGTCCCCACAGCGTCCTCCACCGCATCGGCTCAGCTCGCACTCACCGACCCCTGCGGCCCCGCAGCGCCAACGCTCCAGCTGGCCCTCGGCCCGAGTCACATCTCTGCAGCGCGGCCGCGGCCCCCGCTCCACGCACGCCCGCCTGCGGGTCCAGCTTCACTGCAGCGCCTGCCAGAGTCGCTGCCGCGCGAGGCGCCCCCTGGCCCGGCCCGCGCTGCTGCAGCGGCCGCGGCCCCGCCCCCGCCCCTCGGCCGGCCCCGCCCCCGGGCCTCCGAGCCCCACCCCCAGTCCCGCTGGCGGTTCCGCGCCGGGCTAGGCGCCGTCTGTATGCACCCTCGGAGCCCAAGCTCGTGGCTTCTAGCCCGGATCGCTAAGACGACCCCCCCACCTCCCGTGTCCCCAATTCGGGGACATTCCCCCCACAACCACAGTGCGCCCAGAAACAATCCAGACGAGCCGGGCAACTCCCCAGGGTACATCCATTTTCGGGAACACCCCTCCCCCAGCCAATACACTTACCGAAGGGTATCGCGACCGAGGGGTACCGAGGGGTCCCAGCGCAGGAGCCTTCCTGCCCCCAGGTCACACTCCAAGGTGGGTTCATAAGCAGTAACTTCCCCGAAACACACCAGCACCAGGTCCAGGACGCAGACAGGATCGATCCCGCCGGGTGCCCTTCGAAGTCACCAACACCCCGGTATGCACCTAGGGGCACACACACCGCTAGGCCTCCTCTAGGCAGGTTCCTCCTGGACACACTCCTCTCTCCTCACTGCCCACCTCCCAGGTGTCCTTATCCCTTTACGCACACTGAGTCTAACACCCGCGTCCTTCGCCCCTCCAAACACACACGTCCACACGGTGCACCCCTCACGTGGGTCCCTACGCAGGATGGCCACCACCCCTACCGCACACATCACCCACGTACGCACACGTCCACCGCCCTTCAGGGCGCACATACTCAGTGGCTCGGGCCACTGGCTGTGCTCTCCGCAGACGCTCAGGGCACAGCCCGGACGCGTGTCCGCTGGGCGGCCGTGGGACCTGCTTGAAGGAGGGGTCCGGGGCAGCCTTCCGCCTCGGCACTGAGTCCCCCTCACCCGTCCTAGTCCACAGGCCTCTCCGAAGTCGGCATTGCTTCGATCAGGCCTGGGAGCTGCGCTCCGGCACCCCATATAGGGCTGGTTCCCTGGGTGACCTTCAGACCAGCAAACCCAAGCAGTCTCAGGTGGCCCCCCTGCCAAAGCCAGAAACAGACCTTTGAGCAGCATCCCTTCCCCGCACTCCAGATTCTCAGGGTGAGATTTCCTTTCCACCTCCGCAGCTCCCCACCCCGTCCCCGTCCCCACCCCCGTCGCCGCAACCATCCCAGCCACATAAGATACCAAAGGGAGAGGACGGACCCCTGCTTCCCTCTCCTGCGGGCTGCAGGAAGGTGAGATGCAGAAGAACACTCCCTTCTGGGAATAGTTGCAGCCCCTGATCTTTGGGAACCGTAGCCCTTCCAGATACTCCCATCCCTCCCCGCCAGCCTCCCAGTTCCGGTCCGGTTAGGCCACATCCCCCTTGGGCACGCATCTCTGGGATACCTTTTATTATATTCAAGGGAAAATGGAAGGGAAGAACCATAATGGTAGTTTTTCCCCCACCCCTGGTTTATTTGCATGGATCCTCGGAGCCTAGAACAGTTCCAGGCACACAGTAGGCGCTCATTAAACGTTTGCGGGACGACCCTTTTCTAGTGTGTTCCCGCCAGCCTGCTCAATTGGAAAGTGGATGGGCACTGTCACCTGGTGGCAGCCCTTGGAACTGACGCAGAGATCCTTTCGTAAACGTGGGCAAGTTCACTTTTGTGAGCCACATGTCCTCAGTATCTGTAAAATGGAGATCTTTTTCATTGCACACGCCTATTGGAGTTGTTGTGAAAGTCTAACACATGTTACATGTAAAGTGCTTCACGCAGGGTCTGGCATGTGGAAAGTCCTTAATATGAACTGGTTAACATTGCAGTTACGGTTATATTCCCTTTCCCACTTGTTTTATAGAAGACCCTGACTGTGATGGTCAGTTTCGCTTCGGGTGATGATACCACAGGAAGCACAGAGTGAAAATGAAGGAGGACGCTGAGTGGTAGGTGCATTCCTTCCCTCCAAAAAGTTCAAACACCCGTGGATGATAATAATAATAGCTGAGTACATAGTGCTTCCTGTGTGCCAGGAGCTCTTCTAAGTGTTTTCAATTCTTTAACTCATTTAATCCTTCCAGTTACCCTTGAAGCCAGATACTGTTATTCTCCCTATTTTACAGATGGAGACACTGAGGCCAAGAGGGGTTAAGTACTGCCCTGGGGTTAGACAGTTGGCAAAGACAGAATCCAATCCAGTCCATCTGGCTCCGCAGGCCATATTATCAACCAATGGTTAAACTGGTGTCATCCGCTGCCAGGTCAGACATTGTCACAGAGGAGCCTCATCTCCCAGGAGAGCTCACTAGGTCTCCAGCCTTGAAGAGAATGGCTCCAGGAGGTCCAGGGAGCTATGTCAGGCTCTCAAGTGCCCAGTTCACTTTGTCTAATGAAAACCAGTGACTTCCCTGGCACTATCCTCACACTAAAAAACCAGTGGCTTCCCTGGCACTAAATGGTCAGTGCACTACCCATGGCTTCCCACTGACAAATGTCATGGTACGTGTGTTTGTCCATTTTTCATACTGCTATGAAGAAATACCCAAGACTGGGTAATTTATAAAGAAAAAGAGGTTTCATGGACTCAAAGCTCCACATGGCTGGGGAGGCCTCACAATCATGGTGGAAGGTGACGGAGGAGCAAAGGCACGTCTCACATGGTGGCAGGCAAGAGGGCGTGTGCAGGGAAACTGCCCTTTATAAAACCATCAGATCTTATGAGACTGATTCACTATAATGTGAACAGCATGGGAAAGACCTGCCCCCATGATTCAATTACCTCCCACTGGGTCCCTCCCATGACACATGGGGATTATGGGAACTACAATTCAAGATGAGATTTGGGTGGGAACACAGCCAAACAATATCAGTGTGTAATCAGATATTTGCGTGGCTCTCTGCTTGGTGTCTGCCTCCCCTATAAGACTGTATCTCAGTGCTGTTCAATCTATACTGTCTGATAACAGCAGCCACTAAACATGTGCCCAATGGGCACTTTATATGTGACTAGTATGACTAGAGGATTGAACTTTCAGCTTTTTTTGAAATGGAGTCTCTATTGCCCGGGCTGGAGGGCAATGGCATGATCTCGGCTCACTGCAATCTCTACCTCCCAGGTTCAAGCGATTCTCCTGCCTCAGCCTCCCAAGTAGCTGGGATTACAGGTGTCTGCCACCATGCCTAGCTAATTTTTGTACTTTTAGTGGAGATGGGGTTTTACCATGTTGGTCAGGCTGGTCTCAAATTCCCAACCTCAGGTGACCCACCTGTCCAGGCCTCCCAAAGTGCTGGGATTACAGGCCTGAGTCACTGAGCTCGGCCTCAGTTTTATGATTTAAATTTAGGCCGGACATGCATGATGACTCATGTCTATAATCCAGCACTTTGGGAAACTGAGGTGGGAGGATTGCTTGAGGCCAGGAATTTGAAGCTGCAATGAGCTATAATTGCACCTTTGCTCTCCAGCCTGGGTGACAGAGTAAGACTCTGTCTCTTAAAATAAATAAATAAATAAATATCAATAACCACATGTGGCTACTGTACGCATAGCATATCTTTAAGCTTGATGAGGACAAGAACTATGTCTATTGTTTAGGTAGACATAGGTGATCCACCCGCCTTGGCCTCCCAAAGTGCTGGGATTACAGGCATGAGCCATCACATGTGGCTGGGGCTGGGTAATTTATAAAGAAAAGAGATGTCTTGGCTCACAGTTCTGCAGGCACGTTTGACCCCAGCATCTTCTCGGCCTCTGGGGAGGCCTCAGGAAGCTTTTACTCATGGTGGAAGGTGAATGGGGAGCCGGCATGTCACATGGTGAGAGAGACAGAGAGAGAGAGAGAGAGAGAGAGAGAGATGATGCTGGACTCCTCTAATCAGCCAGCTCTTGTGTGAACTAACGGAGAGAACCCACTCATTACTGTGAGTCACTCATGAGCGATCCATCCACATGACCCAGACACTTCCAACACTGGGAATCACATTTCAACATGAAATTTAATGTGGACAAATATCCAACCCGTATCAACTTCCTACCTACATTCTTTGTTTGGCTAGGCTGAGAAGGGTCCCAGGCTCCCTTGAGACTCCAGCACTTGATAGTCCCCTTAGAGCGGCAATGGGGGACACTTCAGGCTGTTGCCATTTCTGGAAGCATCTTTGGGGTGAGCAGCCAGGAGCACTGAGTAAACAAATGTGGAACACACCACTGCCACCATTCCACTATTTTGTGCCCATGACAGACTTCACCAATTGATTGCTGCACTCTTTTCTGCTTTTAATGCCCTCAGTCTGTAAGTGTAACTGCCCATTAAGTGTTAGAAAATTCAGGCTGGGCACAGCGGCTCACACCTGCAATCCCAGCACTTTTAGAGGCTGAGGTGGGAGGATCACTTAAGCCATGGAGTTCAAGACCAGCCTGGGCAACAGAGCAAAACCTCCATCTCTACAAAAAATTTGTAACCAGGCATTGTAGCATGTACCTGTAGTCCCAGTTACTCTGGAGGCTGAAATGGGAGGACTGTTTGAGTCTGGGAGGTTGAGGCTGCAGTGAGCTCTGATCGCAGCACTGCATTCCAGCCTGAGTGACAGAGCAAGACCTTGTCTCAAAAAAAAAAAAAAAAAGAAAAAAAAAAAAGAAAAGAAAAATTCACAGTGGCAAAGTGTTCTTCAGTTGTTTCTGGGTGTCCCCCACAGGGTGTCCCCATAGACATCCACAAACCAGTGTGTCAGCTGCAGTCACCATGTGACTGCTACCATCTCTTCCTTTCCTGGAACGGCTCCCACAGGTTCTTGTCTGTGAGTATGCAAGATTGCTTGGAGTAGCCTCATCATGGCCCCATTGGTCCCCTGCAAGGCCACATGGGGACACTCTCCCAAAGCCTCCAAAGCTGTCAGGAAACATTTAAGCAACAGGACAATTGTTACAGCCTACACAATAGGGATGTTTGTTATCACACAACAGTAAGTTGGGACGTGGGTGATCCCACAATTGGGCCATTGCTCAACAACGTAAACAGGGGCCCAGTGTCTTTCTAGTAGTCTTCTGATCAACTGTCCTCAGCTTGGCACCTCATGGTCACAAGATGGCCGCCACAGCACCAAACATCACATCTTCACTTGACAATCTCCAATATAGGAAAGAAGCTGTCCAGGGAAGAGAGCTCCTCTTGTGAGTCTGCCTATTAATCAGAGAGAAAATCATTCCTAGAACTGCCCCGCCTCTCACCCCACGTGCAGAATCACCCTTATATTTCCTCGGTCGGAACGGAATCACCTCGCTTCTCCACGCACAAAGGAGGCTGAGAAGTGAGCTCCTGGCACCAAGAGACTCAGGAAAGGAGGGTGAGGGAAAGGTGCTTGAGGCAGGAACCCTCAGTGTCTGCCCCAAGTGACCTTCCTGAGAGTTGAAGGAGCAGGGGCTTGAGCTGGGGGCATGCAGGTCCACTGTCTTACCCAGCCACCTATGAGGGTAGCTTCTGAGTCACTGTCTCAGGGGGATCAAACCAATTCCAGGGCCAGATAGAAAGTGTGTGGCCCCTTTCCCTTCTCCCCTCCCCTCCTTTTCTCCTGATGCAACTCTGTCACAGAAGCAGCTCTCTATCTTCATAGAAGCTTTCTGCTTTACGCTTTGGGAGGCCGAGGTAGGTGGATAGCCTGAGGTCAGGAGTTCGAGACCAGCCTGGCCAACATGGTGAAACCCTGTCTCTACTACAAATACAAAAAAATCAGCTGCGCATGGTGTCACATGCCTGTAATCCCAGCTACTCTGGAGGCTGAGGCAGGAGAATCACTTGAACCTGAGAGGCAGAGATTGCAGTGAGCCGAGATCGCGCCACTGTGCTCCAGCCTGGGCAACAGAGTGAGACTCGTTCTAAAAACACAAACAGAAAAAAAGGTTTCTGCTTTGTCATTTCACTCCTAGAAGGTCCCTTGCTGTGTCCCCAAAACAAAGGAACTGTCTGCCCCCAAAGGCAAACTCAAGCCTCTACCCCTATGTAAAATAAAGAATGATTTGAATGGTTGCAATTCTAGGTTGTTTATAGGCGTCTATGAACTTCCTGGTGGAGGTTTAAGAAATGTTGGACCGTTTATCTTTACTCAGTTATGAAGCTTAAAGTGATGTGGGATCCACTTTAAGAGAGAGGGTGGGCCGGGCGCGGTGGCTCAAGCCTGTAATCCCAGCACTTTGGGAGGCCGAGACGGGCGGATCACGAGGTCAGAAGATCGAGACCATCCTGGCTAACCCGGTGAAACCCCGTCTCTACTAAAAAATACAAAAAACTAGCCGGGCGAGGGGGCGGGCGCCTGTAGTCCCAGCTACTCGGGAGGCTGAGGCAGGAGAATGGCGTAAACCCGGGAGGCCGAGCTTGCAGTGAACTGAGATCCGGCCACTGCACTCCAGCCTGGGCGACATAGCGAGACTCTGTCTCAAAAAAAAAAAAAAAAAAAAAAAAAAAGAGAGGGTGGAGGCAGAGCCTGGATGTGCCAGCCCCAGAGCCCAGGCTCTAACCACTGCCCCATCCTGCTGTCTTACCCCTGGGCAGGGATCCTACGATTAGCTTCACTTTCTCCTAGTTTTTCCTTATGACACTGTGATGTGCTTCCAAATCACCCAGGCTCTTGTCCAAATGACCATTCTGGTTCAGAGGGAGGGAGAGAATTCTGTACCCCCAAAAGCTCCCAGCTGGGCTGCCAGACCCAGGACCGCACTCCCAGTAGCAAGACCTTAGCCCAGTTCTTCTCAGGCCTGGCTGCTCATGAGGATCACCTGAGTCAAAAAAAAAAAGGTGCCTGGGTCCTCTCCTGGACCAATTCAATTAAGTGAGAATCACTGGGTCTGGAGGCTGAAGCAGGCTCAGACCATTGCTAAACAGGGTGGGAGACATCAGAAACACCGGATCGAATTTCCAGGTGGCCATATCCCCTTAGAGAAATCCCTTAGTTTCTCTGCATCTTGGTCTCTGCATCTGTGAGGTGAAGGGGCTCATAATAGTCTCCACCTGTTAGAGCCGAGTGATTAGCAACCAAGTGGACCCAGCCAGTGCCCGTAGGGGTCAGGTGTTGTGGTTTTAATTTAAAAGGGCTTGGAGGAGATTTGGATCAAGAAAGCAAACCGATCTCCAGTTACTCGTCATGCCTTTGGTGAGTACGAATGGGGTGAAAACATGAAAATATGCTTGTTTCTTTCCATGCTCTCTCTTTCCTCAGTGTACTAAGTTCTTGAAGTGCTGTCCAGGGAACCTCTCTGGGGGTCTGCAGGATCAAAACTGTTTTCATAATAGCACTAAGACCTTATTTTCCCCTTTCACCGTCATTCTCTCATGAATGTACAGTGGAGTTTCCCAGCGGCTTTTGAGATGTGATATTGCAACTGACCGATGGTGGGAGCAGGCGTGACGGTCTCGCTGTCTTCTATTAAGTCAGAAATTTCAGAGGTTCTCAAAAATGTAAACTATTGCTGTGCTTCTCACTAATTTTCACGCGCGTGTGAAGAGATGACCAAACAGGCTTTGTGTGAGTAATAAAGCGTTTTAATCACCTGGGTGCAGGCAGGCTGAGTCCGAAAAGAGGGTCAGCGAAGGGAGACAGTGGTGGGGCCATTTTATAGGATTTGGGTAGGTAAAGGAAAATTAGTCAAAGGGGGTTGTTCTTTGGCGGGTAGGGGCGGGGGTCACAAGGTGGTCAGTGGGGCAGGTTCTGAGTCAGGAGAAGGAATTTCACAAGGTTAATCGCTCAGTTAAGGTGGGCCAGGAACAAATCACAATGGTGGAATGACATCAGTTAAGGCCTGAACCGGCCATTTTCACTCCTTTTGTGATTCTTCACTTGCTTCAGGCCATCTGGATGTATATGTGCAGGTCACAGGGGATACAATGGCTTAGCCTGGGCTCAGAGCCTGACACTAATGGCCTTTACTTTTAGAAAATACAGTTATTATTCATAAAAAAGCTTTTATGTTAACATGTAATAGGTTTATTATATGAATATTTTAAAATTTCCTTGGCTTTAATTTGAAATAGGGTGAATATTGGTAGGTATTTACTCCATACTTATCTACCAATATTACCTCCTCCAAGTCCTTTAATTTTATTTATTTATTTAGTCTTCTGAGATGGACTGTCACCGTGTCACCCAGGTTGGAGGGCAGTGGTGTGGTCTCAGCTCACTGCAAACTCCACCTCCTCTAGGTTCAAGCGATTCTTGTGCCTCAGCCTCCTGAGTAGCTGGGATTACAGGTGTGCACCACCACACCTGGCTAATTTTTTGTATTTTTAGTAGAGACGGAGTTTCACCATGTTGGCCAGGCTAGTCCTGAACTTCTGACCTCAAGTAATCCACTGACCTTGGCCTCCTAAAGTGCTGGGATTACAGGTGTGAGCCACCACACCTGGCCTCCAAATCCTTTTAAATGAGAACAATAGCTCTTAACCTCTACTGGGCACTGACTCTGTCCGAGGCAGGATATAAAGTATTGGCATACACCTAAACAAAAACTCTTTGGGGGTCTTCCACCAGTTTATCAATTTTAAGAGTGTGAACGTGTCCCAAGACCATGAAGATTGAAAACCGCCACTCAAAGAACACTAATTTAGAACCATCTCTCAAAAAGAGTAATGAACAGTTATATAGCATTTACAGTTTGCCAGGCACTGTTTTTTTTTTTTTTTTTTTTTTTGGTGAGTGGAGTCTTGTGCTGTTGCCCAGGCTGGAGTGCAGTGGCACCATCTCAGCTCACTGCAACCTCTGCCTCATGGGTTCAAGCAATTCTTCTGCCTCACCCTCCTGAGTAGCTGAGGCTACAGGTGCATGCCACCATGCTCAGCTAACTTTTGTATTTTTAGTAGAGACAGGGTGTCACCATATTGGCCAGGCTGGTCTTGAACTCCCGACCTCGTGATCTACCCACCTCGGCCTCCCGAAGTGCTGGGATTACAAACATGAGCCACTATACCTGGCCCAGGCACTGTCCTAAACACTTTGTATACACACACACGCACATAAATAAACTTTCTGATTCTCATGACAATCCTATGATGTGTACTATATCCCCATTTTACAGAAGTGCAAATCGAGGCACAGGGAGCTGCTCAAGTCCCCTGATAGAGGCTCACAGGGGCAGTGTCCTCCTCTTCCTCCTCTCTCTGTTTTCACATTTCTTACTGAGGGCTTGGCCCAGCCAACTGTGAAAGATTGTACCAGACAGCGCAGGCTGAGGTGGGAGCTGCGAGGTGGGGAAGGGAGCCTGAGGTGACTTGAGTTACATAAGGGCCCCTGGGACAGGGGACAGTTATGTAATGGTGGGGAGAGGAGGGCAGGGGTGGCACAGTGAGTCAGGGCTAGGGAAGGCACCAGGAGCTGGAAGAGGAAAGAGGAGGACAGGGCAGAGGAAATTGTCTGTTGCTAGCCAGGGTGGCTACCATGCAGGAGGAAACCAGGACAGGGGATCGGGGTGGTTCTTCCGTCCTGTTGCTGCCCGCAGTGCCAAGGCCCCTGCCCTGACAGGCTCCACTCTCCACTCTCCTGGCCCCACTGAGTACAGATGATTCTGGCAGTCCTCTCATATATTTTTACCAAACTCCTTGACTGTTAAATTAGCCAGAGCCCATTTCTGTTGCTTGCAAACAAGAACCCAGAGTAATACAGAGCCCTTTCCTGCCCAAATACCTGAATGGACAGGGGTCTGGAAACGTCCAGGCATGCGGTAGGTGCTCAATGTATGCACATTGAATGGATAAGAACACAATGGCCGGGTGTGGCTCACGCCTGTAATCCCAGCACTTCAGGAGGTGGAGGTGGGAGGATCACCTGAGCCCAGGAGCTTGAGACCAGCCTGGGCAGCATGGCGAGACCCTGTCTCTACCAAAAAAAAACCTAAAAAATTAGCCAGGCCTGGTGGTGCGCACCTGTGGTCCCAGCTACTTAGGAGGGGCTGAGGCAGGAGGATTACTTGAGCCCAGGACTTTGAGGCTGCAGTGAGCTGTGATTGCACCGCTGCACTCTGGCCTGGGCCACAGAACAAGACTGTCTCAACAAAAAAAAATAATAATAATCCTAACCCCAAGGTGTAAGAAAGTGGGGTCTTTGGGAGGTAATTAAGTCTTGAGGGTGGCCATTGTGTTCTTATCCATTCGATGTGCATACGTTGAGCATCTACCATGTGCCTAGAAGTTTCCAGACCCCTGTCCATTCAGGTATTTGGGCAGAAAAGGGCTCTGTATTACTCCGAGTTCTTGTTTGCAAGCAACAGAAATGGGCTCTGGTTAATTAAACAGTTAAGGAGTTTGGTAACAAGATATGAGAGGCCTTCCAGAATCATGAGTGGGATTAGACCTTTTGTAGAGGAGATCCCAGAAAGTATTTTAGCCCTGTTTTCACCCTGTGGGGGACACAGTGAGAGGACAGCATCCATGAACCAGCAAGCAGACCCTCACTAGACATGGAATCTGCCAGTGCCTGGATCTTAGACTCCCTAGCCAGAGCTGTGAACAAGATACTTCTGTTGTTTCTAAATTACTCAGTCTTGGCCGGGTGTGGTGGCTCACACCTGTAATCCCAGCACTTTGGGAGGCCAACGTGGAAGGATCACTTGAGATCAGGAGTTGGAGACCAGCCTGGCCAACATGTGAAATCCCGTCTCTGCTAAAAATACAAAATTAGCTAAGTGTGGTGTCACATGCCTGTAATCCCAGCTACTCGGGAGGCTGAGGCAGGAGGATCCTGGGAGGCAGAGGTTGCAGTGAGCTAAGATTGTGCTACTGCACTCCAGTCTGGGCAGCAGAGTGAGACTGTTTCAAAAAAATAAAAAAAAATCCTGAGTCAAATAAAGTATTTTGTTATAGCAGCCAGAAGGAATCAGGATAGAGATTCGAACTTCTCTGATGTGTTGGAATAATCTTCAGTGAAACTGGAGTCTGAGCTTGTGTCTCGGACTTAATGTCAGGGCTGGGAATTTTCTTTGCTTTTTTTTGAGATGGAGTATTGCTCTGTCACCCGGGCTGGCTGGAGTGCAGAGGCACAGTCTCGGCTCACTGCAACCTTCGCCTCCTGGGTTCAAGAAATCCTCCTGTCTCAGCCTCCTGAGTAGCTGGGATTACAGGCATGTGCCACCACGCTCAGCTAATTTTTGCACTTTTAGTAGAGACAAGGTTTCGCCATGTTGGCCAGGCTGGTCTCAAACCCCTGACCTCAGGTGATCTACCCACTTCGGCCTCTTAAAGTGTTGGGATTACAGGTGTAAGCTACCATGCCCAGCCAGGGCTGGGATTTTTCTTTAGTGGGAAGATCTCTTCTGACACAGGGGGTGGCTGAGGGTGGGAGGCCCTCTGTACTCAGCCCCTCTGGCTGGTGCAGTGCCTGGGGGAGCAGTGGCTGAACGGGTGAGTCAACTGTGGTCAGCCCCAGGGCAGTAGGCACAGGAGGGCAGCCCCACCTGCATGATAATGGTGGGGGTGGTGGTAGAGGTGCAAGAGTACCTTTTCAGACCTTCCTGCAGATTTGATGAACTTTCTGTCTTGACTCCAAAAAAAAAAAAAATCCACATTAGCTTTCGTCTTCTTCATCTCCCATAAACTTTGTCCTTCTTAACCCATCCCAAACAGGGTAGAGAGAAGTGCCAGGTGAGGGGAAGGTCTTGAAGCCTGTGTCCCGGGGAAGGCAGTTGTATCTCCCTTTGCCCTCTGTATGGGGGTAAAGCATGGCTGTAGGGGTAGATGTGGGAGATGGTGGTGACCTCCAGACTTCAGAGATCCTTATGAGGCAGGAAAATTGCATGACAAGGTGTCTCAGCCAGCTCTGGCTGCTAGAACAAAATACCATAGAATGGGTGGCTTCAACAAGCACATTTATTTCTTGGAGGCTGGAAATTTAACATCAAGGTGCCAGCATGGGTGGGTTCTGGGAAGGGATCTCTTCCTGGCTGTAGATGGCTGCCTTCTTGCTGGATAGGGATATGGTAGGGAGATTATATATATACACACACACACACATATACACATATATACACATATATATACACATACACATATATATACACACGTATACACACGTATACACACGTATACACACGTATACACACGTATACACATACACACACACATACACACACATACACACACACATATATACACACATATATATACACATATACACACATACACATGTATATACATATATATACACACACATATATACACACACACATGTATACACATATATATACACATACACACATATACACACACATATACACACACATATACACACGTATACACACACGTATACACACGTATACACACATGTATACACATGTATACACATGTATACACACATATATACACATATATACACACACATATATACACATATATATATACACACACACAGAGATTTTATATGTATATATACACACACACACAGAGAGTACACACATCAGAGAGCTTTGTTTTCTTTCTCATAAGGGCACTAATCCCATGGTGGGGGCCCTGCTCTCATGACCTCTTCTAAACCTAATCACCTCTCTAAGGCCCCACCTCCTAATACCATCCCACTGGGATGAGGGCTTCAACATATGAATTTGAGGGGACACGAATATTCGGTTGATAACAGAAGAAATATCTGGGGGATCCAGGTGAAGCAAGAGGGGATGGGTGTGTGCTCAGTGAGCAGAATTGGAGTCGGGCATGAGACAGCCGCCTGCCAGAGCTGCTCTCTGGGAATAGAGCTGGTGGTGCAGGTGGGCACCTTGGGAAGCAGGCTCTGAGGTGGAGACGGCACATGGGAAAGGTTTTGGGGGGTGCTCTTGGGATCAGCATCCAGGGCGGGAGGAGGCAGCACTGGGCAGAGGGACGGGTTGGGCTGCATTATCTTCCCAGCAGCTCCGGAACTGGCCTCGTAGAGTTGCCCACACTGGGGAGAGGGGGCTGAGCCTTCGTGCCTCACATCAAAGCAGCTGCAGACCCTGGCTGAGTGCTCACCTGCTTCCTGAAAGCAAGAGGCTAGGAGGGGACTCGACCACCAGCAGGTATTCATCGTCTCCATTCTCTGTTACTCACTCTTGCTCCCCTTGCCCTTGGCCGTGCCCCCTGTTGACCTCAGTGGTTCACCCAGGGACTGATCAAGACCTTCACTGCTGAGGGTCCTGAGACCCTGGTCATCATCCCCTCCCTTCTCAGGCTGTGGCTGTTGCATGTGACCATTTCCCATCCAAAGTGAGCCAGAGGCTGGGTGTGGTGGCTCAGGTCTGTAATCCAGCGCTTTGGGAGGCCGGGGTGGGAGGATCACATAAGGTCAGGAGTTTGAGACCAGCCTGGGCAACAGAGTGAGACCTTGTCTCTGTTAAAAAAAAAAAAAAAAAAAAAAAAAAAAAAAAAAAATTAAAAATTAAAAATTAGCTGGGCAGGGTGGTGTGCACCTGTGGTCCCAGTTACTTGGGAAACTGAGGCAGGAAGAGGACTTGAGCCCAGGAGTAGGAGGCTGTAGTGAGCTATGATGGCACCACTGAACATCAGCCTATGTAACAGAGTGAGATGCTGTCTCTCTCTTAAAAAAAAAAAAAAAAAAAGTCGGGTGACTAGAAATGCCCAGGTGAAATCATCCGAGGGCTAAACATCTTCCCTGGCCCCAGACAGCCTTCCCTCCTCCTGACAGTGGAGTTCATTCCTCTGCCCAGGACAGAGGCTCCTTTCTTTGCCTGCTCATGCTTCCCACCATGAAGAGTCCAAAGGGACCAGGTGGCAGCTGCAGCGTGAGATTTAATGGGATACTGTCTGTGTCCCTGGCGGAAATGTTTTTCCTCTGGGAACCAAGACCCCAACATCCTGCAGAGCCCAGAGTTTCAGCTGAGTGGTGGTGGTAGCTGCCCCGTCCCTATACTCCCTGTCCCCACACCCAACCTGCCTCCCAAATGCACACCCCTGCCTGCCCCAGAAGCGCCGAGTGTGCATCCATGACCTAGACGGTGACTTTCCTTCTTGAACTCTGCTTTCAGGTTCTCATTCAGTGGTGAATTTGGAGGCTCCCGCTTCTTCTCTTAGACCTCATTTCCCCGGATTTCCACTTGGGGGAGACATCTCTCTTTGTCCTGACCTTTACATCTGTCTCTGGTCAGACGCCTCATTAAAAAAAAAATCTTCACTGTCTGGGAGTGTCCTGTGCTTTGGGCTTTGTTATAAATGAGTAGATGGGATTGAGTGGAAGAAGTAATGGTGCCCCTGATCATCTATTTTCTTTTCTTAGAGACAGAGTCTGTCTCTGTTGCCCAGACTGGAGTGCAGTGGTGTAATCATAGCTCACTGCAACCTCAAACTTTTGGGCTCCAGTGATCCTCCTACCTCAGCCTCCAGAGTAGATGGGACTATAGGTGTGTACCATCACACCCTGCTAATTTTTAAATTTTTTGTAGAGATAGGGTCTCACTAAGTTGCCCAGGTTGGCATCTAACTCCTGGTCTCAAGTGATTCTCTTGCCTCGGCCTCCCAAAGTGCTTGGATTACAGGCATGAGCCAAAGCACCCAGCCTCCTCTGACAAATTTTTGAATGTACAATCTCTACACTGCCCAGGGCTGCCAGAGACACACGGATTCCTGGGCTCGGACACATGACATGGGGCAAATTCTTAAAGGCGTCTGAGAACATCTCTCTTGTAAGGATTAGTAATACTATTTACAGTGTGTATGAGCATATATTTGTTTATTAATTCATTCAATTGTTCATTCATTCTTTGCCCTATTCCAAAAAGAACAGAGGCAAGCCCATTGCTTATTAAACAACCTCATAGGCAACGTTGTAAACAAGCAAATCGCAGTGTGCTGGTGGCTGAAGTTGCTTGGGGTCCAAAAGGTTTCTAAGTAACAGCTGGTGGCTGTAATCCCAGCATTTTGGGAGGCTGAGGAAGGTGGACCATTTGAGGTCAGGAGTTCAAGACCAGCCTGGCTAACATGGTGAAACCCTGTCTCTACTAAAAATACAAAAATTAGTTGGGTATGGTGTTGCTTACTTGTAATCCCAGCTACTTGGGAGGCTGAGGAAGGACGTTGAACCCAGGAGGTGGAGGTTGTAGTGAGCAGAGATTGCACCATTACCCTCCAGCCTGGGCAACAAAGTAAGACTCCGTCTCAAAAAAAAAAAAAAAAAAAAAATCAGCTGATTATATAAATTCACAGTAGCACAGATCACTGTTTGAGTTGCCAACACTACATTGTAAACTACTCCAAAATGCGGTGGCTTAAAATAAACCACTGATTTGCTCATGACTGTGGTACACACAGGGCTTATCTGTGGTTCTCATGGCATCCACTAGGACTGGAAGATCCAAGCTCATCTCTCATGCTCCAGGGCCTTCTTTTCGAGTGAACTTCTCTCCAGTAGGGTGGGTGGACTTCTTTAGGCCGTGATGGCTGGGTTCCAAGAGAGAGTGGTCCAACAGGCCAATCCTCAGAGCAAATCTGCTGGCCTCCTACATGCAAATGTCCTATTGACTGAAGCGAATCCCATGGCCAAGCCACGTCAGTGTGGGAGGGGACCACACAAGGGTGCCCATTTGGGGGCCGTCAATGTCTCTGTCTACAACCATCATTTGAATCTCTCTTGCAGTCATGTCAGAGTCGACAGAGCAGGGCTTGAATCCTACCTCTGCCACATACCAGCTTGTTACGGGTTGAACTGTAACCCTTCTGCAGTGGTTTGGATATTTCCCCCCTCCAAAACTCATGTTGAAACTTAATCCCCAACATGACGGTATCGAGAGGTGGGGCCTTTAAGAGGTGATCAGATCACGAAGGCTCTGCCCTCATGAATGGGTTAATCCACTTATGGATTAATGGGTTAATGGATTATCATGGGAGTGGAAGTAGTGGCTTTATAAGAAGAGGAAGAGAGACCTGAACTAGTGAGCAGCTCAGCCCCCTCACCACGGGATGCCCTGCACTGCCTGGGGACTCTGCACAGGGTCCGCCACCAGCAGGAGGCCCTCAGCACACGCGCCCCCTTGACCTGTGGGTTCCTGGACTCCACAACTGTAAGGAACAAATTCTTTGTTTATAAATTATCTAGTTTCAGGTCTTCTGTTACAAGCAACAGAAAATGGACTGAGACACATTCTTCCCAAATGTATATGTTGACATTCTAACCCCTGGTACCTCAGAATGTGACCTTATTTGGAGAGAAGGTCTTTACAGAGGTCTTAAGGGTGGCCCTAATCCAATATGACTGAAAGTTCATATTCCGGGCGCCTGGCCTGGAAGTTTGGGTTTTATTCTGAGTGAGGGGAAGGCCTTGGAGGGTGACTGGGGTCCTTATAATAAGGGGAAATTCGAACACAGACACAGAGGGAAGATGATGAGAGAGAGAGAGAGAGAGAGAGAGAGAGAGAGAGAGAACCATCTACAGTCCAAGGAGAGAGGCCTTGAATGTGATTTTCCTTTATAGCCCACAGAAGGAACCAACTCCGCCAATATCTTGGTTTTGGACATCTGGCCTCCAGAACTGTAAGTCAATAAATGTCTGTTGTTTAAGGTCCACAGTCTGTGGTACTTTGTTTGTTATAGCAGCTCTGGAATGCTAATCCATAGCTATAGGAGGTGAACAAGTCATCAACTTCTCTGTACCCCAGTCTTCTCCTCTGTACCCCAGGGCTAATAATACTACCTATATGACTTGATACAGCAACTTACAAGCACTTGTTACTTACCAGGCACTGTCCTAGGCCCTTGGGATACAGGAGACAGATGATATTTCTGGTCTCATGGAGCTTACCTTCATGACATACAGAAAATAGGCAAGTAGATACAATACTTGAGATAATTTGAGATAGTGATAAATGCTAGGAAGAAAATAAAATGGGCTAGATGTAGTGGCTCATGCCTGTAATCCCAGGACTTTGGGAGGCCAAGGCAGGAGGATCACTTGAGGCCAGGAGTTTGAGATCAGCCTGGGCAACATAGCGAGACCCTGTCTCTACTAAAAATAAAAAAAATTAGCCAGGCGTGGTAGTGCACACCTTTAGTCCCAGTTACTCGGGAGCCTGAGGCGGGAGGATCACTTGAATCCAGGAATTTGGGACTGCAGTGAACTGTGATTGTACCACTGTATTCCAGCCTGTGTGACAGAGCAAGACCCTGTCTAAAATAAAGTAAAATAAAATAAATAAAATAGTGTGATGTGCTAGAAAGTAACAGGTGTAAAAGGGACTCCTTTGGATAAGGCGATCAAGGCAGGGCTCTGTGAGCAGGGACCTGCAGTATGAGAAGCTGCTACACGTGGAAGATGAGCGGGAGGTGTGGTTCAGACAGCAGAAAAGGCAGGTGCAAAGGGCCTGGAGTGGGAAGGAGTATTGCGTGTTGGAGGAGCAGGAAGAAAGATGGAGTGGCTGGAGCATGGTGAACAAGAGGGAGAGGCTGTTGGGCCATGGGGTCATGGGAGTTGATGCTGGACAACCTTGTAGTTGGAAGTTTTTTTTTTTTTTTGAGATGGAGTCTTGCTCTGTTGCCCAGGCTGGAGGTGCAGTGGCAAAATCTCTGCTTACTGCAACCTCCGCCTCTCGGGTTCAAGCGATTCTCCTGCCTCAGCCTCCCCAGTAGCTGAGATTACAGGCATGTGACACCATGTTTGGCTAATTTTTTTTTTTGTATTTTTTTTGTATTTTTTTTTTGTATTTTTTAGTAGAGACGGGGTTTTACCATGTTGGTCGGGCTGGTCTCAGACTCCTGACCTCAAATGATCTGCCCACCTTGGCCTCCCAAAGTGCTGGGATTACAGGCATGAGCCGCCGCACCCGGCCTGGAAGTTGGGGTTTTATTCTGAGCGAGGGGAAGGCCTTGGAGGGTGGACAGCAGAGCAGCAGCCCGATCTGACCTTTGGATTAAGAAAGTCACTGCAGCTGCTGGGTGGAGACTGGTCCGGGAGCACCAAAGCAGAAACGGGAGATCAGTGGGAGGCAATGCAAATATCAGCGGACTTCCACCCAACCTGAGCTGCTGGCTGACCTTGACTTTCTCTGTCCCTTCCCTTTGAGAGGCAGAAGAATGTACTTCCCTTCTCCCACTTCCAAGGATGTCCATCTCTTGGTCCCCAGATCCTGTGACTGTGTCACAGGGCAAAAGGGACTATGCAGATACGATTAAGGACGTTGGGATGGGGAGATGACTCGGGCTGATCTGGGTGGCCCAATATAATCACCAGTATCCTTATGAGGGCAAGAGAGGAGACAGGAGGGCCCAGGTCCGAGAAGGAGATGTGAGGATGGAAGCAGAGAATTGCTAGCACCTCGCGTTATTTTATTTTATTTTAGACAGGTCTTGCTCTATCACGCAGGCTTGAGTGCAGCAGTGCAGTCATAGTTCACTGCAGCCTCAAATTCCTGGATTCAAGTGATCCACCTGTCTCAGCCCCCTGAGTAACTGGGACTACAGGTGTGCACCACCATGCCTGGCTAGTTTTTAAAAGTTTTGACTGCTCATTGGAAGGGAATTTTCGGGGTTCAGGACGTACTACCTTAACACATGGTACCTTGTATTGGAGAAAACAGCAGAAGCACGAAGGCTACTCTCACCTTCCCTTCACCCTGCTCCCCTGAAGCCGGTCATAAAACCTTCATTTGAGGGGTGCCCACCCAGAGGAAAAGGAATATCTTATCCTTTTGTTTTGTTTTGTTTTGTTTTGAGACAGGGTCTTGCTTCATTGCCCAGCTGGAGTGCAGAGGTGCGATCATAGCTCATTGCAGCCTCAAAATCCTGGGCTCAAGCAATTCTTTTGCCTCAGCCTCCCCAGTAGTAGCTTAGACCACAGGCATGAACTATAATACCTGACTAAGGTTTATTTATTTTTTTCTTTTTTTGGTAGAGATGGGGTCTTGCCATGTTGCCCAGGCTGATATCCTTATCCCCAAAGACACAGAGATGCTAAGAATCTAAACAAACAGGCCATGCTAAATTTCCCCCAGTTTACTACCGTTAGATCATGCCCCTTGTGTCTAATCATAGTTCCTCACAATGGTACACCCTTCATCAAATTTATCATAAAAACACGCAGGTTTCCTATGCACAATAGCAAAGACAGAATTAACCTAGGTGCCCATCAATGGCGCATTGGATAAAGAAAATGTGGTACAGCTACACCATAGAATACTGCATGGCCAAAAGAAGAACAAAACCATGTCCTTTGCAGCAACATGGATGGAGTTGTAGGCCATTATCCTAAGCAAACCAATCAGAAACAGAAAACCAAATACTGCATGTTCTTATAAGTGGAAGCGAAACATTGGGTACACGTGACATAAAAAAGGGAACAACAGACCAGGTGCGATGGCTCACGCCTGTAATCCCAGCACTTTGGGAGGCCAAGGCGGGTGTATCACTTGAGGTCAAGAGTTCGACTCCAGCCCGGCCAACATAGTGAAACCCCATCTCTACTAAAAATACAAAAAATTGGCGGGCGTAGTGGCGGGCGTCTGTAATCCCAGCCACTCAGGAGGCTGAGGCAGGATAATCAAATCTCTTGAACTTGGGAGGCAGAGGTTATAGTGAACTAAGATCATGCCACTGCACTCCAGCTTGGGTGACAGAGTGAGATTCGTCTCAAAAAAAAAAAAAAAAAAAAGGAACAATAAACACTGAGAAATGCAAGAGTACCAGAGGGGGGCAAGGATTGAAAAACTACCTACTGGGTACTATGCTCGCTACGTGGGTGACGGGTTCAATCATAATCATACCCCAAATCTCAGCATCACACAATATACCTTTGTAGCAAACCTGCGCTTGTATCTTCAAATCTAAAATACAAGTCGCAAAAATAAAAATAAAATAAGCTACAAATGGGTTAAACACACACACACACACACACACGTTTCCCTGTTTCCTTGGGTTTTCATTCTAAATGTTCCCATGTCACATAAAACTTGTGTTAAATAAATTGCTATGCTCTTCTCTGATTCATGAGTCTTTTATTATGGGTGCCTCTGCCATGAACCTAAGATGAGTGGGGAAATAAATCTTGCCTCCCCTACAGGACCATGAGCCAAGGTGTGCGGCAGCCTTTAGAATCCGGAGAAGACAAGGACACAGATTCTCCCCTCCAGCTCTACCGACACATTGACTTTCAGGCCAGTATAACCTGTTACAGAATTTTGACCTCCAGAACTGTACAATAATACATACGTATTGTTTTAAGTCATGACGTTTTTGTTAATTTTTAAAAGTCTCAGCAAGAAAGGAATACAAGTATCTCCTTAAAGGAGCCTAGACCAGCTGGGAGACCTTGACTTCACCACCCGGTAGGCCTGGACTCCTTAGCGTCACACCTCTGATCCTCTGTTAGGGGTGAAAATTGTCCACCAAACCCGAGGGAAGCGGAAGAAAGAGAGGTGGGCTCAGTGAGTCACACCCAGTGGCTGAGAGCGGAGCTTGCCTGCTGATACTCACATGCTCCTTCGATGTCTGTGCAATAGTGTCCAGCACGGGGTGAAGCATTTATTTTTACAAACCATTTCAGAGAAAAACAGCATTAGAAAGAATCTGCTGACCGGGACTGCATTGAACAAGATATGCAATTTTTTTTTTTTTTTTTGAGA
This sequence comes from Macaca thibetana thibetana, assembly GCF_024542745.1. NCBI lineage: Eukaryota > Metazoa > Chordata > Mammalia > Primates > Cercopithecidae > Macaca > Macaca thibetana. The sequence goes on along the minus strand of NC_065597.1, from coordinate 56,998,538 downwards.
CACGGTCTTGCTCTGTCACCTAGGTTGGAGTACAGGGAGGTGCAATCATACTGCAGCCTCAACCTTCCGGGCTCAAGAGATCCTTCCACCTCAGTCTCCTGAGCAGCTGAGACTCCAGGCACCACCACACCTGGCTTATTAAACCAAAATGAGGGGATGCCATGTTGTCCAAGCAGTCTCGAACTCCTGGGCTCAAGCGATCCTCTTGCCTCAGCCTCCCAAAGTCTTGGGATTACATGCGTGAGCCATTGCACCTGGCCATATATGTATCACTCAACCACAAATTCCTGCTTCATGCTTTCCAATGTGTTAAGTAGGCACCTGTATTAGTTTTGTGGAGCTGCCATAACCAATTACCACAAACTATGTGGCTTAAAACAATGGAGATGTATTCTCTCACAGTTCCGGAGGCCAGAAGTCCACAATTAAGGTGTCTGCAGGGCTGTGGTTTCTTTGAAGTTTCTAGGGCAGAATCCCTCTTTGCCTCTTCCAGCTTCTGGGAGCCCCAGGTGTTCCTTGACTTGTGGCTGCATGGGTCCTCTCTTCGTCTTTTTGTTTTTGAGATGGAGTTTTGCTCTTTTTGCCCAGGCTGGAGTGCAATGGCGTGATCTCGGCTCACTGTAACCTCTGCCTCCTGGGTTCAAACAATTCTCCTGCCTCAGCCTCCTGAGTAGCTGGGATTACAGGCACCCGCCACTACGCCCGGCTAATTTTTTGCATTTTTAGTAGAGATGGGGTTTCACCATGTTGGCCAGGCTGGTCTCGAACTCCTGACCTCAGGTGACCCACCCTCCTTGGCCTCCCAAAGTGCTAGTAAGGGAGGAGACCACCCCTCATATTGTCTTATGACCAATTTCTGCCTCAAAGAAAAATTAGGAGTTAAAGACAGAAGTGAAATCAGTAATCAGATAGCCTGGCACTGCATTCCAGACCTGGTAATTAAAGGCTGACCCCTGACTTAACTGGTTATCTACAGATTCCAGACATTGGATGGAAAAGCACTGCGAAAATCCCTGTCTTGTTCTGTTCCGTTCTGATTACCGGTGCATGCAGTCCCCAGTCACGTAGCCACTGCTTGCTCAATCAATCACGATCCTCTCACACGGACTCCCTTAGAGTTTTAAGTCCTTAAAAGGGACAGGAATTGCCCACTCAGGGAGCTTGGTTTTTGGAGATGTGAGTCTGCCGATGCTCCCAGCTGAATAAAACCCTTTCCTTCCACAGCTTGGTGTCTGAGGGGTTCCTGTCTGTGGCTCATCCTGTTACACTAGGATTACAGGTGTGAGCCACTGCGCCCAGCCCTCTCTTCATCTTTTATCAGTTACTAGACTTATAGCCTATCCTTACCCAATATGACTTCATCTTTTTTTTTTGGAGACAGGGTCTGGCTGTTTCCCATGCTGGCATGCAGCAGCATGATTGTGGCTCACTGTAGCCTCGACTTCCTGAGCTTAAGCAATACTCCCAACTCAGTCTCTGAGTAGCTGGGACTACAGGAACGTGCCACCCTGCCCAGCTAATTTTTTTTTGGTTGTGTAGAGATGGGGTCTCACTATGTTGCCCAGGCTGATCTCAAACTCCTGGGGTCCAGCAATCCTCCTGCCTCAGCCTCTTAAAGTGCTTGGATTACCAGGGTGAGCCATAGCACCCAGCCATGGCATTATCTAATTCCATCTACGAAGCCCTTATTTCCAAAAAAGATCACATTCTGAGATTCTGAGTGGACACGAATTTTTGGGGAAAATAATTCAACTCATGACAGAGGCCCTTAACAATTCATGTGATTTCACTGCAATCATGTGGGGCAGATAAGGAAGGGATTGTTTTCATCTTTATTTTACAGTTGAGAAAACTAAGGCTTAGAGAGCCTTAGAGGCTTCCAAGCCACTGCACCATTCACTCATTTATTGAATCAATAAATAAGATATTCCAGCCTGGGCAACATGGCAAAACCTTGTCTCCAAAAAACTACAAAAATTAGCCTGGCTGGTGGTGTGTGCCTGTAGTTCCAGCTACCCAGGAGGCTGAGGTGTGAGAATGGCTTGAGCCAGGGAGGTTGAGTCTGCAATGACCGATGATTAGGCCACTGCACTCCAGACTGGGTGACAGAGACAGTGTCTCAAAAAATAAAAATAAAAATGATATGAGCCAGGTACTGTTGCAGACACAGCAAGGAAGAAGACAAGAATCCTTGTCCTATCAGAACTGGCATTCTAGTGGGGGAAGAGATGACAAGCAAGGGACGTGTAGTCTAAGGTATTACATTGTGTTGCATCTTAGATGGGGATGAACGCTGTAATATACAGTGCTGGGGGGTGGGGAGTGGCGGTGTCGCCATTTTAAATAGGGTCTGGAGAGAAGGGCACCGCTGAGCAGAGGCTTGGAGGAGTGAGAGATGGAGCCATGGGGATATCTGGGGAAGAGTGTTCCGAGTACGGGAACAGCCTATGCAATGGCCGGTGGTGACCTAGAACCAGGCTTTTGTGTTTTCTGGCATGCCGTGCTGCCCTCTCTCTCTTCTAGGGCTTGTTATATTTTGTCAGCCTCCGAGGCTCACAGCCTGAGAGGCTCCCCACCTCCCCCATGCTCGCCACTTTTTTTTTTTTTTTTTTTTTTTTTTTTTTGAGACGGAGTCTCGCTCTGTCGCCCAGGCTGGAGTGCAGTGGCCCGATCTCAGCTCACTGCAAGCTCCGCCTCCCGGGTTCACGCCATTCTCCTGCCTCAGCCTCCCTAGTAGCTGGGACTACAGGCGCCCGCCACCACGGCCGGCTAATTTTTTCTATTTTTAGTAGAGACGGGGTTTCACCGTGTTTGCCAGGATGGTCTCGATCTCCTGACCTCGTGATCCGCCCGCCTCGGCCTCCCAAAGTGCTGGGATTACAGACGTGAGCTCGCCACTTTTGAATCCCACAACGGGATAGCCTCTGAGCCAGTGCTGAGCTTCCAGCAGGGCCCGGGAAGTGGCCTGCAGTGAAGCATAGGGGCCACAGGGTGGCAGTGTTTCCTGCGGATGTGACTCCCACCCAGCTCTGGGGCGCTCAGGGTGTAATTGGTTAATGCAGGTCTGTTTCTCTTTGTCCTTGAAAGGACAGCAACTTTGAGCTCCGAGGAGCAGTCTTCTTTGTATTTTACGGCTTTTTGAGTCTTTCCTTTCTGCCTCCCCAGGATGAGGAATGGTGTGTGAGGAGAGTAGGACTCTCTCCCATGGGGGACTGCTGAGAGGATCACGGTTTTAGGGTATGGGGTGTGAAAAGGAACTTGAGACTCAGAGAGGGGAAGTGATCCAAAGTCACACAGCTGAGTGGTACCTGAACTGCACTTTCTGATCCTTGCATCCGTTCCTGTCCACTATGCCACTTGGTCAGCTTTCACAGGCCGGGATGCAAATGGAGACGTTGGGGTTAGGATGGAGGATGGGGAAGGGAAAGATGCTGAATGAGGACTGGGTCAAGAGTCCAGAGATCTCTGGATCTCTCTCAGCGTATGAGAAGTGGAATTGGAAAGGTGGTCAGTCCTTGCTGCTGGGGTAGACCCTGGGACTCAGCTTTCTTATCTGTAAAATGGAAGTAAATGGGCCAGCCACGGTGGCTCACATCCTTAATCCCAGCACTTTGGGAGGCCATGGTGGGCAGATTGCCTGAGCTCAGGAGTTCAAGACCAGGGTGGCCAACATGGTGAAGCCCTGTCTCTACCAAAAAAATTAAAAAATTAGGTGGGCTTGGTGGCATGCGCCTGTAGTCTCAGCTATTCAGGAGGCTGAGATGCGAGGATGGATTGAGCCCAGGAGGTGGAGGTTGCAGTGAGCTATGATCGTACCACTGCACTCCAGCCTAGGTGACAAAGTGAGACCTTGTCTCCAAAAAAAAAAAAAAAAAAAAGAAAAGAAAAAGAAAAAGAAAAAAAAAGATAAATGAATGGGTAATAATACATGTATGTAGATCCCAAATGTTGGCTAGTGTTGTACGTAAGGCTTTTATTCCGACCTCTCAAGATCTATGTTGGTGGAAAAAAATGACCTGAACTTTGAGGAATTAGGTACACTTGGTCTCAGAGCCCACTTCATAGCTGTATGATCTTAACCTCTCTGAACCTCAGTTTCTTCCTCTGTAAAATGAGTCTAATAACATCAAGGATTAAGTGAGATAATCCAGGTAAATCCAGGTAAACATCCAGCTCAGTTCTTGGCATATAATGAATATTTGCTATATGTTAATACTGGTTGGGATAGGGAGGAGAGGGTAGCTAAGGTCAGAATGGTGGGGGGGTTGGGGCTCAGCAATATAGAAATGAGGGCAAACACTCACTTCTCAGGGTGGCAAGGGAAGGCTGAGAATATGGTTTTATTATTATTACTGTTATTTATTTATTTTTTTGAGATGGAGTCTCGCTCTGTCACCCAAGCTGGAGTGCAGTGGTGTGATCTTGGCTCATTGCAACCTCCGCCTCCTGGGTTCAAGTGATTCTTCTGCCTCAGCCTCCCCAGTCACTGGGATTACAGGCGTGTGCCACCATGCCTGGCTAATTTTTTGTATTTTTAGTAGAGATAGAGTTTCACCATGTTGGCCAGGCTGGTCCCGAACTCCTGACTTCAAGTGATCCACCCGCCTCAGCCTCCCAAAGTGCTGTGATTACGGACGTGAGCCACCATGCCCAGCCTGGATTGATTTATTTAATTTAGAGACGGAGTCTTCCTGTGTTGGCTAGGGTGGTCTCAAACACCTTGCCTCAAACAGTCCTCTAAAAGTGCTGGGATTACAAGTATGAGCCACCACTTCCGGCCAACTCTTGACTTTATAAGTAAAGATAAGATAATAACCATAGCAGCTACTATTTCTTAAATACATACATTATTTCCATTCTTTCTCGCAATTGTCTAAGAGGTGAGAATCTTTATTATCCCCATTCACCGCAGGGGTGACTGAGGCTCAGAAAAGTCAGTCATTTGCCTAAGGTCACATAGTTGATAAGTGGCAGAACCTGAACTCGAACTTCTGGAAGCCAAAGCCATCATTCAGTACTGCCACTGTGCCACAATGTTCTCTAATTTTCCTGGTAATCAGTTTCCCTCATCGGCACTGATGAGGGCTCTCGAGATGATGAAATCTACAGGGACTCATTTCGTAATGCAGATGTCTTGTCCTCAACTCTCAGTGATAGTCTCCAATTCTTCTGGTTCCCCTGCCTCCAGGGGAGAAGTGAGCTGGTCTTTTTTGTGTTTTTGTTTTTGGAGACAGGGTCTCCCTCTGTGGCCCAGGCTGGAGTGCAGTGGTATGATCTTGGCTCACTGCAACCTCTGCTTTCCGGATTCAAGCGATTCTGCCACCTAAGCCTCCTGAGTAGCTGGGATTATAGGCATGGGCCACCACAGGCCGGCTAAGTTTTGTATTTTTACCAGAGACAGGGTTTCACCACATTGGTCAGGCTGGTTTTGAACTCCCAACCTTAGGTGATCTGCCCGCCTTGGTATCCCAAAGTGCTGGGATTACAGGTGTGAGCTGCCATGCCCAGACTTTTTTTTTTTTTTTAAAACAATTAATCTTTTAAAATTGTTTTTACTTTTTATGATGGTAGTTTCCACAATCATATGTAGTATGTGTAGATTCAACATTGCCCAGATTTAGTAGATATCAATCGTCGCAATCTCATTTCATCTATCCCCATAGCCCAAATTCAAAATTTTTTCTTAAGAGGGATTTCTCAAAATTTAACTTAAATATTTTTTAAAGTCAAAATCGACCCCACTCGTCCCTCCACACTTAGTCTGTTTGGTTTTTTTCTGAGAATATTCAAAGTAAAATTTTAGGTATTATATCTATGTCCTGGATTTTCTTTTTTCTTTTTTTTCTTTTTGAGAGGGTCTTGCTCTGTCACCTGGGCTGGAGCACCATGGCGTGATCATGGCCCACTGCAGCTTTGACCTCCTGGGCCCAAGCAATCCTCCCACTTCAGCTTCTCGAGTAGCTGGGACTATAAGCACATGCCACCACACCCAGTTAATTTTGTTTTAATTTTTGTAGAGACGGGGTTCTCACTGTGTTACCCAGGCTGGTCTCAAATTCCTAGGCTCAAGTGATCCTCATGACCTCCCAAAGTGCTGGTGTTATAAGCACGAGTCACCACACCCAGCCTATGGCAGGGATCTTTTAAAGTTGTTCTATGCACTCGTACTGTGTTGGGCATACTTATACAAATAAAAAATGTGTTCCACTGCAAGTAAGAGACGACTCAAATAATAGGAGCTTACACAAGGCATTTAGGTAATGGGAAGTTTGGAAGTAGGGGGTCAGAGGTTGGGGCAGTGACTCAGTGACTGCGAGGCACTGGGGTGGCATCTCTGCGAAGCCTTGGTTTTTACCTCATGTTTGTAAGATGGCTGCCAAAGCTCCAAGCTTCACATCAAGACACAACAGTGTTCAAAAGAGAAAGGGTGGGAAAAAAGAGCAATAACAAACCTCTTCCCCAAGTGGTTCTTATCAGCATGCAATTTGGGGGATGCCAGGCCTTTTAGCAGGAGTTCTTAAACTTAAGAGTGTGTCAGAATCACCCAGGAAGCCAGGCATTGGTGGCTTATACCTGTAATCCCAGCACTTTAGGATGCTCTGGCTGGGGGAATTGCTTGAACCCAGGAGTTTACCAGCCTAGGCAACATATGGAGATCCTGTCTCTATGAAAAGAAAAAAAAAAAAAAAAAAAACCCCAAAATTAGCCAGTCATGGTGGTTCAAGCCTGTAGTCCCAGCTACTCAGGAGGCTGACATGGGAGGATCACCTGAACCCAGAGGTCGAGGCTGCAGTGAGCTGTGATTGCACCACTGCATTCCAGCCTGGGTGACAGAGCCAGACCTTGTATCCAAAAAAAAAAAAAAAAAAAAGAATTCCTTTGAGAGCTTTATAAGTCAGTGCTAAGTCCCACCCAAGAGTCTCTGAATCAGCAGGTTGAGGTAGGACAGATGGAAAATGTGCATTTCTAACATGTTCCCAGTGAGCCTGATGCCGATGCATGGGTCCCTGGACCACACTCTGAGAACCACTGGCTGATAGCAGCAGGTCTCAGCCCTGGTTGCACATTAGAATCATCTGGGGAGGTTTAAAAAAAAAAAAATTCCTGATATCCCAGCCACACAAGAGCCCCAGCACATCAGAATTTCTGCAGTTAGGATCCAGGCATTAAAAAAACCCAAAAACTAAACCTCTTCCCCCCATCTCCGCCACTTCCTTTCTCCCCTTCCCCGTGATCCCAATGTGTAGGCAGGGCTGAGAACCGCTGTCTGGAAGCCTTAAACCTCGAGGTGGTTACCAAACACGCGGTCTTTAGCTCCACTCTGGAATCAGAATGGCTGGGGGCTTCAGATCCTTGTATTTGCAACAAGCATCCCGGTGCACTGAAATTTGAGAATCACTCTCCAGTCACATGATAGCTACCATTCCATAAACCCCAACGCGCTGGCGGAAATGATGTGAAAGTGATCCAAGCCATCTAATGATACAATTAATAACAACAGCTACTATGCGCTGAGCCTTGCTACAAGCTGGGACATTTAGATATCACATCTTCTAGCTCCCACTATGAACATGAAAGAGACGTGGAAGTGCTTAGCCCCATTTGACAGATGGGATAACCGAGGCCCGGAGACATGAAATGACCTGCCTGAGGTCACTCTGTTGGTCAGTGGCAGAGCCAGGATTCGACTGAATCTCTCAAGCTTTGAAGCCCATGTCTTTTGTGCCAGGCATGCTGCCTTTCGCTTGGGGCCTTCTTTGGGAAAGGATGGGGTGAAAATTGGAGAGACTTGCAGGGGAAGTACAAATAATTTGATAACAATGAAGATGTAGCCTGGGTGGCCAGGCCATGGTGGTTGTGGAATCTGCAATGAGCAAGATTCATGAGTGCGAGTCATCTTGCCTCTGCTGTCTGGAGCTGCCTCATTGGTATTAATGGATGAATGAGCCTCATTTGGGCAGTTGTAATTAACACGCTGACTACTGAGATGTTCCCAGCCCGAGTCACTCCCGAGTGGCATAAAGCATTGCTCAACTCGCGGCTCATCCATTACATTGTTCTGGATCCCAGGCTCAGGAGTGAGCTGGCCCCAGGCTCAGGGTGGTCAGCAGAAATGAAGGACTATTGGCATTTTCAAATCATCAGCTTAGTTTGAGCACTTAGCATTTCCCTGTCTGGCTTGGCATTGACGGCAGAAGCTTAATTAGTGGGGGCCGAAGGAAGGAAGGCAGTTAGGAAGTGAGATGAAGTTTGGGTTCATGTCCACACGAGCTACTCAGAACTCGGTCATCGGGGCTTTGGATTGGACAGCCTTGAGGTCAAATCCCTGTTCTGCCCCTTTTTGGGGAGAAATGACAAATGACCTCATCCCTCTGAGTCTCAGTTTCCTCTCCTGTAAAATGCGGATCATTATGGTGCCAGTTTCATTAGGTCATCATGAGGCTGAAATAAAGTCACAGGCAAAACCCCTCAGCACCATCCCTGGCACCACGCCAAGCACTTAATAAATGCTAGCTCTTATTAGTATTTACCTACACATTTATTTATTTATGAGAGGAACACAGTCCAAAAATATACACAACACTCACTGGGAAGAGGAATCATAAAAATAGGCTTAGAGGATCGATGGGGATATAAAAGACGGTGGTTCCTGGAGTCTGAGTGTGAGCTTTATTCGAGTTCAGAGCAGTAAGCGTTTCTGCATCACAGCCTGAGCTGATTCACTCCGAGAGCCTGAGCAAAGTAGAGAGAGTGTTTGAGGCTCTTGCTGGGCACCCAGGGCGCCTGTTAGCAATTTAGGGTGGCACTTTCCATCCTGGGACCCGGCTTTCTAGTTTGCAGTTGGTAATCCGAAGATTGGATGTATCCATGGTTGCCTGGCAAGGTGGGGAGGCCAAGAGAGGCACTGGAAGAAATTCTGATAAGCCATCTGTTGTCCTCACCAAGAGCCACAATAGTAACACCTATCATTTTAAACGATGTTTTATTTTGCGTTATTCTTTTACTTCTTATTTTTTTGTGATGGGGCCTTGCTATGTTGCTCAGGATGAACTCAAGCTCCTGGGCTCCACCAAGCCTCCAGCTTCAGTCTTTTGAGCAGCTGGGACTACTGGCATGCCCCACCGCACCCAGCTATTGTTTTTTTGTTTTGAGATGGAATCTCGCTCTGTTGCCCAGGCTGGAGTACAGTGGCGAGATCGTGGCTCACTGCAACCTCTGCCTCTTGGGTTCAAGTGAGTCTTGTGCCTCAGCCTCCTAAGTAGCTGGAATTACAGGTATGCACCACCATACCTGGCTAATTTTCTTTTTTGTGTGTGTGATTTTAGTAGAGATGGGGTTTCACCATGCAGGCAGGTCTCGAACTCGTGACCTCAAATGATCTGCCTGCCTCAGCCTCCCAAAGTGCTGGGATTACAGGCTTGAGCCTCTGTGCCTGTCCCATACCAAACTTTTGAGCACTAACTATGTGCCAGTGTACTTGCTGGAGCCTGGAGTTACAACCTTGACTGTTGACAAGGCCACAATCACATAAGTCTTCTGGTCAAAGTGTAGTGAATCAATAATAATGTGTGCTCAATGTGTGTTAGGCGCTGTGCTAACCTCCTTATATGTGTTATCTCATTTAATTCACATAAGAAATCTATAGGTTTCTTATGAGATATGCATTATCTCATTTAATTCACATAAGAAATCTATTATTCCAATTCTTATTCAAATAAGAAATTATACAGGTATAATTCTTGTTTTACAGGTAAGGAAGTGGAGGCTCAGGTAAGTTAAAAGACTTACCTGAGGGTTCTCGGTTTTTAAGAGGTGATGTTGGAATATGAACATGGGTCTGTTTGATGCCAGGGCTTTGCCCAGAGCGGAAGGTATGCAGCTAGGTTTGGGGAGGTGCCTGAGAGCCTGGGTATTTCTCCTTCCCCTGGTTCCTCATCTTCTCACATTGAATGTGCTCCAACCATGCCGGCCTCCTTTCAGTTCTGAGAACAGACAAACCTCCTCCTTTTTATTCCTTTATTTTTATTTTTGAATAAAAATTATTTTTAATTTTATTAAAATATAAAGTTTTGAATATTTTAAATATTCAAATTTGAGACAGAACCTGACTCCTTAAATATATATGTTTATTTATTTTTTATTTTATTTTTTTGAGATGGAGTTTTGCCCTTATTGCTCAGGGTGGAGTGCAGTGGCGCAATCTCGGCTCACTGCAACCTCCGCCTCCTGGGTTCAAGTGATTCTCCTGCCTCAGCCTCCTGAGCAGCTGGGATTACAGGAGTGCGGCGCCACGTCCAGCTAAGTTTTTATATTTTTAGTAGAGATGGGGTTTCATCATGTTGGCCAGGCTGGTCTTGAACCCCTGACTTCAGGTGATGCACCTGCCTCAGCCTCTCAAAGTGCAGGGATTACAGGCATGAGCCACTGTGCCCGGCCCACTATATTTAAAATATTCAAAAATATTTTTAAATTTTATTTTTAGTTTTGAATATTTTAAAGTTTATTTTATTTTAAAATATGTTTTTTTTTTAAAATTTTTGAAAAATTAGCCAGCCATGGTGGTATGTGCTTGTAGTCCCAGTTACTCAGGAAGCTGAGATGGGAGGATTACCTGAGCCTGGGAGGTCGAGGCTGAAGTGAGCCAAGATTGTGCCACTGCACTCCAGCCTAGGCAAGAATATTTTTAAAATTTATTTTTATTCACATACCACCATGGCTGGCTATTATTTATTTATTTATTTTTGGTATTTTTTTTTTTGTAGAGATGGGATCTCTCTCTATTGCCCAGGCTGGTCTCAAATTCCTGGGCGCAAGTGATCCTTCTGCCTTGGCCTCCCGAAGTGCTGGGATTACAGGCGTGAACCACTGTGCCCCAGCCCAACCTCATTCTGTTGGATCCTTTGTATTTGCTGTTCCCTTTGCCTGGAACCTGCTCCCCACAACACTTTCACTTAAGTATCTCCTGTTTATTCTCCCAGTCCATAACAGAGGCTATGTATTAACTCTCAATCATAATTTCCCCTTTTTGGTAATAACCCTGGGCAACTCTTTAGAGCTCACATGCCCCAGCCACTCTTGCAGTGTGCTATATTCGCATAACTAGTTTTGGGCCAATGAGATGGATGTGGAATATTTTGTGAAACTTATGGTCAGCTCCTTAAGTGGACTGGGGAGGCGTCCCTTATGTCTCTAATGTCCTTGCCCCATGTTGTTGTCTGTGATGCAGATGTAGTGGCTGGAGCTCTGGCAACCATCTTGGACCATGAGACAATCTTGAGGATGAAAACCACATGCTAAGGGGTATGGAGCAGAAAGACAGAAGGGGGCTGGGTTCCTGATAACCACTTGAACTCCCAAATCAGTCCTGGGTTGCCTACTTTCTGATTTCCTGTGGAATGAGGAAAAAAGCAGCTCTGTTTTACTAAAGCTACTAAGTCCAGCCTCTGTTACTATCAACTAAATAAAATTCCTGACGAATACAAGGTCTTGGTTTAAATATAACTTTCTGGCTGGGTGTGGTGGCTCACACCTGTAATCCCAGTACTTTGGCCGACCGAGGAGGGTGGATCACTTGAGTCCAGGAGTTCATGACCAGCCTGAGCAACATGGCGAAACCCTGTCTCTGCAAAAGGCACAAAAATTAGCTGGGCGTGGTGGTGTGTGCCTGTGGTCCCAGTGACTTGAGGGGCTGAGGCCGGATTGCTTGAGCCTGGGAGGTCAAGGCTGCAGTGAGCTGTGATCACACCGCTGCCCTGGATCCTGGGCAATAGAGTGAGACCCCGTATCAAATAAACAAATAAATAAATAAATAACTATTACTGTAACTATAAATATCACTTTCTCAGAATGACTTTTGTGAAACTCAAAACAGATCCCTCCGTTTTTTCTCTGTCTTAGCAACATGCTCTTTTTTTTGTTGTTGTTGCCTTAATTCCAATGAAAAGAAATATATGCTGCTTTGTTTAATTTATCTTCCCCACTGAACTACTGGAAATGTGGGCAGGGAAACTGTACATAGTTAACACAGGTTGTGCACTGCACAAATCCAGAGAACATCAGTTAAATAGTAGCATATGTGAATGGTACCTCCTGAAATTGTGTAGTGTGCATCCTGTGGGCTAGTACTGAAGGCACAGAGACGGACAAGGCATGAGAATATTGGCAACAACATGTGGTCAATGCTCCAATCCAGAGAAGAACAAAGGGCTCTGGGAGCTCTTGGGGAGGGGTCCCCCCTGCCGTGACAGCCAGAGGCTTTGTGCCCAGAGGGAGCTTTCTTTTATTTGGTCTAAGTTTTCCATCTGTAAGGTAAGGACATTGGTGCAGAAAAGTGGTTTTGTGTAGCCTTTATTTTTTATTTTACATCTTGTTTGTTTTGAGGAAGGCAATGTTTGCATGGTAAAAGAATTAAACGGTGGCCAGGTGTGGTGGCTCACGTCTGTAATCCCAGCACTTTGGGAGGCCGAAGCAGGTGGATCACCTGAGGTCAGGAGTTTGGCTAGTCTGGCCAACATGGCGAAACCCCATCTTTACTAAAATATAAAAAAATTAGCCCGGTGTGGTTGTGCGCACCTTTAATCCCAGCTACTTGGGAGGCTGAGGCAAGAGAATCATTTAAACCCGGGAGGCAGAGGTTGCCGTGAGCTGAGATCATGCTACCCAGCCTGGGTAGCAGAGTGAGACTCTGTCTCAAAAAAACTTAAAAATAAATAAATAAATAAAAATCAAACAGTATAAAAAGGCATAAAGGCATAAGGAGAAAAGTGAGTTTACTTTTCATTTCTAACTCCCAGAACCTCACTCTCCTAATGTCCCCAGAAGGACCAAAACTACTGATTACCTCTGTATTCAGTTTTTATTTTGTGTGTGTGCATCTTTCCAGAGTTATCTGTAAAATACAAGTATATATCTGCTATATATTGAGTTTGAAAATCCCTAAAATGGAAATTTTCAAATTTATTTTTAAAAATTTTTAAATTATTTATTTTAGACCTGAACTTTGAAACAAGAAAATAATGACAGCACTTTGGGAGGCCGAGGTGGGTGGATCGCCTGAGGTGAGGAATTTGAGACCAGTCTGGCCAAAATGGTGAAACCCCATCTCTACTAAAAAGACAAAAAGTTTAGATGGGCGTGGTGGCACGTGCCTATAATCCTGGCTACTGGGGAAGCTGAGGCCGGAGAATTGCTTGAACCTGGGAGTCGGAGGTTGCAGTGAGCTGAAATCATGCTACTGCACTCCAGCCTGGGCAACAGAGCGAGACTCTGTCTCAAGAAAAAAAAAAAAAGTAACAAAGATTATTACCAATTATTAAATGATCATTACTAACATGACTTTGTCATTAATCACACACACACTTTCACACTTTATTGTTATTTTTTCATTTAATAAAATGTCTTGGTATTGTTTCATTGATCCGACTTCTCCTTTTATTTAAATGGTTGTGTATTATTCCACTGTGTGACTGTAGGTCTCCCGTTAGGAAGTGGGTTGTTTCTGAATTTTTGCTACATCAGACAATGCTGTAGTGAATTTTTTTTTTTTTTTTTTTTTTTTTTTTTTTTTATGAGACGGAGTCTCGCTCTGTCACCCAGGCTGGAGTGCAGTGGCCGGATCTCAGCTCACTGCAAGCTCCGCCTCCCGTGTTTACGCCATTCTCCTGCCTCAGCCTCCCGAGTAGCTGGGACTACAGGCGCCCGCCACCTCGCCCAGCTAGTTTTTTTGTGTTTTTTAGTAGAGACGGGGTTTCACCGTGTTAGCCAGGATGGTCTGGATCTCCTGACCTCGTGATCCCCCCGTCTCGGCCTCCCAAAGTGCTGGGATTACAGGCTTGAGCCACCGTGCCCGGCCTGAATATCCTTGTACTTAAATATTTTCACACATGTGCAATCATATCGGATGGTTACATTCCTAGGAGTAGCATCGGTGGCTCAAAAATTAAAAGTGCTTGTAATTTATAGATACTGTCTAATTCCTGCAAGGAGTTATATCAATTTACCTTCTCACCAGCCTGTTTTCCCAAACCTTATCAGTGCATTACCAAACTTTCAGATGGGTTGGGTGTGGTGACTCATGCCTGTAATCCCAGTGCTCTGGGAGGCCAGGGCAGGAGGACTTTTTGAACCTAGGAGTTTGAGACGAGGTAGGACACATAGAGACACCCTCATTTCTACCAAAAAATTAAAAAATAATCTGGATGCATGCATGTAGTCCCAGTTACTCAGGAGGCTAAGGTAAAAAGATTTCTTGAGCCCAGGAGCTGGAGGTGGCAATGAGCTATGACTGTGCTATTGCACTCCAGCCTGGGCAACAGAGAAAGACACTGACTCTGGAAAAAAAAAGAAAAAAGAAAAAAAATTAAATTATGAATGAAATGATCACCTTTTTGTATGTTTAAGAATCATTTCTAGAGTTGTCCCTTGGTATCTGTAGGGCATTCGTTTCAGGACCTCTTTGGTTACCAAAACCTATGCATGCTAAAGTGTCTTATGTAAAATGGTGCAGTATTTGCATAACTTATGCAACCCTTCTGGATACTTTGAATCATCTCTAAATTATTTATATTACCTAATACAAAGCAAATGCTATGTAAATAGTTGTTATTCTGTATTGCCTTTTATTTGTATTTTTATTGCTTTTTTCCCTGAATAGTTTTTTTTAATTTAAATTTTTAATTTTTGTGGGCACATAGTAACTATATATTTATGCGGCACACAAGATATTTTGATACAGGCAGACAATGCGTAATAAGCACATCAGGGTAAACGGGATCTCCATCACCTCAAGCATTTGTCCTTTCTTTGTGTCACAAACAATCCGATTTAACTCTTAGTTATTTGAAAATATAAGTTATTGTTGACTGTAGTCATCTTGTTGTTCTATCATACTAGATCTTATTCAGTCCATTTAACTATATTTTTGTACCCATTAACCAACCCCTACTACCCTTCCCCCCCTCTGGTAACTATCATTCTGTTCTCTGTCCCCATGAGTTCAACTGTTTTAATTTTTAGCTCCTACAAATAAGTGAGAACATGTTAAATTTGCCTTTCTGTGCCTGGCTTATTTCACTTAACATAATGACCTCCAGTTCCATCCATGTTGCTGCAAACGACAGGATATCATTCTTTTATAGGGTTGCATAGTCCTCCACTACATATATGTACTACGTTTTCTTTATCCATTCATCTGTTAATGGACACTCAGGTTGCTTCCAAATGTTGGTTATGGTGAACAGTGCTGCAACAAACATGGGAGTGCAGATATCTCTTCAATGTACTAATTTCCTTTATTTTGCGTATATACCTAGTAGTGGGTTGCTAGATCATATGGTAGTTTTATTTTTAGTTTTTTGAGGAACCTCCAAACTGTTCACCATACTGATTGTACTAATTTACATTTTCACCAACAGTGTACTAGAGTTACGTTTCTTCCATCTCCTTGACAGCATTTGTTATTGCCTGTCTCGATAAAAGCCATTTTAACTGGGGTGAGATGATATCTCATTGTAGTTTTGATTTGCTTTTCTCTGATGACCAGTGATGTTGAGCACTTTTTCATATATCTATTTGCCATTTGCATATCTTCTTTTGAGAACTGTCTATTTGGATCTTTTGCCCATTTTTAAATTGGATAATTAGATTTTTTTTTCTACAGTTGTTTGAGCTCCTTATATATTCCGGTTATTAATTCCTTGTCAGATGGATAGTTTGCAAACATTTTTTTCCAATTTTGGGGTTGTCGCTTCACTTAGTTGATTGTTTTCTTTGCTATGCAGAAGATTTTTAAATTGATGTGATTCAATTTGTTCATTTTTGCTGTGGTTGCCTGTGCTTGAATAGTATGACTCAAGAAATCTTCATCCAGTCCAATGTCCTGAAGAGTTTCCCCAATGTTTTCTTGTGGTAGTTTCATAGTTTGAGGTATTAGATTTAAGTCTTTAACCCACTTTGGGTTTTGTATATGGTGAGAGATAGGAGTACAGTTTCATTCTTCTTTATATGGATGTCTAGTTTTCCCAGCACCACTTATTGAAGAGACTGTCTTTTCCCCAATGTATGTTCTTGGCACTTTTGTCAAAAATGAGTTCACTGTAGATGTATGGTTTTGTTTCTGGGTTCTCTGTTCTGTTCCATTGTTCTATCTTTATGCCAGTACCATGCTGTTTTGGTTACTATAGCTCTAAAGAATAATTTGAAATCTGATAATGTGATTCTTCCAGTTTTGTTCTTTTTGCTCAGGATAGTGTTGGGTATTCTGGGTCTTCTGTAGTTCCACATAAGTTTTAGGATTGCAGTTTTTAAAATTTTTATGAAGAATGTCATTGGTATTTTGATAGGATTGCATTGAATCTGTAGATTGCTTTGGATAGTATGGACATTTTAACAATATTGAGTCTGCCAATTCATGAACATGGAATATCTTTTTATTTTTTTGTGTCCTTTTTAAATTTCTTTCATCAATGCTTTGTAGTTTTAATTGTAGAAATCTTTCACTTCTTTGGTTAATTCCTAGATATTTTATTTTATTTGTAACTATTATAAATGGAATTACTTTCTTGATTTCTTTTTCAGATTGTTTGCTGTTGACATACAGAAATGCTACTAATTTTCGTATGTTGATTTTGTGTCCTGCAACTTTACTTATAAACGATTTATTAGTTTTAGTAGTTTTTTGATGGAGTTTTTATGTTTTTCCAAATTATTATCTGCAAACAAGGATAATTTGACTCCTTCATTTCCAATTTGGATGCCCTTTATTTCCTTCTCTTATCTGATTGCTCTAGCAAGGACTTCCAGTACTATGTTGAATAACAGTGGTGAAAATGGGCATCTTTGTCATGTTCCCAATCTTAGAGGAAAGGCTCTAAGTTATTCCCCATCCACAATTATACTAGCTGTGGGTCTGTCATATGTGGCTTTTACTGTGTTGAGGTATGTCCCTTCTATACCCAGTTTTTTGAGGGTTTTTATCATGAGGACATATTGAATTTTATCTAATGCTTTTTCAGCATCAATTGAAACGATCATAGGGTTTTTGTCCTTCATTCTGTTGATATGATGTATCACACTGATTGATTTGCATATGTTGAAGCATCCTTGTATCTCTGGGAAAAATCTCACTTGGTCATGATGAATGATCTTTTTAATGTGTTGTTGAATTCAGTTTGCTAGTATTTTGTTGAGGATATTTGCATCAATGTTCATCAGGGATATTGATCTGTAGTTTTGTTTTTGTTTATGTGTCTTTGTCTGATTTTGGTATCAGGGAAATACTGGCCTTTGTAATCAGTTTGGAAGTACTCCCCCTTCTTCTATTTTTTCAGAATAGTTTAAACAGAATTGATATTAGCTCGTCTTTAAATGTTTGTAACATTCATCAATGAAGCCATCAGGTTCAGGGCTTTTCTTTGTTAGAATACTTTTTATTATGGCTTTGATCTCATTACTTGTTATTGGTCTGTTCAGGTTTTGGATTTCTTCATGGTTCTATCTTGGTAGGTTGCATGTATCTAGGAATTTATTAATTTATTCTAGGTTTTCCAATTTATTGGCATGAAGTTGCTCATAGTAGCCTCTGATGATCTTTTGAATTTCTGCAGTATCAGTTCTAAAGTCCCCTTTTCATCTCCAATTTTATTTGGATCTTCTCTCTTTTTTTCTTACTCTGGCTAGAGGCTTGTCAATTTTTTAAAAAGACCCCAACTTTTCATTTCACCTATCTTCTGTATTGTTTTCTTTGTTTTAATTTCATTTATTTCTGCTCTGATCTTTATTATTTCTTTTCTCCACTAATTTTGGGTTTGGTTTACTTTTGCTCTTCTAGTTCTTTAAGATGCATTGTCAGGTTATTTATTTGAAGTTTTTCTACTGTTCTGATATAGGTGCTTATAGCTATAAACTTCCCTTTTAGTACTGCTTTTGCTGTATCCCATAGGTTTTGTACGTTGTGTTTCCACTGTCATTTGTTTCAAGAACTTTTCCAGTTTCCCTCTTAATTTCTTCATTGGCCCATTGGTCATTCAGGAGCATATTGTTTCATTTCCATGTGTTTTGTATAGTTTCCAAAATTCCTCTTATTACATCTTTCTAGATTTATTCCACTGTAGTTAGAGAAGATATTTGATATAATTTTATTATTTTTGAATTTTTAAAGACATGTTTTGTTGCCTAGTATATGGTCAATCCTTGAGAATGATCTATATGCTGAGAAGAAGAATGTGTATTGCAACCACTGGATGAAATGTTCTATAAATATCTGTTAGGTCTATTTGGTCTATAGTGCAGATAAATTAGATATTTCTTTATTGATTTTCTATCTGGAAGATCTATCCAATGCTGAAAGTGGGGTGTTAAAGTCTCCAACTGTTATTGTATTGGGGTCTCTTTCTTTAGCACTAACATTTACTTTGTATATCTGGGTGCTCTAGTGTTGGGTGCATATATACTTACAATTGGTATATCCTCTTGTTGAATTCACCCTTTATCATTATACAATAATTTTTTTTTTGTTTCTTTTTATAGGTGTTGTCTTGAAATCTGTTTTTGTCTGATACAAGTATAGCTGCTCCTGCTCTTTTTTGGTTTCCATTTGCATGGAATATCTTCTGCCATTCCTTTATTTTCAGTCTATGTGTGTCTTACAGGTGAAGTGTGCTTCTTGCGGGCAACAGATAATTGGGTCTTTTTTTTTTTTTTTTTTTTAATCCATTCAGCCACTCTATGTCATTTGACTGGAGAGTTTAGTCCATTTACATTCAAGGTTATTATTGATAAGTAATGACTTCCTCTTGCCATTTTGTTATTAGTTTTCTGGTTGTTTTGTTGTTGTCTCTTCCTTCTTTCTTTCCTGTCATCCTTCCAGTAAACGTGATTTTTTCTGGTGGTATGTTTTAATTTTTGTGTTTTATTTTTTGTGTATCCACCGTATATCTTCTGATGTAAGGTTATCATTAGGCTTGCAAATAATATCTTATAACCCATTATTTTAATCTGATGACAACACTGATTGCATAAACAAACAAGCAGAGAAAAGTAATAAAAACTCTACGCTTTGACTTCATTGCCCTGCTTTTAAATGTTTTGTTGCTTCTATTTATATCTTATTGTATTGCCTGTGTCTTGAAAAGTTGTAGTTATTTTTCATCAGTTCATATTTTAGTCTTTCTACTCAAGATCTGAATAGCTTACATACCACAATTACAGTGTTACAATATTGTATGTTTTTCTGTGTAGCTACTCTTAGCAGTTAGTTTCATATCTTCATATTATTTCTTACTGCTAATTAACATTTTTTCTTTCAGATTGAAAAAATTTTTGTAACTTTTTTTATAAGACTGGTCTTGTGTTGATAAAATCTCTTAGCTTTTGTTTGTCTGGGAAAGCCTTTATTTCTCCTTTATGTTTGATTTATATTTTAATTGGATGTACTATTCTAGGATAAAAGTTTTCTTTCTTTAGCACTTTAAATATGTTATGTTGCTCTCTCCTGGTCTGTAAAGTTTCTACTGAAAGTCTGCCACCAGATGTATTGGAGCTCCACTGTATGTTATTTGTTTCTTTCCTCTTGCTGCTTTTAGGATACTTTTTTTTTTTTTTTTTTTTTTTTTTTTTTTTTTGAGACGGAGTCTCTCTCTGTTGCCCAGGCTGGAGTGCAGTGGCATGATCTCGGCTCACTGCAGTCTCCGCCTCCTGGGTTCATGCCATTCTCCTGCCTCAGCCTCCCAAGTAGCTGGGACTACAGGTGCCCGTCATCACACCTGGCTAATTTTTTGTATTTTTAGTAGAGACGGGGTTTCACTGTGTTAGCCAAGATTGTCTCAATCTCCTGACCTCATGATCCATCCGCCTTGGTCTCCCAAAGTGCTGGGATCACAGGCGTGAGCCACTGCGCCCCACCAGGATCCTTTCTTTATCCTTGATCTTTGGGAATTTAAATGCCTTGAATACTAAATGCCTTGAAATAGTCTTATTTGGATTACATCTACTTGGTGTTCTATGATCTTCTTATACTTGAATGTTGATATCTTTCTCTAGGTTTGGGAAGTTCTCTGTTGTTATCCCTTTGAATAAAATTTCTACCCCATCTCTCTCTCTCTCTCTACCTCCTATTTAAGGCCAATACATCTTAGGTTTACCCTTTTGAAGCTATTTTTTAGATCTTGTGTGATTTTTTTTTATTCATGTTTCTTTTGTCTCCTCCAAATGGGTATTTTCAAATAGCCTGTCTTCAAGCTCATTATTCTTTCTTCTGCTTGATCAATTTTGCTGTTAAGAGACTCTGATGCATTCTTCAATATGTCAATTGCATTTTCAGCTCTAGAGTTTCTCTCTGATTCTTTTAAATCATTTCAATTTCTTTGTTAAATTTACCTAATACGATTCTGAATTATTTCTCTGTGTTACCTTGAATTTCATTAGTTTCCTCAAAACACCTATTTTGAATTATCTGTCTGAAATGTCACATAGCTCTGTCTCTCCAGAATTGATCCCTGATGGCTTATTTAGTTCATTTGGTGAGATCATGTTTTACTGGGTAGTCTTGATGCTTGTGGATATTTGTCAGTGTCTGGGCATTGAAGAATTAGATATTTACTATAATCTTCACAGTATGGACTCATTTGTACCTGTCCTTCTTGGGAAGGCTTTCCAGGTATTTGAATGGACTTTGGTATTGTGATCTGAATTTTAGTCACTGCCAGATTACATGCATTAGCGGATACCCTAACTCTAGTAATTGTTCTTGGATAAGATCTGGAAGAATTTTCTGGTTTACTAGGTAGAGACTCTTATTCTCTTCCCTTGCTTTCTTCCAAACAAATGGAGTCTCTATCTCTGCGTGTGTGTGCTGAGCTGCCTAGAGCTGGGGTGACACAAGTAGCCCTGTGGCCACCACCAATGGGACTGTGAGGGGTCACACCTGAAGCCAGGACAGCATTGGGTCTCACCCAAGGCCCGCAGTAACCACTGCCTAGCTACCACCTATGTTTGTTCAAGGCCTTAGGGCTCTACAATACAACCAGCAGGTGGTGAAGCTAGTCAGGCTTGTGTCCTTCCCTTCAGGGAAACACATTTCTCATGGACCCTGGTGGGTTCAGAGGTGCTGTCTGGGAGCCACGACCTACAGCTGGAAACCTTAGGAATCTACCCAGCACTCTGTTCTACTGTGGCTGAGGTGGCACCCATGCCACAAGATGAAGTCCTTCCCTCTTCCCTCCCCTTTTCACAAGCAGGGGAGTCTCTTCTCATGGCCATCACTGCCTCAGGCCCATGGCTAGAACTGCCTGGTTACCACCAATGTTCACTCAAGGCCCACAGTCTCTTCAGTTAGCTTGTGGTGAATTCTGCCAGGCCCAGAACTCACCCTTCAGGGCGGTGGGTCCCCTCTGGTCCATGGCAGGTCCAGAAATGCCATCCAAGAGCCAAGGCCTTGAGGCTAGCTCCTCTCAGAGTCTTACTCAAGGCTCACAGTGTGTACTACCTGGCTACCACTGTTGATTATTCAGGGTTCAAGGGGTCTTTAGTTAGCAGGTGATGAGTCCCATCAGGACTGGGTTCTTCCCTTCAAGGCAGCAGTTTCCCTTCTCGCCCAGGATATGTCTAGAAATGTCACCTGGGAGCTAGGCCTGGGATGTAGGCTGCAGGACTCTGCCTGGTGCCCTATCCTACTGCGGCTGAGCCGATATCCAAGTTGCAAGACAAAGTCCTCTTTACTCTTCCCTATCCTCTCCTCAAGTAGAAGGAAGGAGTCTTTCCCAGAGCTGTGAGCTGTGCTGTCTGAGGTTGGGGTAGATGTGGCACAAGCATTCCCTTGGCCACCCCAGCTGGTGTCTAACTAGATCACGTGCCCCCCACATCCACTGGCTCTGAGCCCAGCACAACATGAGAGCTTGCACAGGAATTGGAGTCCTTGTGGCCTAGACAGTCCTTCAAGTTTATTTAGAACCCCAGAACACTTAGCCCACAGTGTGAAGGCTTTGTAGAAACTCAGTTTATGACTGCTGGGATAGATGACTTCCCTCTGCCTTGGGCTGGTCTAAATGCTCCCTCTGTGAGCATCAGCCGAGTTTTGCCTGGTGCTTTCTGCTGCGAAAGGGAAGCACTGAGTTCCAATGCAAAGTCCCACAATCACTGTGCTCTCCCTCTCCCAAGTGCAGATTCTTTTTCTGCATCACGTGACTGTTTCTGGCCTTGTGGGGGAGGGTAGTGTCAGTGAATCAAGACTATCTTTCCATCTTTCTGACCCTCTCTCGTGTCTCTTTCAGTAATATTAAGATAAAATCTAGTACTGTGATTGCTCAGCCAATTTTTGGTTCTTATGAAGGTGTGTGTGTGTGTGCGCGTGTGTGTGTAGTTGTTCAATTAGGTGTTCCTGTGGGAAGGTGATCAGCGGAAGCTTCCATTTGGCTGGCCATTTTGCTCCCTCTACTTCCCCTAAATATTTTTGTTCTGTGGTTGATTGAATCCATGGATAGGAACCTCTAGATATGCAGGGCCAGGGCCGACTGTACTTCCTTTTCTTCTCAACACTCTGTTCATCGCCTCTGCCATTTTTCTGTTGGATTGGATTATTGGTCTTTTCATTATTCATTTGTAGGGAAACTTTATAAACCAGGAAGATTAGTCCTTTGTCTATGATTTGCCATGTGACAGGTGAAAAACAGTATCACGTTGTGGTGTCCTTGTCCATGGGTGAGGCTGGGCATCTTGTCTCTTTGATACTCAACAGTATTTTCTTTGGTGATCTCCCTGCACATGCTCTATAATGCTGTTGTCCTTTACTGGGCCTGGCTTGAGGGTGGCCTGGTGGGATATCTTTGAAATACTTAAACACAGGCCCCAGTCTTAGAGATTCTAGTTCAGTGGGTCAGGATGCTCTAAAGAGCACCGTAACTGAATCTGATGCACTCTCTTGGTTATAAGTTTGGGGCATCCATGATCCAGGAGCCCTTTTCTGTTCAGAATTCCTGTGGAGTAAACATGCAGCAGTGGTGGGAAGGGGGAGGGTTATGCAGGGAGAGGATCGACAGTCCTCCATGCTGTGGGGGGGTCCAGTGGAGTTTGCAGGTGGAGCGGCTTAGGGTCTAATAGGGCTCAGGTCTCATTGCCATGGTAGTCAGTCAACATATGAGTACTTAGTTTATGAATCTTGCTCTAGGGTTCATGTACGCCTGCCCTAGGGGTTTATGGCCTGATACGGCAAGGGATTGGGGAACAGCTGGGTCTTCAGATAGGCACAGAGAGGAGGTGGGGGGCATTTGAGAAAAACCAGTCGTTTCTCAAAGGGACTGTGGCTAGAAATTGTGTATGAAGAAGGCTCTCTACTCTTCCATCACTTTCTTTCTGGGAAAATTAAGTTCTTTCATTTTATTTTAGAAGAAGCAGACAAGAGGAGGAGGGTTTAGGTGACTGAAAACTCCAGGGCTGCTGTTTTGTCTGAAGAGCAAAGCTTGAAACAAAGTACCTTCACAGAAGAGCTGAAAGAAATTAAGTTAGAAAGGACACCATTAGAGAAGGAGATTTAGAAGTTAGAATTAGACCTATTCTATACGTCTTTGTGCTATCTGATTTAAAATTATTTTAATTTATTGAATAAAGACAAAGCAATATTTATAACAATACAGTGAGTACAAACCTAACATTGCTGTTATTGGGTGTACCTACACCCAATGGTAATTTGAAACTCAGAGTAGATGATGATTTTTTAACACCTCCCTCCTTTATGTGACAAAATTATTTACTGTAAGGATCATAATCAGTAGTACTCATTACTGTTAATTTATACTCATCTAAAATGAACAATTAATTTTAAAAAGTATGAATTACTTTTAAAAGTATGAAATATGAATTACTATATTACTCAAATTCAATAAAATATTAATATGTGACTTAAAATTTAGATTTACCAAAAAATAATTGCATTTCATAGTTTATGTCATTTCATTGTTTTAAATTTTGAACACAAATAACAATTCCAAGTAATCTAATAGAAAGATGGAAATGATACAACTCAGGGTTTCTTTCTCTTTCTTCCTTTGTTCTTTTTTTTTTTGTAAATCCAGATAAAACTTGAATTTTACTCACTGTACGACAAAATCTCTTTTCTTTAGAATACTGTGATATCCTTATTTTCAATATACTATTTAAACATACGAATACTGAAAATCACAGAGGTTAGATCTCTCAATTACACCCCCCAAAACACCCAAACAAATGAACACTGTTGTGAACTTACAATTGAAAATGAGTGGATGTTGCTGAGGTAGTGGTGTATGTCAGGGCTGTGTAACCAGTTCTCTAAATTAACTTCCATGTAGAACACAGTGTTTTTTTAAAGACTGCATCAGTTAGGTACCAGTCAGGAGACACAAATTATGCCAGTAATTTGAATAGGGAAAATTTCATAAAGGATAATTAACTCGTACAGGGGATTTACTAACAGAGGTAAAGTAAAATAATATTGGAATAGTGGATGTATGAAGCAGTTACTACCTCTAGGGCTAAGAGTACCAAAGTGTATTGTTTGTGTGTTTTTTTAAATTGTCGCATACTAAATTAGCACAGATTAAGGAGTTTAAAGCAACACCTATTCAGCTGCTATGAAAAACAGTATGGTAGTTCCTAAAAAAATAAAAATAAAAATAATCATAAAATCCAACAATTCCAGTTCTGGGTGTATTCCCAAGATAATTGAAAGCAGGGACTGAAACAGGTATCTGCACAGCCACGTTCAAACAGCATTACTTACAATAGCCAACAGGTGGAAGTGAGAGGTGACAATGTGCTGGGGAGCTTGCTCGCTCTCAGGGCCTCCTCAGCCTCGGCGTCTAGTCTGGCCACGCCTGAAGAACCCTTCAGCCCGCGGCTGCGCTGTGGGAGCCCCTCTCTGAGCTGGCCAATGCCTGAGCCAGCTCCCTCTGCTTGCGGCAAGGTGAGGAGGAAGAGGCGCAGGCGGGAACTGGGGCTGCGGGCGAGCGCGAGTTCAGGGTGGGCGCGGGTTCGGCGGGCCACACACTCAGAACGGCTGGTCGGCCCCGCCAGCCCCTGGGCAGTGAAAGGCTTAGTACCCGGGCCAGCAGCTGCTGAGGGTGCACCGGGTCCCGCAGCACTGCCGGCCTGCCGGCGCCGCACTCAAATTCTCTCAGCCTCAGCCGCCTCCCCGGTGGGGCAAGGATCGGGACCTGCGGCTGCCATGCCCAAGCCCCCCGGGGGGTGGGCTCTCAGGCAGCCCGAGCCTCCCAGACGGCTGCTGCCCCGTGCTCCCTGGCACCCAGTCCCATCTACCACCCAAGGGCTGAGGACTGCAAGCTGAGGAGTGTGGGCTGAGGAGGGCGGGCTGAGAAGTGCAGGCTCAGGGCGCGGGACTGGCGGGTACCTCTGCTCCCGGCAACGGTGTGGGATCCACCAGGCGAAGCCAGTTGGGCTTTTGAATTGGTGAGGACTTGGAGAACTTTTATGTCTAGCTACAGGATTGTAAATACACCAATCAGCACTCTGTGTCTAGCTCAGGGATTGTAAATGCACCAGTCAGCACCCTGTCAAAATGGACCAATCAGCTCTCTGTAAAATGGACCAATCTGCAGGATGTGGGTGGGATCAGATAAGGGAATAAAAGCAGGCTGCCTGAGGCAGCAGTGGTAGTCCCCTTGGGTACCCTTCCACTGTGAAAGACTTGTTTTTTTGCCCTTTACAGTAAATCTTGTTGCTGGTTACTGTTTGGGTACATGCTGCCTTTATGAGCTGTAACACTCACTGTGAAGATCTGCAGTTTCACTCCTGAAGTCAGTAAGACCACTAACCCACCAGAAGGAAGAAGGTCCAGAGACATCTGATCATCTGAAGGAAGGAACTTTGGACACACCATCTTTAACAACTGTAACACTCATTATGAGGGTCTGCGGCTTCATTCTTGAAGTCAGCAAGACCAAGAACCCACGAATTCTGGACGCAGAAGTGACCCAAATGTTCACTGATAGGTGTATGTATAAAATGTGTATAGATACAATAGAATATTAATTGAGCCTTAAAAAGGAAAAAATTTCTGACACATGGTACAACATGGATTAACCTTGACAACATATGAAGTAAGACCAGACACAAAAGGGCAAATACTGTAGGATTCTATTTATATGGGGTACCTAGAGAAGTTAAATTCAGAGAGACAGTAAAATGGTGGTTGTAAGGAGCTGGGGAGAGGGGGAAATGGGAAAATATTGTTTAGTGGGGACAGTTTTAGTTTGGGGTAGTGAAAGAATCCCAGAGATGGATGGTGGTGATGGTTGCACAACAATGTGAATGTAATTAATGACATTGAACTTTTACACTTGAAAATGGTTAAAGTGGTAAACTTTATGTTAGGTATGTTTTATCACAATAAAGACAAATTTAAAAACCCCACTTGTTTTGTTTACAGTTCTGTAGATCAGCTCAGGGCGTGTTGGGACTGAAATCAAAGTGTCAGACTGAGTTCTCATTTGGAGACTCTGAAGAAAAATCCTCTCCCATGTTTATTGTTGTGTTGGCAGGACTTAGTTCCTTGTGGCTGTAGGACTGAGGTCTCCATTTCCCTGCTGGTTAGTATCTGGGGACTGCTCTGAGCTTCCAGCTGCCACCTGTATTCCTTACCATATGGTTCCATCCATCTTCAAGGCTGCAATGGCAAGGCAAGTCTTTCTGTTTTGAATCTCTACCTTTTTCTGTCTCTGTCTTAGATTTAAAGGACTCAGATGATTAGGTCAGGATCACTAGATAATATCCCTTTCTTAAAGTCAACTGTGCCATAAAACATAATCTAATCACAGGATTATAATTCAACACATTCTGAGTCCTGGTTACGTAGGGCATATACATCAGGGAGTGTCATTGGAGGCTGCTTTAGATTCAGACCTTGTGGGAGAGGGATGTAGTTCACTTATCAGTGGCAAAGTTCACTTAAGTTCTCCAAGTGAGGGCTGATGTTGGCAAAACTTGCTAGGAAGCCTCTCACTGGGATGCTGGTGAAATTCTTTGAGACACTACTTACTGGCTGCCATGCCAGTAAGAAGAAAAGGACTGGAACCAGGAAGAGCGGCCCCTTCCTTTTGCAAGGTCCCTCCAGCGCCCTCTACTGCCATCACCTATCATTATGCAAGCTGGCACAGGAGAAATGTTTGTAGGGTCCAGCTCCAATATCACAAAGCTGGGTGGAGAAGAGTAGATTTGGAGCTGAGACATAAAAAAATTGAGAACTGGCACAAAGGATAAGGAATAGAATGTGAAAATTTGAAGTTTACCTATATACGTGTGTCTATAGCTATATCTCAATAGTAATTAAAGCAATTTTTGGAACTTCAACAATTTTTTTAGAGGAGTAGTATTTTATTACTGATATTCTTTGGAATTGCTGGAGCATGGTAAGAGTAAAAGTAAAAAACAGACCAAATGAATTTTAATTTGCTTTCTTGTTTTTAAATTCTCTACAATAATAATCCTCACATTGCCTTTGCCCAGGGTGGACACATTGCCTCTCCCATGTTTGTTTCTCTTCCCTTAGAAGTCACTACAATTATGAATTTGGTGTTTTTTATTCTGTTGGTTTTCTTTAGTTTTGCCTAATATGTTTGTAGCTGTAAACAACGTACCGTTTAGTTTTACGGATTCCTGAATTTATGTCAATACATTTAAATTGTGTTGTTGTTTGGGTGTGGTCTATTCATGTTCAAATTCGATCCCCAGTGTGGCAGTGTTAGGAGATGGGGCCTAGTGGGAGGTGTTTGGGTCATGGGGATGGGTGGATTCTTTATGAATAGGTTTATGTCCCCCTCAGGGGTAAGTTCTTGCATTGGGGGGATGTTTTAGTCTCCATGACAGCACATGACTAAAAGAGTCTGGCCTTCTTTGTTTCCTCTCTGTGACCTCTTTGCATAGACCCACTGCCCTTCCACTTTCTGCCACAAGTGAAAGCAGCATGAAGCCCTCACCAGAAGTCAAGCAGATGCTGGTACCATGCTCCTTAAACTTCCCAGTCTGCAGAACTATGAGTTAAATCAACCTCTTTACAAATTACTCAGTCTCAGATATTCTGCGATAGCATCACTAAATGGACTAAGACAGTTTGTATTTCTCTACAGCTTGTTTTTTCATCTCACTGCAGAGCAGTCACATTTGAGCACTATGCTAACTAGAACTCAACATTTTGGGCTGTCCCTTCACCTTTTCCTGTAACTGGATGTCAGAGACTTCCCCAATTTTTGTGTCCTTCATGTGGACACCTGTGGTTTTTGCCTTTCTATCATCTCTTGATGAGATGGGGGAAATGAGAATTTCCCCCATGATTTTCCTTTGGGAAACCAATTCTCTCTCGTGCCCAGTTCCAAGCAGAGAGAATTGTTCTAAAACCCTAAGGAAGTGATTAACTTGGTGTGCTTGAAATCTAGGTACTGCATTGCCCAATGTAGTAGCCACAAGCCACTTGTGGCTACTTAAGTTTAAATGAGAAATTGTGTAAAATTAAAAATCCTGTTTCTTACTTGCATTACCCACATTTCAAGTGCTCCATGGGCACATGTGGCTAAAGATTATCTTGTTGGAAGTGCAGACCAAGAACGTTTCCATAATCACAGAGTTCTATTGGGTAGGGCTGGTCTAAGATGACTGGAGCATAGTAATGAAGGGGGGAAGGTGAGCCAGTGAGGCTGCAGAGGAGGCAGTGAGGGATTAGATCATGTAGACCCTTGACGGTCTTGGCAAGGAGTTGGATTTTTAAGTCCACTGGGAAGTCGTCATTTTTTTTAAGCAAGGGCATGGCATTGCCCAATTTAAGTTTTAAAAGGATCACTCTGGCAGGTGTTATGGAGATGCATTACAGAGGCAGAAAGGGAAGGAGGAGCAGGGTGAGGGAAACAGTGGGAGGTCTTCACTGTAGCTGGGCAAGTGATGTTTTGATGGCGGTTTGTGCTGAGCCATGGCAATGAAGCTGGATTGAAGTGGAGAGATAACCAGAGATCTTTGGTAGGTAGATGTATTAGTCTGTTTCATACTGCTATAAATAACAGCTCAAGACTGGGTAATTTATAAAGGAAAGAGGTTTAATTGACTTATAGTTCAGCATGGCTGGGGAGATCTCAGGAAACTTACAATCATGGAAGGAGAAGGGGAAGCAAGGCACCTTCTTCACAAGGTGGCAGGAAGGAAAAGTCCTGAGCGAAGGGGGAAGAGTCCCTTATAAAACCATAAGGTCTCGTGAGAACTCACTCGCTATCGTGGGAACAGCATGGGGGAACCACCCTCATGATTCATTTACTTCCATCTGGTCTCTCCCTTGACACATGGGGATTATGGGGACTACAATTCAAGATGAGATTTGGGTGGGGACACAAAGCTTAACTATATCAGTAGAATAGATAGAACTTGCTGTTGGTGAAGACAGGGAAGGAACTGTGATTGCCATGAGGGTGGCCTCAGGACCTTCAGGGAGTGTAATTGATTCAGGGGCAGACCTCACCAAACCAGTGGCTTCAATGCTGGCTGTAACTCTGCAATCTTACGTGAAAGCTTTAAAAAATACAAGTGCTCAGGCCTCACCCCTTGAGAATCTAATATATTTGGCTTGGCTGGGACCTTGATTAGATTGTTTCTAAAGTCTCCCCAGGTAGTTGTAATGAGCATCCAAGGTTGAGACCACTTTTTTTTTGTCTTTAGAGACAGGGTCTTGCTCTGTTGCCTAGACTGGAGTGCAGTGATATGATCATAGCTCATTGCAGCCTCTAACTCCTGGGTTCCTGTGATCCCCCTGCCTCAGTCTCCCAAGTAGCTTGGACTACAGTCATGTGCCACCATACCTGGCTAATTTTTAAAATTTCTGTTGAGACAGGGTCTTGCTATGTTTCCCGGGCTGGTCTTGAACTCCTGCCCTCAAGTAATCGTCCTATCTTGTCCCAAAGTGTTGGGATTATAGTCGTGAGCCACCACAACCCATCTGAGGACCACTTTTCTAAGTAAACAGGGGAACTGGGGAGCATGTGTTTGGTTCAAACACCATAACTGGAGCAGAAGTTGAGTGATTTGGTGGTACAGCCCAGTGTCTGTCAGACATCTCGTTGAGAATGATACGTGATTTCTAAGGCCAGGAGTAAAATAGAGTAAAGTAAAATAACCATAAAAGAAAAGTAACAATGTAGCTCAAAGCATCAGTGGGTTGAAGGTTCCAGCTTCCGTGGAACACTGGCCTTGGTGTCAGAAGTTCTAGCACAGCTATTCGTGGGAACCAGCAGTGGAGATATCTTCAATCATAATGGATTAACAGTTTTGGCATCAGCAGAAGACATTACCACAGCTATTAGGAGCAGGAAAGATAGGAGTAGGAGATGGCCAAACAATGAGGTCATTGTACTTGGTATTGTTTTTGTCTGCCAGCATTGTTCTCTCGGGAGAACCCCTTTCTCTGTCTTTCTCTTGCAGGTGAAGCTGTCCATTATAGTGTCCCACTTTTCACTGGCTGGGCCAATCATAGTATAGACTTCCCTTGAATCCAGTGATTGGTTCAGAGATGGTTACATACATTAAACAGTACTCATCACAGTCCTTCTGTAAATATTGTATCTGGATGCTGCATGAGATGGCATCATTAAATTCTTTATGTATTAGTTATCAATAGCTGCATAACCAATTATCCCAGAACATAGTGGCTTAAATAATGATAATATATTGTCTGCCACAGTTTTTGCAGACCAGGACTTCAGACAGGGCACAATGAAATGGATTGTCTCTGTTTTATGATGTCTAGGTCCTCAGCTGGAAGATTTGAAGGCTGGAGACTGGAATCATCCAAAGACTCCTCCACCCATAAGTTAGGTTGCTGATGCTGACTGTCAGCTGAGCCAAGTGGAGATGCTGTTGTGTGTCTCCAGCCTCTGTAGGTGATTGAGCCACAGACCAGAATCTAATCACCCTCTCGCCACTTGGAAACCAGCCCTCACTGGGCAGCCCTGGGCCAAGTTCACCAGACCATTCCCATAAGGTGACTTTCACATGGACTCTAGAGTCGTTGAACACAAAATAAGACTATGTTTTCGATCGCTAAAGAGGCAGGATATCATTCAACCACTTGGAGAAAAAAGTTCAGTCCAAAGGTAATTGGAAACCAAATTTGTCTGCCTTTCGTCTAAGACCCAAGGTTGGGGAAAGTTCTGGAGGGTGGGGCTGGTTTATGACCTCAAACAGGTTGTTAATTACTTTGAATGAGTCTCACGTGATGCTTTTAAGTACACAGGTTTTGCCCAGGGAGGATGGAGTGGGCAGTTTGGTTTGTGACTGGAGCAGGACGTGAGTGAGGTTTTATAGATCCACATGCCTGGCTGTTCTGAGCTTATCATCCCCATGCTGATGAGGCCATTGCGGTCAGTGGGGCAGAGTGGGTGGGTGTGGTGAGACCCAAAGACTGTGGGATTTCTTGCTTTTGTTTGTTTTGCTATAACTCAAGCATTGTGGTGCAGTGTAGTAGAGGCAGTGATTTCTTTCTCGGGGTACATTCACCCCAAGTGCCACTGTTTCAACAATTTATTCAAGGTGGGTGGTTGTATAATTTGTCATTCAAACTGGGACACACTGTTAATAGTTATACTGGGACAACAGGTGCAAATAAGGATTTTGTTGGGCAAACAAAATTGTATAGTCATCCTCGGTAATCCTGGAAATATGGTTTAGAAAGATGTTAGAGGAATTTGTAGGAAAACAAGAAATGAGAGGCATACAGAGAGGGGAGTTGGAGGGTGGAGGCTGGCTTCTGCCTCAAGCCTGTAAACCTCCTGATGAACTTGGCCACCCCCTGCTGTAAGCGGCACCTTGCTCGCTTCTACTAGGTTGAACACTTGGGGAGGGTTGTCTGAGAAGGTATAATCATGATATTCATAATGTTTTTTTTTTTGTTTTTTTTTTTTTAAAGATGGAGTCTTGCTCTGTTGCCTAGGCTGGAGTGCAGTGGCATGATCTCGGCTCACTACAACCTTCGCCTCCCAGATTCCAGCAATTCTCTTGCCTCAGCCTCTCGAGTAGCTGGAATTACAGGTGTGCATCACCACACCCAGCTAATTTAGTATTTTTAGTAGAGATGGGATTTCACCATGTTGGGTAGGCTGGTCATGAACTCCTGACCTCAAGTGATCCACCCACCTTGGCCTCCCAAAGTTCTGGGATTACAGGTTTAAGCCACTATGCCCAGCTCATAATGGCATTTTTTTTTTTTTTTAAATTTTACTTTAAGTGCTGGAATACATGTGGAGAATATGCAGGTTTGTTACGTAGGTATGCATGTGCCATGGTGGTTTGCTGCCCCTATCATCTAGGTTTTAAGCCATGCATGCATTAGGTATTTGTCCTAATGCTCTCCCTCCCCATGCCCCTCACCCCCCAATAGGCCCCAGTGTGTGATGTTCCCCTCCCTGTGTCCATGTGTTCTTATTGTTCAACTCCTACTTATGAGTGAGAACATGCAGTGTTTGGTTTTCTGTTCCTGTGGTAGTTTGCTGAGAATGATGGTTTCCAGCTTCATCCATGTCCCTGCAAAAGACATGATCTCATTCTTTTTTATGGCTACATAGTATTCCATCGTGTATATGTGCCACATTTTCTTTATCCAGTCTATTATTGATGGACATTTGGGTTGGTTCCAAGTCTTTGCTATCGTAAATAGTGCTGTAATAAACATACATGTGCATATGTCTTTATAGTAGAATGATTTATAATCCATTGGGTATATACCCAGTAATGGGATTGCTGGGTCAAATGGTATTTCTGGTTCTAGATCCTTGAGGAATCACCACACTGTCTTTCACAATGGTTGAACTAATTTACACTCCCATCAACAGTGTAAAAGCATTCCTATTTCTCAATAGCCTCACCAGCACCTATTGTTTCCTGACTTTTTAATAATTGCTGTTCTGACTGAGGCTCGCTCTGTTGCCCAGGCTGGAGTGCAGTGGCGTGATCTCCACTCACTGCAACCTCCGTCTCCTGATTCAAGTGATTCTTCAGCCTCAGCCTCCCGAGTAGCTGGGACTACAGGTGTGCACCACCACACCTGGCTAAGTTTTGTATTTTTAATAGAGACGGGGTTTCACCATGTTGGCCAGGCAGGTCTTGAACTCTTGATCTTAAGCGATCCGCCCGCCTCAACTTCCCAAAGTGCTGGGATTACAGGCTTGAGCTACACTGCCCAGCTCTTAATGGCTTTTTAACTGATATGTAATAATACAACCATAGTAAAGAAAGAAAATCTACATACGTGTATACCTGTGTTCACTATACTTTTTAAACTTTTAAATTGATATGTAATAATACATTTACATATGTATATGCCTGTGTAATCACTAGCTAGATGAAGATTTAGAATGTCTTTCTGGCTGGAATATTTTAACTTTTTTTATCCTTCTGGGAAAAGATTTGTTTTGTTGTGTTTCCTTCAGCCTCCAAATCATGTTGCATTAATTTTTTATGGCTGCTGTGACAGTGACCACAAACTCAGTGGGTTAAAACAACACAAATGTGTTATCTGACAGTTCTGGAGGTCAGAAATCTGAAACAGTTCCCCCTGAGCTATAATCCAAGAGTCAGCAGGGCTGTGTTCTTTGTGGAGCGTCTAGGAGATAATCTGTTTTCTTGCCTTTCCCAGCTTCTAGAGGCTACCTGCATTCCTCAGCTTGTGTCTTCTTGCCTCTACAATGCCAGCACTGCCCAGTAGATTCTTTATGATGTTGCATCACTTTGAAATCACTGTTCTGCCTGCCTCCTTCACATTTATGAACCATTGTGATATAGACACTGGATCCTCCCCCTGGATAGTCCAGGAAAGTTCCCTCCATCTCAAGGTCAGCTGATTAATAACCTTAATTTCCATCTATATTCTTTTGTTTTGTTTTTGAGACGGAGTTTTGCTCTTGTCGCCCAGGCTGGAATGCAATGGCACCATCTTGGCTCACTGCAACCTCCACCTCCTGGATTCAAGTGATTTTCCTGCTTCAGCTTCCCAGGTAGCTGGGATTACAGGTGCCTGCAACCATGCCCAACTAATATTTGTGTTTTTAGTAGAGACAGAGTTTCACCATGTTGGCCAGGCTGGTCTCAAGCTCCTGACCTCAGGTGACCCACCTGCTTTGGCATCCCAAAGTGCTGGGATTATAGGCATGAGCCACAGGGCCTGGCCCCATCTGTATTCTTAATTCTCCCTTACCATGAAACAAAATATATTCATAGATTCTGGGGATTAGGATATAGACATCTTTGGGGACATAATTCTGGCTGTACACATGCTACATTATCTGTGCACTAATTAAAAACCCACCTCTACTCATTATGTTTTTGCTGTTGAATAGTCCATATTTTTGTATGGAGGGGGTGTTTGGAGGAGAGAACTTACATGTATTCAACACCTAATGTGTGCCTGGCACATGGTTTTTGAATTTTTCAAAGATGGTATCATTCACACCTCCTGGAAATCCTTGGTGGTGGGTAGTAAGGGATGCTTTCAAGCGATTCTCCTGCCTCAGCCTCCTGAGTATCTGGGATTACAGGTGCACACCACTACACCTGGATAATTTTTGTATTTTTGTAGAGATGGGGTTTCACCATGTTGGCCAGGCTGATCTCAAACTCCGGACCTCAAGTGTTCCACCCACCTCAGCCTCCCTAAGTGCTGGGATTACAGGCATGAGCCACTGCGCCCAACCATGTCTGTTTTCAATGCAAGAAGTGGAGAGAGGGAAGCATGGCACAAGCTTCAACTGTTCCTTTTATTTATTTTCAATCAGAAATGCAAAATGTCTCTCAGAACTGTCCCTGTCCTGTAGATGTCTGTCTACATACTATAATATTTGGGCATATGGTCACTCCTAGCTGCAAGGGAGGCTGGAAAAGTGAGTATTTGTTTTCATTTCTCTTTAGTCAGAGACAACAAAGGAGAAAGGGGGTTGGGAATGGATTTAGGTAGCTAAGTAATTGTGTTTACCACAGTGATGTTATTCCCATTTTTTCAGGCTTGACTCTTTGCCTCCCTTGCCTGAAGTCTCACAGGTTGAAAGTGAGAATCAAGACTCAAATTCCTAAACTCACACACATTCCACTACCCCACTGTATCTCTTGACACTTAAAACAAATTAGTGGTAAAATTTGTTCCTTTGTTGAATATAACTTACATGGAGTAAACTACACAGACCTTAAGAGTACAGTTTGATGAGTTTTGACAATTGTATACACTCATGTCATCATCACCCAGATCAATATATAGCACATTTATATCACTCCAGAAAGTTCTCTCAAGACCCTTTCCAGTTAAACCTCTGCTTTTCCACCTCAGAGGCAACTACTACTGATTTCTATCACCATATCTTTGTTTTGCATTTTAAAATAATTTCATATAAACGAAGTCACATAACACATATGCTTTGGTGTTTGGCTACTTTCCCCCCAACATTAGGTTTTTGAGATTCCTTCATGTTTTTGCTTGGCTGGATGGTTCGTTTCCTTGCTGAGATGTATTTTACTGAATGGATATACCACAGTTTATCCTTTCTTCTGTTGATTGTCATTCAGATCATTTCCAGTTTGGACTCTTATGAGTAAAGCTGCTATGAATGTTCTTGTTCAAGTCTTCTTGTGGTCACGTGTGTTCATTTGCTCTTGGATGGCAGCCTTGGAGTGGAATTGCTGAGTCATAGGCTTGGTGTCTATTTACTTGGTTATGTAGAGTCCAAGGGGGAAAGATTCCCCTTGGCTTTCTGAAGTTTTGCTGAAAAATCAACTTGCAAAAGCAGATTACAAAAAAGGCATGCAAATTTATTTAACGTGTATACACAGGAAACTTCACAATGAAGATCCAAAGGAACAGGGGAGTTGTCCATTTTTATGCTTTGGTTCAATAAAATATAGATAGCCATGTAGAAATACAATATGACTTGACAAAAAGGATATGATCGAATTGTAATAGACTGAGAGGGGACACCTAGGAAGGCCTGTCTAGATTCATCTTGGCCTCCCGAGAATCATTCCTTCCTTCTGGGCGTGGGGCAAGATCTTCTCTGTAATGGGAGTCTTATGACCTATAGTCAAACAAGGTAGGTCAGAGAATTTCTTTATGCCAGTTTTTACACAGAAAAGTGGAAGGAAAGTTAGAATAATATTTTTAGGGTTATGGGTGGCTTTGGGGAAAAGACTTGCCTGAGGAAGAGGGATTCTAGATTCTAGTTTCTCTGGCTAGCCTTGGAGGAGAATGAGGCTGAGAGACAGGAGGGCAGGAGAAGTTCAGAAAAAACCTTTGCTTCTGAGGCCTTTATTTTGGGATGTTATTTTCTGAGCCCCAATAGTCAGAAACTGCAAATTGCCTCTTGCTAATGGTCCTCCTAAAAGGAAGGGAGATGGGGAATGTCGGAAGAGGGGCCAATAGGGAGAAAAGCTTCAGCGACTTCAAGCAAATAAATTCAGCAGGGATCATAGGCATGTGGCATCCGGCAGGTTATGAAAATGCATAAAGAGAGGTGAAATTGAAGCCCAGTTCCTCAGCTCTGGCCACTTTTATCACATGGAAATAGGAACCCAGGGTTGCCAGATATTCTAATTTTTTTATATTATTATTTTTTGGGACAGAGTCTTGCTCTGTTACCCAGGTTGGAGTGCAGTGGCACCATCTTGGCTCACTGCAGCCTTGACCTCCTGGGCTCATGTGATCCTTCCGCCTCAGCCTCTGGAATAGCTGGGACCACAAGTATGCATCACTACACCAGGCTAATTTTGTTTATTTATTTATTTATTTATTTATTTATTTATTTATTTATTTTTTGTAGAGGTGAGGGTCTCGCTGTGTTTCTCAGGCTTGTCTCAAATTTCTGGGCTCAAGTGATCCTCCTGCCTCAGCATCCCAAAGTCCTGGGATTATAGGCATGAGTCACCACACCTGGCCTAGATTTTCTGATTTTAATCTATTGATTTTCTTTCTTTCTTTTTTTGAGATGGAGTCTCACTCTGTTACCTAAGCTGGAGGGCAGTTGCGTGATCTCAGCTTACTGTAACCTCCGCCCCTCTAGTTCAAGCAATTCTCCTGCCTCAGCCTCCTGAGTAGCTGGGATTACAGGTGCCTGCCACTGCGTCTGGCTAATTTTTTTTGTATTTTTAGTAGAGACGGGGTTTCGCCATCTTGGCCAGACTGGTGTTGAACTCCTGACCTTGTGATCCACCCGCCTTGGCCTCACAAAGTGCTGGGATTACAGGCGTGAGCCACCATGCCCAGCCCAATCTATTGATTTTCAACTTTGGCCTCCCATTGGAATAATCTGGGAGTTTGAGTTCCAGCCTCAGAGATTCTGAATTCAAGGACAGCATGTGAGCTTAGCACCTGGATTTTTAAAAGCTCTTCATGTGATTCCAATGTGCACACAGTGGGTGAGAACCACTGCTTTAAAGCAAACCCTTCAAACTTCAATGTTAAAATGCAAATTGTGGTTCAGAACCTCTAGGATGGGCCCCAAAGTTCTTGCATTTCTGACAAGCTCCCAGTTGGTAGCAATGCTACTGGTCTGTGGACCTCACTTTGAATAGAAAGATTTAAAGAGAAGTCGCAAATATGGATTTTACAATGAGAAATCTCCTAATTAGGAAACAAACAAAACACTGTGTCCACTAGACAAGTCTGCAGGCTGGACTTCCCTGCAGGTCGTTGGTTTAATGGGTGTGTGTGTCTCTTTCTCAATCTCTCTCTCTCTTTTAGATCTCTTTTGTAGGGCTCCTGTTATGGCCAGGATACAGGGGTTTTGTGAGGTCTAAGGCAAGATCCCTCAGTTTCAGAGGCTGAGAATTGGGTTTGTCGGGAGGCGGAGATGGAACAGTAAGGTAGGCAAACTGTCAGCCTGTTCTGGGACATGATGATCTGGAAAATGCCTCAGAACAGTCTTCCCCACACCACCCCAGGGCAATCTCACCCATAATTGGCATAACTGATTTTCCTGCAGATGAGAAGGGCTAGACAAGGTCCAGACAGCTCCCCATCACACCCTGGCATTAGGAGCACGCCTTTCTCCTCTCCCTTTATCGGATCAAAGTCTTCCATCAAGCTGTCTGGTTCTGTCTTATTCAATTAAACTTTTTAATCCAATTCGACCCATGCATTCATCTTCTTTGAAATCTGAGAGACGACAGCATCCGATACAAATTGAGAGTAAATGGCCGAATTAGCTTTCAGAGAGGATCCAACGAGACTGTTTCTTCCCAGCGACCAACAGGCTCTTCGGAGCAGCTGGATCATAGAGGAACGTGGCTGGGGGCATGGACGGAGGAGAGTGGGGTCATCATCACCCTTCACCTTGAGACCCTTGGCAGAGATGGCATGGCACGGCCACTGGGAGCACAGACTCTGGAGCCAGAGGGTCTGGGGTCAGATCCAGCTGGGTCATGCCAGGCAAATGTGTGAAATTCCATGCCTTGGTTTCCCCATCTGAAAGATGAGGGTGATAACAATAATACCGACCTCTGAGGGCTACTGACAGGATTAAATTCATCCACTCATCTATGTAAAACACACAGAATAGCGCTTGACACGTGCTAGCGGCTATACTTGTGTTCGTTGGTACTGTAATTCCTCTGCAGTTAGTTCAGCATTTCTGCACGGTGTGGTGGAGACACATCACATGCCCATTTAACTCAGTATGGATTATACCACGCATGCTTGGCTAATATATCATCACCCAGCCAAGCAATCAAACCAAACAACCCTCCAACAGGTATTTTTTAGGTTGTTTAACTGGAGGATCGACATTCTGTTTTGATGCTGGAGAAAAAACCTGACTGGCAGAGGTAGTTACAGTAATATTCAGTACCAGGCTTACTTTATTAATGAAATAAGGGATTTTTCAAGGTGAATTTTGGACCGTTTTGGGGGTTTACCTGAATTATTATTATTACTAGTTTTGAGACAGGGTCTCACTCTTGCCCAGGCTGACGTGTGGTGGCGCAACCTCGACTCACTACCACCTCCGCCTCCTGGGGTTAAGCAATTCACATGCCTCAGCCTCCCAAATAGCTGGGACTACAGGTGTGTGCCACCATGCCTGGCTAATTTTTGTATTTTTAGTAGAGATGGGGTTTCACCATGTTGCCAGACTGCTCTCAAACTCCTGAGCTCAGGCAATCCACTCGCCTCTGCCTCCCAAAGTGCTAGCATTACAGGCATGAGCCACTGTGCCCAGCCTGAATTAGTGATTTTGCAATTTTTCTACAGATTTTGGACTCTACCATGTCCTATTTGATCCTTGTCCAACCTGATGAGACAGGCAAAATGTGTTAAAATAACCAGATAGCAGAGCATGGTAGTTCAGTCTGGGAGCTTGGGAGTCAGACTGCCTGGGTTCAGATCCCAACTCTGCCACTTACTGTTGGACCTGCTATAGACAAATCAACCTCTATGTGTCTTCATTTTCATATCTGTAAGTAGAGATGATGATTAGCACAATGATAAAATAATAGTACCA
Source organism: Macaca thibetana thibetana (assembly GCF_024542745.1). Lineage (NCBI taxonomy): Eukaryota > Metazoa > Chordata > Mammalia > Primates > Cercopithecidae > Macaca > Macaca thibetana. The sequence goes on along the minus strand of NC_065597.1, from coordinate 56,959,053 downwards.
CCTAGGGGTATCTCAAGATTAAATGGGTTAATACACATGGAGCGCTTGGAACAATGCCTAATAAATGTTAGTCAAAAGTGATAGCAACAGTCATAAAACAATGACTAGTGCCAAGCCCTGGGCGATGCATTTGGTTTGTATTACTGCATTTGAACCTGGTAAGAGCCCTTTTCGAAGAGGTGACAGTATTTGCCAAAGTCCCACAATCACGACCTCAGCTCTGCAGCTCATGTGTGCCTTTGGCCCTTGGTGGGACCCTATGAAAGAGTATAAATGGTACAAAGCTTTAAGGTTGTACACCAGAACTTCCGTTTATTGAGTACCTACTATGTGCAGGACATTGTGTTAAGTGCGTTATCTCATTTAATCTTCACTGTGACTCTGTGGGGTAGGTGCTCTCACTAGCCCCATTTTCTTTTCTCTTTCTTTCTTTCTTTCTTTTTCTTTCTTCCTTTCTTTTTTCTTTTTCTTTTTCTTTTTAAGACAGGGTCTCGCTCTGTCACCCAGGCTGGAGTGCAGTGGGGCTATCAGAGCTCACTGCAGCCTCTACCTCCTGGGCCTAAGAACTAGTCCTGTCTCAGCCTTGTGAGTAGCTAGGACTATAGGCAAGTGCTACTATGCCCAGCTAATTAATTTTTTTTTTTTTTTTGGTAGAGATGAGGTCTTGCTGTGTTGCCCAGGCTGGTCTCAAACTCCTGGACTCAAGTGGTCCTCCTGCCTCAGCCTCCCAACGCGCTGGGATTAAAGTGTGAGCCACTGCACTTGGTCCCACTTTCATAGAGAGAAACTGAGGCACAGGGGCCTGTGTCTTTTTCATTTCTGAGGTCCTAGTACCCATGCCGGGTCGGCTGGGTGTAACCGTTTGCTGAATGAGAGGTTGACTTCAGCTTCTGGTATTCACTTGTGGTCTGTTTCATCTATCATAAGAAGTGGGGAAGAGAGCGAGAGCTGAGTGGGGTTTTGAGAGAAACGCACAGTGAGGGCCCAGGGGTAAAGAGCCCTCTGGAAATGCCAGCTGGGAACACTGGGATGCCTTGTCTTGCTGCCTGTGAGCGTTTAGAGGGAGCTGTCTGACAAATCTAGCCGGGCAGCCACTGTGGTGACTTATGAAGCTCAACCAAAGGTGTCTGATCAACTCTGAGCACAGCTGGAGGAGATCTGGGGTGTCTTCCCTGACGTGGGGAGGTTTGGCTTCATGTAGGGTCATGTGTGCGCGTGCATGGGGAGGAGGGGTATCAGCAGGAGACAGTTTATGTGGTCACAGATAAAGGTGCTTATGACCTTCGGGTGACTCTTACCTTGGCCTAGGGAAGAGATTCTCTGTGAAGCATCTGCTGAGTTTAAATGTCACTCTGGTGTGGGGGGATACGGAAAAGGCAGAATCTGAACTGGGTGCAAAATCTGGCCAAGTCACATTGGGCAAGTTACTTAACCTCTCTGCTTCCATTTTCTCATCTACACAAGGGGAATAATAATCTCACTCTCGCTATCATAATGCCTAGAACAAGTGGGTGTCCCATAACTTGCTGCTCCCTGCCCCTCTGAAGTGGATTATTTCTGCGGGAATCAGGAGAACCCACATATGCCTTGGAGACAGATAGTCTGGGCTTGCTCATTTTCTTTTTTTCTTGAGACGGAGTCTCTGTTGCCCAGGCTGGTGTGCAGTGGCACGATCTCGGCTCACTGCAACCTCTGCCTTGTGGGTACAAGCGATTCTCCTGCCTCGGCTTCCTGAGTAGCTGGGATTCCAGGCACCTGCCACCGTGTCTAATTGTTGTTGGTTTTTTTTTTTTTTTTTTTTTTTTTTTTTGAGGTGGAGGCTCACTCTGTGCCTTGGCTGGAGTGCAGTGATACAATCTCAGCTCACTGCAACCTCTCTCTCCCGGATTCAAGCAATCCTCCTGCCTCAGCCTCCTGAGATTACAGGTGTGTGCCATCACACCCGGCTAATTTTTGTATTTTCAATAGAGACAGGGTTTCACCATGTTGGTCAGGCTGGTCTCTAACTCTTGACCTCAAGTGATCCACCCGCCTCGGCCTCCCAAAGTGCTGGAATTACAAACGTGAGCCACCGTGCCCAGCTGGCTTGCTCATTTTCAAACCCTTTAGGTCTCAGTTGCATCACCTGTAAAATGGGAATGACAGCAACCAGTCTAGTGGTGTTGTGATTACCAAGGGAAAGAATGAATGTAACATGTTTGGTTAGCCATGGTAACCATTCGTGTTAGTTTTCTTTTCTTGTTCCTTTTCTCCATTCACTTCTTTGAAGCTGGGTTTCCTGACCCAGGAGAATATGGGCAGGATTTGTGGGGATGGAACCGGGAGACCCCAGAGCTTTCTGTGGTACCTTTTGTATCCTTTGTTAGGTTTAACTCTTGTAACAGCCCCAGGAGGTAGGGTAGGTGTAATCTCCATGTAACGAATAAGAAAAGCAAGGCCCAGAGGGGTCAAGAAACTTACCAAGGAGTATCCAGCAATGAGGGTGGAGCCTTGCCTAGGCCCCAAACCTCCTACCTCCCACCTATTGTTCTTTATGTAGCAGTGGTTCTTGACTGGGAATAATTTCACCCAAGGGGACATTTGGCCATGTCTGGAGACATTTTTGGTTGCCACTATTTGGGGTAGGTGTCTACCAGCCTCTAGTGGGTGGAGGACAGAGGTGCCGCTAAATGTGCTACAGTGCACAAAACAGCTCCTAAAACAAAAAATGGTCCAGCCCTAAGTGTCAACGATGCCGCGGTTGAGAGATCCTGTTCCATACTCTCTTCTTAATGTCATACTGATTATTCTAAAATAATAATGATGTTTTAAAATCATTTACCATGTTCCAGTCGCTGTTTGAACATTTACACCTGTTACTTGTATAAACCTGATTAATCCTCAAAGAATCTCAGAAGAAGGTCATAGACTATCCCTATTTGATAGTTGAGGAAACTGTCGTACAGAGAAGTTAAGTACCTTGTCCGAGGTCACAACAGCTAGTAAGAGTTCATATCTGGACCCAGGCAGTCTTGCTCTGGAACTCAAACCTTAATCTCTCTATTTTACTGATAACAGAGAAGGGAGGGAATTGGTTATGAATGAATTCAGAAACAGGCCCATCTCCTTTCTCAGAGGACCAGAAAATGTAGTGCAGGCAGTATTTGCTGTTTTGTCTGCCCAGGATTCCTCCCTTGGTGAACCGCATTTGCTATTCTTCCCTATTCCATTCCCACCTGAGGATTCTTATGGGTATTGTCAATTTCAGGTTTCACCCTCATAGCCATAGTTGATTGGCCCAAGGATGAGCACATGGCCTTCCACTGAACCAATCAGAAGCTTTCCCTGGGATTCTTTTTGAAGGAGAAGTGGGAATACAGCAGCAGTCTCTTTTTGTGATTGATAGTGCAGAGTGTGTGTTAGAAACAGGCCCAGAGAAGCAGGAATGTGAGAGTTAGGACAGAGAGCCCAGAAAGTATTAAAATGTCCAAGTTCGGTTGTCCCCAGGTACTACCCTACCTTTCCCAAGATTGATGAAAACTTTCATTACATACTATTTTGATACATCGTCTGTAATTTCTTCCTGTTTGCTTTCGAGATCTCTGTATTTAGCACAATGTGTCTGGGTGTGAATTTAATTTTTTTATCCTGCTCAGGACTTGACTTTCTTTGTGACATGTTTTTCAAGGATTTAGAAAATTCTCAGCCATTTTCTCTTCAAAAAACTGGTTCTTTTCAACTGTTTTCTGTAGTCTCTCCTCTTTTGAATTCCTGTTAGATTTTGAAGTATCTCATCTGTCTACCTACCTACCTACCTATTTATCCATCCACCTGTCACATTTCCATCTCTTTATCTCCCTGAGCAGAAGGCTCTCAAGTGAAGAGATAGATACAGATATTGGATGTAATATCTCACTTGGCTCATTTTCTTTCACAATATTGTGGCAGCTACTCTCTTTTTAGCTATGAGTTTTCTGTAATGGAAGATGTATTGCCTTCACTTGGTGTTGACCTCAGGGTCTGGTTATGGTGGGTGATGCGGCAGGTCATCACCTTGTGGAGGGTTTGGGATGATGGAGGGCTTGGGATAATGGAGTCTGTCAAAGGCTTTGGTTTGAGATGCCATTTTCCAACTTTACTGAACACTTATACCTCCTGTTGTTTTCTAGTGAATTTCCCCCATATGGTTTGCTGCCTTATATGTTTGTATGTATATATTCTGCCCATAATTACCTTGCGAGGTTTTTGGTTCTTCTCCCTTTGGTTTCCTCCATAGTGCCTAGGTGCTGAGAAGCATTTAGGATATAGCCAGGACATGTCCTTTCCTCATCATGAAGGTTGTGGGGAGGTGCTTGATCCAGCTGGTGTGGGATTTTGAGGGGCCACTCTCGTTTTTGAGAGGCTCACCAGAACACAACTTGCAAGGCTTCCATGGCATTTGGCACACTTGAGGTTATTGGCAATCCTCACGAAGAGCTGTTTTAGAGACTGCAGCAGGATTGCAGGAACTGAGAAGTGAAAAAGAAAGAGAAAGTACAAATACATTAGACTCCTTTCTCTGAGAAGCTTGGTTGCAAAGGGGCAATGCGTTTTGTGGTTTTAAGTTGCATTTCTCTAACCGTGAATGAAGTCAACCCTTTCCACATTTTGTTAGTCATTTGGATATTCCAGATGTTGTAGTTTAAAATAGAATGTGCAGCGAGAGCCTTACTGAGAAAGGGGCATTTGAGCAAAACTTTGAAGGAGGTGAGGGAGATGATTCAGGACAAAGGAAGGGTAGTGTGGGGGGCGTCAGGATCTGGGGCACACAGGGGACTCTGTCCTATATGGGAGGAGGCTCTGGGCACAAGATATGGATCAGCTTGTTAAATTCTTACAAACGCTGGACTGAGAGGAACATGGAACTTGGAGAGTTTAATTGACTTGACTGAGATCACACAGCTAGCAGGTGACGGAGCTGGGATTTGAACCCAGTGCTATGACCATTGAGCTTTGGCTTTTTACTCCAGGAAGTGTGGGGGAGACCACTCAGTCCATTTCACAAGAGCCCCATTCCTAGCAAGAGCAATGCTCATGAATGTGCTCCAACTGAGAGCTGTGCTGAATGGAATTCTAAGGACAATAAGAGCAGGAGCCCAAAGGACCATTTGTGCCAATAAATTGATTTCTTTATGTCCTCATGCTGCTAGCTTACAAGAAATGAGCCAGGCCTGCTGCTGCCCAGGGAGTCCCTGGGGAGCTTTTTTGGAAGCCCCTGTTGCCAAGGCAACCCAGGATCCCTCTGGAAGTGTGTTGTCCTGCACGTGTTCCTGTCTGCCCTCTCCCAGCTGGTTGTCTGGACCTCAGCCAGCCTTTCCTGGTCGCTGTCCAGCAAGAGCAGGAGGTGGGTTGCAGCAGGAGAATTCGGGGGATACCCTGCCCCCACCCTGTGACAGTTGCTCATTTCTCTATTCCAGATTCTCCAGACTTAAGGATGGAGTCCTTGCGGAGCCCCCTGAGGCCTGCATGATCTTACCACCCTTCTGTCACTCCAGCCAGCCTCCTTGCTGGTCTTCATCACTCCAACTCTACTCCTACCCCAGGGCTTTTGCACTTGCTGTTCCTTCTGCTTGGAAGGCTCTGTCTCCAGATTTTGGCTAGGTGCATGCCATTACGTCCTTCTACCATTTGCTGAAATGCTACCTTCTCAGTCAGGACTTCACTGACTGCTTTATTCAGAATTATATCCCCACATTCCCTGTCTTTATTTCTTGCTGTGTCTTTTTCCTTATATATACCATCATATACAACATGGTTTGCTTTTTTGCTTGTGTACTGTCTTGCTCCCTATGGCAGGTAGCCTCTATCGTGGCCCGTGGTAATTTCCACCTCCTCTTATTCATGCTGATATGAAATCCCCTCTCACTGAGTAAATTGCTTCTAGCCAACAGAATATGACAACATTGAGGGGAGGTCACTTCTGTGGTTAGATTGTGCCTCTGTCTTGCAAGACAACTCTCTTTGTTGCCTTGCTGGCTGGCACACTTTAATGAAGCAAGCAGCCTTATGGAGAGGCTCATAAGGAATTGAGAGGGGCCTCTGGCTCATACCCAGGAAGGGACTTAGGTTCTGAGTTCAACAACCTTTGAGGAACTGAATCCTGTCAGTAACCAGTGAGGTTAGAAGTGGAGCCCTCTTTTTTTTTTTTTTTTTTTTTTTTTTTTTTTTTTTTTGTGAGACGGAGTCTCGCCCTGTCACCCAGGCTGGAGTGCAGTGGAGCAATCTCGGATCACTGCAGCCTCTGCCTTCCAGGTTCAAGCGATTTTCCTGCCTCAGCCTCCTGAGTAGCTGGTATTACAGGAACACACTATCACGCCTGGCTAATTTTTGTATTTTTGGTAGAGAAGGGGTTTTGCCATTTTGGCCAGGTTGGTCTGGAACTCCTGACTTCATGATCTGCCCGCTTCAGCCTCCCAAAGCGCTGGGATTACAGGCATGAGCCACCGTGTCCAGCCGGAGCCTTCCTTTTTATGGCTGCATAGTATTCCATGGTATATATATACCACATTTTCTTTATCCAGCCTATCATTGATGGGCATTTGGATTGACTTCATGTCTTTGCTATTGTGAATAGTGCTGCAGTGAACATATGTGTGCATATATCTTTATAATAGAATTGTTTATATTCCTTGGAGTATGTACCCAGTGATGGGATTGCTGGATCAAATGGTATTTCTGCTTTTAGATCTTTGAGGAATCACCACACTGTCTTCCACAATGGCTGAACTAATTTACACTCCCACCAACAGTGTAAAAGTATTCCTTTTTTTCTGCAACCTCGCCAGTATCCATTGTTTCTTGACATGGATGGAGCTGGGAGCTGTTATCCTCAGCGAACTAACGTAGGAACAGAAAACCAAACAGTGCATGTTCTCACTTATAAGTGGGAGCTGAATGATGAGAACACATAGACACATGATGGGAGCAACACACACTGGGGCCCGTCAGCAGGGTGCGGGGAGAAAGAGTATCAGGAAGAATAGCTAATGGATTCTGGGCTTAATACCTAGGTGATGGGTTAATCTGTGCAGCAGACCAGCATGGCACACATTTACCTATGTAACAAACCTGCACATCCTGCACGTGTACCCCGGAACTTAAAAGTTGAAAAACAAAAAAAAGGAGTGGAGCCTTCCCTGATCGAGCCTTCAGATGCAACCCCAGCTTCAACTGGCACCTTGATTGTAGCTTGGGAGAGACCTATGAGCAGAGCACCTAGCTAAGCCAGGCCCAGATCCCTGAGTCACAGAAACTACCACATAATAATATGGGATGTTTGAAGCTGCTGAGTTTAGTGGTAATCTGTTGCAAGGTGATGGATAACAAATACATTCCCCTCCTAGGATGTAAGCTCCACACTCTTGTTAAGGTTGCCAGTGATCCCAGTTGCTGAAATGCAGCAGACACTTTTCATTCTATACTCTGCTTGATCTTGCATGAAAAACCTGCTGCACCAGCTCTGGGCCCTTGGGTGTCCACCTGCCTGGCTGGCCACCTGCCTTCAGTGGGCAGAAAAACATCTAGACATATACTGTAAGCACTTGCTGGGACCTTGCTTCCTGAGAGACCAACCGATTCGTTTGGAGGAAGACTTTGAAGACGTTGCTCAGTTGGGCCATTGGGGACTGCCCAAGGGAGGGGGAAAGGGAACCAGAGAAGGAAGGAGAACATGTTACCTTCCTTAAGAAAATAAAGTCCAGACCCCCTCACTGGAGAGAGTGTCTCTATGTGGAAAGAATCAGCCTTTGCTATCTCCAGTGCTTGTCCTTAGAGGTTCATCTTCCTCTTGGCGACTTCTGGAGGCATTGCTGGATTCAAGGGTGACAGCCTCCCTTTAGTCTTAGATACTATTCTTTTGTTTTGCTTTTTAAAACAGTAGCTTTATTGAGGCATCAATTTATATGCCATAAAGTTCACCATTGTAAGTATACACTTCAGTGATTTTTAATACATTTACAGAGTTGAAAATCATCATCACCTTTCAGTTTTAGATTATTTTCAGCATTCCGAAAAGGTTCCTCATGCCCATTTACAGTTATTCCTGGGATAATAATCCCTGCCTCCTGGGGTTACTGTGAGGATCGAGGTATATGAAAGGAATATGGCTTGCCAGATGGCTGATAAACTGGACAGGTACTCTGGTCTTTGGAGCCAAACAGATTTGGATTTGGATCAAACTCTGCCATTTTCTAGCTCTGTGGCCTTTCTGAAGCCTCTTTGCCTCTCTGTGCTTTCGTTTTCTCATCTATAAAATGAGAATAAGAGGAACCACTAGATCACAAGTAAGATGTGAGATAAAACTAGATGACACAGTTTGCCCCCAAGTGACCTGGTCAGCGGCATCACTTGGCTCTTTATCCAAATGCAGTTTCTCAGCTTCATCTCTGAATTAGTAAAACTGAGGTGGGGGTCCAGGAATCGGTAATTTTAATTGGCAAATTTGGGAAATACCAAGATAAATATCCAAACCACTTAGTTCTCTGTATATTTATTTTTACCTTATTAATTATAGTGTGTGAGATATAGTATTATCATAGTTATCATTTATTCATTTAATTACTTACTCGATTTGTTTATTTATTTATTTATTTTTGAGCTGGAGTCTTGCCGTGTTGCCCAGGCTGGAGTGCAGTGGTGCGATCTCTGCTCACTGCAACCTCTGCCTTCTGGGTTCAAGTGATTCTCGTGCCTCAGCCTCCCAAGTAGCTGGGATTACAGGTGTGTGCCACCGCGCCTGGCTAATTTTTTGTATTTTTAGTAGCAATGGGGTTTCACCATGTTGGTCAGGCTAGTTTCAAACTCCAGACCTCAAATGATCTGCCCGCCTCAGCCTCCCAAAGTGCTGGGATTACAGGTGTGAGCCACTGTGCCTGGTTCTATAAATATATATATATATATATATTTTTTTTTGCATTGCACAGAACCTGGCTGTGGTGGGGCCCCCACACCATCACCTGTGGACAAGGTGCCCTTGCCACCAGCTCCTCTTATGTTCCTACCTTCTTTCTGCCTCCTTCCATAGCAGCTGAGCAGAGGAGCAGCCTTCCATGCCAGGCCATCCATCAGCTCAGGTCGAGTGCTGCTGAAAGGTTCACTCTCAAAGCAAAGTGCTTTCTCTGCTAAACGCATTATTTCTTCCAATAGAGCCAGGAAAGGATATCATCTTTAAAACCCACTCAGGCCCAGCCAGCAATGTTTCATAGCACTGTTGCTTTTGGAGAGCAAAGGCATAATCACTGCCTCCTGGATCAGCCAGGGTCCAAGAAAAAAAAAAGACTCTAAGTTTTAAAAACCGAGGGAATGTAGATACTCAGGGGATAGGTAATGCAGAGGAGGGAAGAGCTGGGGTAGCCAAGCAGGAAGCCACCACCATCGGTAGGGCTGGAAGGGCAAAGGCAGGTAGTAGAGGCAGACCCCAGGACTTGGTATCTTCCAGAAGAAGCTGGTATCATGAGGGTTTGTCTAATGGGGACTGGAGGCTCAGAGAAGACAGACGAACTGGTGGAGAAGCTGCCCAAGCCTCAGGTGTGGGAGAAGGAAATGTCCTTGCTTTATTCTTTTTCCTGTCTGTGATCTGCCAACGATTGCCAGACACACACTGACTCAGGACCCTGGGAAACACAGGCTGCGGGGTTAGCACTCCCTGTGAGCAGGGGTGGGGGTAGGAGTCTCAGAGAGCAAACAGGCCTAGAGCCAGCACACCTCATCCCCAAAATATCCTAGCACAGGAGTAGGTAAACTACAGCCCAAGGGCCAAATCCAGCCCACCACCTGTTTTTGTAAATAAAGTTTTATTGGCACCCAGCCACTGTGTATGTATTGTCCATCATTGGCTGCATGTGCATGCCGACAGCAGAGTTGAGTAGTTGCAATAGATACCACGTGGTCTGCAAAGTCTAAAATATTTACTGTCTGGTTGTATTAGTCCATTCTCCCGCTGCTGTAAGGACATATCCGAGACTGGGTAATTTATAAAGGAAATAGGTTTAATTGACCCACAGTTCCACAGCGCTGAGGAGGCTTCAGGAAACTTACAATCATAGCAGAAGGGGAAGCAAACAAATCCTTCTTCACATGGTGGCAGGAAGGAGAAGAATGAGTGAAGGTGGGGGAAAGCCCCTTATAAAACCATCAGATCTCATGGGTACTCACTATCAGGACAACAGCATGGAGGTAACCGCCTCCATGATTCAATTACCTCCCACCAGGTCCCTTCCATGATATGTGTGGATTATGGGAACTACGATTCAAGATGAGATTTGGGTGGGGACACAGCCAAACCACATCACTGGTCCTTTTACAGAAAACGTTTGCCAACCCCTGCTCTAGAGAAAGGTATCTATGGGGGAAAAATGCCTCCCATGGAGAGTGTCTTCTAGGAGCTATCAGGTCTTTCTGCCTGGGGTTCTTTGGTGAGGGCAGAGAGGGGATAAATTACACAGCGGGAGTTCTGGGAGAATCTCTCCTCCTTTTGCCAGCCCTGGCCATAGAAATGAGTTGATTGGAAGGGGTTTGATTCTTCTAGCTAGACTGAGAGCTCCATGAGGGTAGGAGAATCAGCAGTGGTAGAATTCTCCATTTGTGATCCCAGGGAAGCAGCACAAAATACTCCCCTCATGAACCATCTGGGAGCTGCTGATTTTAATTATAGGAGGTCCTTGTTATCCAAAGACAATTTATGTTAGGGTCAGCTCACTAAAGGTGAATCTTGTTTAAAAGGAGACCAACATTTCATTGTAGACAATGGAGAAAAGGAAAAATGTAAAAGGGAGAGTTATGAAATTGGAAAAGCTAAGTTTTATATTACGTTTGATGTACTTAACATAATTTTGGTTATACTAACAACTCTGCACTAAATCTTAGGACAAACAAAAAATGAGTCACTTTTTTTGACACATAGTTTTCTACCAAAGTTAAGTGACAGCATGATGTGACAGCCTTCACTTCATGTTTGACTGACAACACCATCATAAATAGCTTTCCTTTGTGTGCTAAGTTTGAGAGCTTCACCACATGTCCCAAGGCGCTCTCAATCCATAAATATTAAAATCTAAATTTTGGTGCCCTGGAGCAAGTCTCAATCACCTCATCCAAGTTATAGCTCAGTCTGACACATGCTTGGTACTGAACAGATATTTCAGAACAGAGTCAAATCTAGAAGGAACAGGAGAAGCCAAGATTGGTACTAATTGATCAATCTTTTTGGAAACTAAGAAGCATGAATATATTGTTTGGTTGAAAGTAACAGAAAGCGAACTCAAAGTTGCCTATGTCAATAGGGGATTTATTGGCACTTAGAATTCAGGTAAGGGTTGAACAGCAACACTGCAGGAAGGGCTGTGAGGCAGCTGGACCTGATGAATCACAGGAAGCAGGACCATTCTTCTCTTGTTTTTGCCCCTTTCCAAGTGTTAACTTCTCTCATGATGGATGAGTAACTCTCCATGGTAGAAAACATGGTGGCCACTGGTGTTGACTTTTTCAAATCATGGTCCTACCAACCAGATGGAGGCCACTTATTGCTCTCTGTGGCCCAAAATAATAATAAAAAATCTTGATCTGTGATTGGCCTGGTTTGGGTCAAGTACCCATCCAAGAACCAATCAATTGTGTCTTAAGGTCAAAGAAGAACTTGGCAGCTCTTAGAGAAATCTTATGGATATATCTGGGAGAGGATAAATTCCCAGAAGAAGCCGGGAGACAACATTTAGATACCTGTACAATGGGTTTATCAGCCATGCTTTGTCCTGCTCCTCCAACCCAGATGTTGCAACACAGAGAGATGCTTGGACTCTTGTGAGGCACAGCTTTTGGTGTAGTTGAACACCAGATGCGGTTTGTGCTCTACCCAGAACTCACTGTCTCATCTTTGAAGCATCTTCTCCTCCAAGAAGCTGTCTCAGTGACCTCTAATCCAGAGAGAATTGTCTGCTCTCTTTTTTGTGCATCACCATTTACATGTCATTTCCTCTACCCTGTGTACACTTCGAGGGGTGGAGGTTATGCACCCACAGTTGGGGTTGTGCACAGCTTATAGTAAACACTCAGTAATTGTTATCTTTGCTGATGGAAGGGGAGGCTTCCAGAGAGTGATCATCACATGAGGACAGCGCCGGTTCTGTGAGTTTTGGAAAAAGGAGGCAGCATAAAATAGAGGTTAGACATTCAAACTTTGGAATCAGCAAATATGGATTCCAGTTTTAGCTCTGTCTCTTAGATGGCTGCATGACCTTGGGCAAGTTACTTAACCCCTGTGAGCCTCAGAGGTTAAAATGCGGGCATAATAATAGTACATTCTTTTTTTTTTTCTTTAAGACGGAGTCTCGCCCTGTTGCCCAGGCTGGAGTGCTGTGGCGTGATCTCCACCTCCTGGGTTCAAGCGATTTTCCTGCCTCAGCCTCCTGAGTAGCTGGGATTACAGGTGTGTGTCACCACACCCCGCTAATTTTTGTATTTTTTTTTAGTAGAGATGGGGTTTCACCATGTTGATCAGGCTGGTCTTGAACTCCTGAGTTCAACTGATTGGCCTGTCTCGGCCTCCCAAAGTGCTGGGATTACAGGTGTGAGTCACCGTGCCTGGCCTAATAGTGCATTCTTTATGCAACATTTAGCACAATGCCAGGCACATAGCAGGCACTCAATGGTAGCTGTAAGATGGTTAGCCTGTCCTCGTTTTTCTATTCTGTGAAATGGGGAATGCTACTGTCCAGTGAAATTGAGGCAATAAACCAGGAAAGGAAATTTTTCAAAGGAATCATTCTTTATAACCCCAAGGCTTACCTGTTGGGAATCTTAATGTTCTTCGGTATAGCAGCAGTTGAACGCTGTTTCAGACAGTGGCTTAGTTGGATTTTACTTTATCCTCTTAAATTATTCTGATCTAAATAGCAGGTGTATCTGGGGAGATCCCACTCATCCAATTAGAGCAAATGTGCAACACACACTCACTGATCCAGCCCACTAAACAAGAGACCCCAGTTCAAACTTCTAAAGCTGAAGCTTCCCTGGTGAATAATTTATTCAATTTTCCTTTCAAGCCCTTATTTGTTATTTCATTATGTTTAAGAGAGGGCAGACGCTTTACATAAAACTTGTGTCGTATCCATTTTAAGTTGTATTAATCAATGATTACAAGAGAAAACCATTCTCTTTGGAAGTGACGGGAATCATTGAAGTGAATGCTGTAGTTCCAGGGAGATTGGGAGCCTTGACCTACCTGCAGTTAATACTGAGGTTAGAGTGTCCATGCCTTGTCATCCTCTCCTACTTCATAATCTTGGGCTGTACCAGGTGAGTGCACAAGATGGAAGGTGGTTGTTACCATCTGGCTTAATATTTTCCTTTTTGCACCTGCCCCAGGTAAGTGCACAGGTAGGAAGGTGGTTGTTACCTGTCTGGCCTGTTACTTTCCTTTTTGCACCTGTGTCCGTAGACTTACCGCTATGAAGAAAGAAGGAAGAAGCTTTACTCTTGATAGAACCCACTTAGGGCAGCAGTTCCCAACTTGCCTGATCTGAGAATCGCCTGAGTCTCTTATAAAAATACAGAGTCCCAGGCCCTGCCACGGTAGGTTCTGATGCAGTAGGCCTGAAGTGGGGGCAGAGATGTAAATTTGTTCATGCATCCCAGGTGAGTCTTATAATCAGGGAACCTTGGGAAATGGTCTCTTAGATCGCTACTTGTCCAACTTTAGTACGCACGGGATTCACCTGATGATCTTATTCAAATGGAGATTCTAATTCAGCAGGTCTGGGGAGGGACTTTATTTATTTTTATTTTTAAATTTTATTCATTTATTTTTTTTGACATGGAGTTTCATTCTTGTCACCCAGGCTGGAGTGCCATGGCGCGATCTCGGCTCACTGCAACCTCCGCCCCCTGGGTTCAAGCAATTCTCCTGCCTCAGCCTCCTGAGTAGCTGGGATTACCAGTGCCTGCCACCATGCCTGGCTAATTTTTGTATTTTTAATAGAGATGGGGTTTCATCATGTTGGCCAGGCTGGTCTCCAGCTCCTGACCTCAGGTGATCTGCCTGCCTCCCAAAGTGCTGGGATTACAGGCATGAGTCACCGTGCCTGGCCTGGGGCAGGACTTTAGATTCCGCACATTCCTTCAACTGCCCTCTTATGGGATGCGGATGCTGTGGTCCATGACCATACTTAGGTTACCTCAGCTACTAAACTACTGGATAAATATACTAGTTGGCATAAGTTGGTTTATTGGGGGTTAGAGACTTAAGATACTGACTTGCATAGGTTGTTTATTGGGGGTTAGGTAATTAAGAATCACTGTAAGGAATATTGTTTAGAAAATGACATCTATTCAGTTTATATTCAGGGGAACATCACTGTTTAGAGCAGTGGACTTCTAAGTAGAGACATTCTTTAGGATGTGGGGAGAAAAATTAGATATTTCTTTCTCTTTATTTTTTATTTCATCCTTAAAAAATCCCCTCCTGTGCATGTTTTCTTAATTATCCAATATATCAACACAGTTGGACATGCATCTATTTTGTATATAAGTGTGTGTATGTACCGGGGTGCATAGTCCAAGGCTTATTAACACAGTGTGCAATAAGGACATCTGGAGACTGTGGCTTTAGGTTCTCATGAAAGGAATGCATTTTATGGGGAGCTTCATGTAGTTTCTCAAAAGATAAAGTGATTGTTTCTGAAGGAAGATGAGGGGCTGAGCAGACAGCAATCAGTGCTTATTTCCATCTGGCCCATAGACCACAGCAGTAGAGGTCAGACATCCATCCAAAGGGCAGAGGTCAAATAGGAGTGTATTTCCTGGGCCTTTATTACAAGGATCTCTCTCTCTCTCTCTCTCTCTCTCTCTCTCTCTCTCTCTCTCTCTCTCTGTCTCTCTGTCTCTCTCTTTCTCTCGTTTCTCCAGTTCAGGCCTCTCCCTGGGAAGATGTTTGTACCCAGGTGGCACGAAGACAAAACTTGGCAGGATAAGCTCATAGCCCTTTAGCCCTTTCCTGGAACACAGGAGAAAGAACTCTGTGGACAGGCCCTGTACTTTCATCTTTCCTTGATTCACTGGTGTCTCTGGTTCCTATCCAATTTTTCACCTTCTCTCCTTTCTGAGTGGGTGCTGAAAGGTTTGACAAACATCAGTGTGATGAATATACTCAGAAGAGTCAGAGAAGGTGGTGAATTCCAGCCCCTGATTTATGTCTTATGAAAGCTGAGGGTAGAGGTGCGGCGATCAGAACAGCCTAGTAATTCAAAGGCGTGTGATCACTCAGCTGGGTGTGTGATCTTTGGCTACCAGGTCAGTCCGCATTCCCAAGGACACTTTGTCTTCCAGTGGGTCCTTCAGCATCCTCAGGGTAGAGTACTAAGTTAATACAAAGGCCAATGGCTGGCAGAACTATAGAATATTTTACTGGGCAAAAGGCATGTCCCATAGGAGTCAAGCAAAGCCCAGGATCAACTTGCATCATGGCACAGTGTTGGCCTTTGCCACCTAAGGTGGGTGGTATCTAGTGTGAACCAAATATATGCTGACTGTGTACATAAGTGATTTTGGTTTTGTTGCTTTCAGATGTTCTAGTTCTAGATAACTAAATTACCTAGTTCCTTGGACCCTTCAGCCCCATTCATTCATTTGACATTCAGCAAATCATTTCTAAGGGCCAAGTATTATGCTAGAGGCTAGAGATACAGCATTGAACAAAATGGACAAGGTCCCTGCCCTCTTGAAGCTCACATTCTTGGAGTCAAGGTAATAATCAGATAAGCAAATAAATAAAGGACATACTTTCAGATATTGATGAGTTATGAGCAAAATAAAATACAGTGGGCTAGAAATTGGCTACAGAAGTGGTTATAGAGAGTTTTTTTAATTAAAAAAAATTTTTTGAGACAAGGTCTCACTCTGTAGCTTAGGCTGGAGTACAGTGGCGAAGTCATGGCCCACTGCATCTTTGAACTCTCAGGGTCAAGCAGTCCTCCCACCTCGGCCTCCAAGTAGCTGGGACTATAGGTGTGTGCTACTACACAAGGCTAATTTATTTATTTATTTATTTTTTGTAGCGATGGGGCTCTCACTGTGTTACCCAGGTTCCTTTCAAACTCCTGGCCTCAAGTGATCCTCCTTCCTCAGCCTCCCAAAGTGTTGGGATTACAGGTATGAGCCACTGTGCTCGGTCCTAGTTATCATTTTAAAGGGATCACTCTGGCTGAATATTTGGGGAGTAAAGGGCAAGAGTGAAGGCAGAAAGACCAATAATGAAGCTATGGCACTAGCCCAAGTGAGAGGGGGCAGCAAACTGGACCAGGGAGATGAAGACCTTGGCAGAATTCTCACAGCTAGTGTGTGACCCAGGGCTCAAATCAATGGTGACAGAGTAGACAGACTGTTAGCCGAAGGAACAAGCTTCTGCCGAGAGATTGAGTGACTTGGATCTAGACAAAGAGACCGAGAAGCATGACTGGGACACTAATAATAAGAATTGATCTTAAGACTGCTCTTCAGTGCTGGAGGCTCCTAATCAATTTCCTGATTAGGGCCACAGCTGGACACAAAAAGGACATTTTGATCTGAATCATTTAAGTGACACAAGAAAGTGCACCAGGTGAGAGTGGAGATGTGATACAGCAGCCATCTGGTTGACCCTGATGGTAAATCTCCCTTGGATCCCAACAAAATTCCAGACAGAACCCAAGCACCCAAGCTATGTTAGTCCTGAAGCACCTCCTAGTGGCTGACTTGAGATAGTCTGATTTATTCTCTCTCATTTTGCTTTTACAGTGGGTCTCACTGTCGCCCAGGCTGGAGTGCAGTGGCACAATCAGAGCTTACTGCAGCCTTGACCTCCTGGGCTCAAGCGATTCTCCTGCTTCAGCCTCCACAGTAGCTGTGACTACAGACATACCACTACGTCCAGCTATTTGTTTTAAATTATTATTTGTAGAGATGAGGTCTCGCTATGTTGCCTGGGCTGGTCTCAAACTCCTGGGCTCAAGTGATCCTGCCACGTTGGCCTCTCAGAGTGCTGGGATTACAGGTGTGAGCCACCGTGGATGGCCTCATTTTCTTTCTTACTATCTCCTTTTTCCCTCTGCAAGGGGACTGAGTGCACATGCTACTTCCCTTGTTCACTGAACACAAATCTTGGTTCTATTTCAGGAATCTCACTGGTGCACACACTACATACATGTGCTCCCTTAACTTTCACCCTTTCTTCCATCTCTTACCCAACTCTTCTCCTTTAGGCAAATCTTTCTCTTCCTTTCCTTTTATTCTGTTTCACATAAAAGCCTCAGATGTCAGCTGGGCACAGTGGCTCACGACTGTAATCCCAGCACTTTGGGAGGCTGCGGCGGGCAGATCACCTGAGGAGTTCGAGACCACCCTGGTCCAACATGGCGAAACCCTGCCTCTACTAAATATACAAAATTAGCCAGGTGTGGTGGCAGGTGCCTGTAATCCCAGCTACTCAGGAGGCTGAGGCAGAAGAATCACTTGAACCCGGGAACTGGAGGTTGCAGTGAGCTGAGATTGCGCCACTGCATTCCAACCTGGGTGACAGACGTGAGATTCTGTCTCAAAAAATAAAAAACAAAACCTCAGATGTCATAACAAGGCCTGTCAAGTGGTAGAGCAGTTTGGGTGATATATCTGAATTAAGGTGAAGGAAAAACTCTAGTTTCAATCTGGCACACCAATGTCAAAGAAAACCATCATGTTAACCCCAAAAGCCATTGAAAGAATCCAGGGTTGCACTCGGAATCCACATGAATGACTCCCTGGGTCTCCCTGTTGTCTTGTTAATGAAACCTGCTTTTTATCCTCCTCAGTTGTGCAGATACAAATCCTACCGTGTGAAGGGCATCTGTTTTCAACGTAAGATTGTCTTTTATTTATTTTATACTTTCGTTGCCAGAATTCATCAGGATTGCTTTTTACCCCTGAAAAAAAATTACCAAAATATGGAGGACTTCAGTTACTTTAGTGCCAAGCTATTGAGGATGACTCTGGGAACTCCATCACCAGATATTCCTACAGGAAGTACTTCGTTTAATTCAAGAGATATTTATGGAGCACTTAGTGAGACACGGTAGAGATGGGGCTTGGTTTCAGCTCACCCCTTCTAGAGCAGTCTTTCATGCATTCCCGCCCATCACAAAACCACACCACGACCTCACTGCTAAAAATTCCAGGAACTGGCTCTAGGAGAAAACTAAGGCTGTGGAGTGTCCCACCTGGGGAAGGAATGCTGAACAATTTGTTTGCAGCCTTGTTGCTGCAGTCTGGACGACCAGGTGGCCCATGACTGAGGATAACCATTGCAACCAGATCTGTTGGCCTGCATACCCTACCTTCACGTGCTTGGCCCAGCCCAGCCTCCACACTCAACCCCAATGTCAATTCCTGGGCTTTGATTAGTAAAAAAGCCCTACCCACTCTTTTCAAGACATTAGTTCAGGGAATTCTCTCTCTTATGCTGCCTCCCTTATGCCCAAGCATAAGCTCCAATGAAGCCTTGTTTGGGAAAACTCTTTCAGTACCATGTCAATTTCTATTGCATTGAGAGCCCAAGAACCTGTGGTTGCTAACATATTCTTGCGGGCTTGTCTGGGATTACAGGACATGGGGAGCCTTTCTCTCTCTGAGGGGGAGACTTGTGAGCTGATAGGACTGCTGGACAAGATCCCTTTGTAGCTGACAAGTGGCCACCTGAACTTTTGATTCAGTGTCATTGTGATGGGTGAGTCTTCACCCATTGTGATGGGTGAAGCCTCCCCAACTTCCTCACCTCCCTTCAACTAGCAATGCTTTTCTCCCTCCCTTTCTTTCTCTTTCTCTCCTTTCCCTTTTCTGTCTTTTCTGTCACTCAGGGTGCTTTACTTCTCATCCCCTACTTCTTACTGCTTTGGGTGGCCTAAAGCAGTGGTCCCTAACCTTTTTGGCACCAGGGACCAGTTTTGTGGAAGAATATTATTCCATGGACCGGGGTCAGAGGGATGGTTTTGGGATGACTCAAGTGCATTACACTTACTGTGCACTTTATTTCTATTACTATTACATTGTAATATATAATGAAATAATTATAAAACTCATAATAATGTAGAATCAGTGGGAGCCCTGAGCTTGTTTTCCTGCAACTAGATGGTCCCATCTGAGAGTAATGGTGAAAGGACACAAAGATAGATGTGTACCCGCCCCCCACCCGCTACACCCTTGTTCTGCTCTCTAATCTTTGCACATACCAGAGATTTCGTAAGTTC
Source organism: Macaca thibetana thibetana (assembly GCF_024542745.1). Classification (NCBI taxonomy): domain Eukaryota; kingdom Metazoa; phylum Chordata; class Mammalia; order Primates; family Cercopithecidae; genus Macaca; species Macaca thibetana. The sequence goes on along the minus strand of NC_065597.1, from coordinate 56,939,791 downwards.
TGTGAGTACCTGGTTTTCTGCACGTACCAGAGATTTTGTTTTGCACATACCAGAGATTTTGTAAGTTCTGAGGCAAGGTCACAAGACGTGTTTAAGTAAGATAAACTCTTGCTGCCATAAACCTGCTCTCCCGCCTCAAAGTTTGAACCAAAATATCAGAAATGGCAGGAACCAATCATAGTTAGCCAAGTCGCCTTGTTCAAACACTAGCCAATCATATATCTGATTTGTATAATAACTCTATGCCCACTTTTCTTAGACTATATAACATTGTTCGGAGCTGAGTGGGGGAGCTCTCCTGCCCGTCTCGTTTCACAAGCGAGGGAGAGTTCCAGGTTCGAACCTGTAATAAAGATCCTTGCTGCTTAGCTTTGACTCTGGACTCTGGTGGTCTTCTTTGGGGAATAAACGGTCTGGGCATAACAAATGGGGGCTCATCCGGGATTTCCCCCAAGCCCACCAGACCCCCAAGTCAATGGATCTTAATCTGTAGGTAAGCCGGCTTTGTCACTGTCTCTGTCTTTGTCTCTGTCTGTCTCCCTGAAATTTCGCGAAATCTGTAATCTGTAATCTGTATTGGTCTGTTCTGTAAGTGGCACGGTCTTGGCGGACGCGCTAGAAGACAGCCACTCGGGACTGGTGGGAGACGTTCCCCAGTGCCCATCTGGGGGCCTCCATCCTTGGTTGCCCCGTCTGACTCAGGTCGGAAGTCCGACACGCGTTCGCGAATGCTCATCGTTATTACTGTCTGTCCGTTATTGTTAAGTGTTAAGTGTAAGCCCAAAACGAAACATAAAACCTTTTCTTCCCCTTCCAGGACCGGACCTGTCGGATACTCCCCTCTGCTTCACACTCATTTTCGTCCCCCCTTCTCTTTATAGGAGCAGTCCAAAGATGGGCAACAACCAGAGCACGCCGCTCTCACTCCTTGTTACCAATTTTAAGGATGTGAAGGCTCGGGGGCGTAACTTAAGCGTAGAACTAAAGAAGGGAAAGCTAGTTACTTTCTGCCGTTCGGAGTAGCCCTCTTTCGGCGTAGGGTGGCCCTCCGAAGGAACTTTCTGTCTCTCTATTATTACTAAGGTAAAAACTAAGATTTTCCTGCCAGGGCAGTCAGGACATCCTGATCAAATTCCTTATATTCTAGTGTGGCAGGATCTTGTGGAAAACCCACCACCCTGGATAACTCCATTCATCCCTGAGCCCTGCAAAAAGTCCTAGTAACGCGACCTACAAGACAAAAGACTCCCTCTGCTCCCTCGGCCCCTGTGCTGCCGGACAGCCAGGACCCCCTAACGTTAGAACCCACATTTCCCCCACCATATCCGCACCTTATCCCGCAGGACCCAGTCCCCCAGGGTGGTGCTTCTGTAGAGGGAAACCGAGAAGCGGAAGCAGCCGAGAGCGAAAGTAACCTGGGGGGGCCGGCCGGCCGAACACGAGGCCGCGTACAGCGGGACCAAGCTTCCCGACTCCCTGACTCCACTGTAGCCCTGCCTCTCAGAGAAATAGGATCGCTCGATGATACCGGGCTCTCCCGTCTCATGTATTGGCCTTTTTCCACCAGTGATTTATACAATTGGAAGTCCCAAAATGCTCGGTTCTCAGATAATCCCAAAGATCTAACCTTGTTGTTAGACAGTGTCATGTTTACTCACCAGCCGACCTGGGATGACTGTCAACAGCTCCTCCGAATCCTGTTCACAACGGAGGAGCGGGAAAGAATCCAAGTTGAGGCCAGAAAACTGGTTCCAGGAGATGACGGCCAGCCAACTGCAAATCCTGACCTCATTAATGCGGCTTTCCCTTTGACCCGGCCCAGATGGGACTACAACACGGCAGAAGGTAGGGGACGACTGCTCATTTATCGCCAGACTCTAATGGCGGGTCTCCGGGCTGCAGCTTGCAAGCCCACCAATTTGGCTAAAGTATATTCTGTGTTATAAGGTAAGACAGAAAGCCCCGCTGTGTATTTAGAGAGATTAATGGAAGCCTTCAGACAGTTTACCCCTATGGACCCGGAAGCACCGGAAAATCAGGCAGCGGTAGTAATGTCCTTTGTAAACCAGGCAACACCAGATATTAAAAGAAAACTCCAGAAATTAGAAGGTTTAGAGGGAAAGCAGATTCAGGACCTCCTTCAGATGGCCCAGCGAGTTTATAATAATAAGGATACTCGGGAAGAAAAACAGTTCAAGGCAACCAAAGAAATGACCAAAGTCTTAGTAGCAGCTTTCCCCCAGGCAGGAAATGGCCAAAACAGAAAGCAGAAAAAGCAAGGCCCTAGGCAAGGATTAGAAAAAGATCAGTGTGCTTATTGCAAGGAACGTGGCCACTGGATTAAAGACTGCCCAAAGAAACGGAGACCAGCTAACCCTACCTCCGTACTCGTTACCCAGGACTCTGACTAAGGAAGACGGGGTTCGGACCCCCTCCCCCAACCCAGGGTAACTTTGCAAGTGGAGGGGTCCCCAGTTCGCTTCTTGGTCGATACTGGGGCGGAACGCTCAGTCCTAACCAAACCAATTGGAAAAATGTCTAAGAAAACATCCTGGGTACACGGGGCCACAGGCATCAAAAAATACCCCTAGACAACCCAGAGGACTGTAGACTTAGGAACGGGAAAAGTCTCCCATTCCTTCCTAGTCATCCCAGAGAGCCCCTGCCCTCTACTAGGGAGGGACTTGCTGACAAAGATGGGGGCCCAAATCCACTTTGAGCCAGAAAGGCCCAAGATAACTGATTCCCAAAACAGGCCAATATCTATCCTGACTGTCACCTTAGAAGATGAGTACCGACTCCATCAAGAGCAAAAGCCCCCCGATCAGGGAATTGACTCTTGGCTCCAGCGTTTCCCTGAAGCGTGGGCAGAAACTGGGGGCTTGGGGCTAGCTAAACATCGACCTGCCATATTTGTGGAAGTTAAGCCAGGGACGGACCCGGTTCGGGTTCGGCAATATCCTATGCCCCTGGAGGCAAGAGAAGGAATTACGCCCCATATCCGCCGACTCCTAGACCAGGGAGTCCTACGGGCTTGCCACTCATCCTGGAATACTCCACTGTTACCTGTTCGTAAACCCAACAGTACGGACTACAGGCCAGTACAGGATTTAAGAGAAGTTAATAAAAGGGTCATGGACATACATCCCACTGTGCCCAATCCATACACCCTTCTGAGTGCCTTACATCCCAAAAAACAGTGGTATACCGTTCTTGATCTAAAAGACGCTTTCTTCAGCCTTCCTCTGGCTCCCAAAAGTCAAGAACTCTTTGCATTTCAATGGATGGATCCTGAGAGGGGCATCAACGGTCAGCTAACATGGACCAGACTGCCACAAGGGTTCAAGAACTCGCCAACCCTGTTCGATGAAGCCCTTCATGAAGATCTGGGTGAGTACCGGCGGCAACACCCTGAAATAACTCTTTTGCAATATGTTGATGATCTCTTAATAGCGGCCAGGTCCCCGGAAACTTGTGTTCGAGGGACTGAGGACCTCCTGAAGACTCTGGGGGAGCTAGGCTACCGAGCCTCAGCAACAAAGGCTCAGATCTGCAAGTCGGAGGTAACTTATCTGGGGTACCTATTAAAAGGGGGGCAACGCTGGCTAACCAAAGCCCAAAAGGAAACAGTCCTACGCATCCCTAGACCCCAGTCAACACGGCAAGTGAAAGAATTCCTGGGGTCGGCAAGGTTCTGTAGGTTATGGATACCCGGATTTGCTGAGTTAGCCAAGCCCCTATACCAGGCAACAAAGGAACGGCAGCCCTTCAATTGGACGGAAGAGGCTGAGCTGGCCTTTCAGCAAATCAAAACTGCCTTGTTATCAGCCCCCGCGCTGGGGCTCCCTGATGTCTCCAAGCCCTTCCACTTATACGTGGATGAAAGTAAGGGTGTTGCAAAAGCCGTGTTAACACAGTACCTAGGCCCCTGGCAGAGGCCAGTTGCCTATTTGTCAAAAAAATTAGATTCAGTGGCTGCTGGCTGGCCACCCTGCCTCCGGATAATCGCGGCGACTGCCCTAATGGTCCGAGACGCTGATAAACTTATCATGGGGCAAGAGTTGCGCGTTATAACCCCGCATGCCATTGAAGGCGTCCTCCGGCAGCCGCCGGACCGATGGATGAGTAACGCCCGGCTCACCCACTATCAAGGACTGCTGTTAAACCCCCTCAGAATAACTTTTCTGCCCCCAACCTCTTTAAACCCTGCTTCACTGCTGCCAAATCCAGACTTGGACGCCCCGTCCCATGAGTGCACTGAGATACTGGCTCAGGTGCATGGGGTGCGGGAGGACCTGCAAGATCGTCCGCTCCCCGACACAGAACTCACCTGGTTCACTGATGGCAGCAGCTATGTCCACCAAGGCCAGCGGTATGCAGGAGCGGCTGTAACGTCAGAGACTGAGGTAATCTGGGCGGAACCCTTGCCTCCAGGGACATCGGCCCAAAGAGCTGAACTGATAGCCCTTACACAGGCCCTCACCCTAGGGGCAGAGAAAAAACTAACAGTATACACGGATAGCCGCTATGCTTTCGCTACTGCGCACATACATGGGGCCATCTACAGAGAAAGGGGACTATTAACAGCCGAAGGCAAAGAAATAAAAAACAAGCAAGAGATCCTAGCTCTATTAACTGCTTTGTGGAAACCAAAGAAATTGGCTATCGTACATTGCCCTGGGCATCAGAAACCAACTACGCCAATTGCTCGAGGCAACTTCTTAGCCGACCAAACCGCAAGGAGCATAGCAAAAGCTCCCAGTCAGCTCCTCGCGCTCCAGCTCCCCGATCCTGGCCCGCGAAATTTGCCATGTTTTCCCGACTATACCGAACAGGATCGCGAATAGATGAACACGCTTCCCCTAAAACAGGTTAAAAATGGGTGGTGGACTGATATAAATGACCAAACCATCCTACCAGAAAAATTAGGACGGCAGGTGTTGGAACACATCCACTGGACAACCCACCTGGGTGCCCGGCAAATGATAGACTTAATCAGGCACGCCAAGTTTAGAATCAGGCGCATAGCTGAATTGGCCAGCGATGTCACAACAAATTGCAAAGCCTGCCAACTAAACAACGCTTGCCCCCAAACCCAGACCACCGCAGGAATTAGGTGTAGAGGAACTAGGCCTGGTATCTATTAGGAAATAGACTTTGCTGAGATAAAGCCTGGAAAATATAGGTATCAGTACTTACTTGTTTTTGTAGATACTTTTTCAGGATGGACAGAAGCGTTCCCAACTAAGAGAGAAACTGCTCAGGTTGTAGCAAAGAAAATTTTGGAAGAAATCCTCCCCAGGTATGGCTTTCCCGTCCAAATAAGGTCAGACAATGGACCAGCCTTCGTTGCTAAGGTAAGTCAGGATTTGGCTTCCATTCTGGGGACAAATTGGAAATTACATTGTGCTTATAGGCCCCAAAGCTCAGGACAGGTAGAAAGGATGAATCGGACTCTGAAGGAGACCTTAACTAAATTGACCATGGAGACTGGCGCTAATTAGGTAGTACTTCTCCCCTACGCTCTGTTCCAGGCCCGAAATACCCCTTACAGACTAGGCCTCACACCATATGAAATCATGTATGGCAGACCCCCACCCCTGGTCCCCAGTCTAAAAGATGACTTACTCAAACCTGAAACTGAAAATGTCTCTGAGCTCCTGTTCTCCTTACAAGCCTCACAGAAAATTCACCAGGAAATTTGGCCCAGACTACGAGAACTGTACGAGGCAGGACCTCCGCCGACGCCTCATCCGTTCCAGCCGGGAGACTAGGTCCTAGTCAAGCGCCACTGGCAAGAAACTCTTCAACCCAGGTGGAAAGGACCACTGCAAGTACTCCTGACTACTCCCACCGCTCTCAAAGTAGAAGGCATCGCTTCGTGGATCCACTACACACACGTCAAACCAGTGGACCCAACATCCGACCTTCTTGAGCCGTCTGGAGCACCGGTTACATGGACTGTAGACAAAGCTAAGAACAATCCCTTAAAGCTAACCCTGCGCTGTCATTCCCATAGCCGTAACCATGTCTAGCTTACCTATGCTTTTATGCCTTATGCATCTGACTCTCCTCACTGCTGCGCCGTCTAATCCCTATGTCTGGAGGTTCTGGCTCTATAAGAACAAAACTCACCCCGGGGAAACCCCCCAAGCGGGTAAACTGCTAGCTAGCGCAGACTGCCCCCCCTCAGGGTGTAATACTATAGTTTACCTCAATTTCACTAGGTTCCAGATTGCCCAACCAGCAATACCCATGATCTGTTTTGAATATGATCAAACTGAATATAATTGTAAAAATTATTGGTGGCACCAGAGTGCAGGTTGCCCATATAGCTACTGTAAGACGCACTCTGTCCGATACTGGAGAGAATGACAAGGGTGGTATTTTTACAAAACTGAGTCTCCCGTCACTTACACTTGGATAATTAAAGACCCATAGGACTCTCGGTGGACAACCCCACAACATGGGGGAGTATATTACTCATCAACTAGTACCTGGCCCAGTAGCCATTTATATCTGTGGAGAAGTCTAGTCCAGATTCAACCCTTAATCCACACACAAATCCACAGGCAAGAAACCAAGCTATCACAAGACTTGCAGCCCTTCTCCTGGCTAACTCTATTACGGGAAGGGCTAGCATTCGCCAGCCTCACTGGTTTAGGGGACCTGTCCTCTTGCTTTATGTGTGCAACCCTAGGAAGACCACCATTAACGGCTGTTCCTCTATCCTCCCCTCCCACAAACTATACAGGTTTTAACTCATTGATAGTCACGATACCCGATGTAGCCCTGTACCGTGACCCATACCAAGAGAAATACCCCTATTGTTATTCAGCATTTAGCAACAGCCTCTGTAACCAATCGGCTACATACCCTAATAGTTCCATATATGCTCCCCCTGGTGTGTTCTTCTGGTGTAATATGACTCTGTTAAAAACTCTGTCCAAAAGCATCTCTGACGGACAGTTGTGTATCCCTGTTACCCTAGTTCCCCGACTGACACTGCTAACCCCGGCAAAGTTCATAGGCTGGGCAGGGACCGCCCCAACTAAAACTGCGCGACATAGACGAGCAGTTTTTCTACCACTAATTGCTGGAATATCCTTAACCACCTCTGTCGTCGCAGCGGGGTTAGCAGGAGGGGCCCTACAACACTCCATGATAGAAAACGACAAGCTGTTACAACAATTCTCTGTTGCTATGGAAGACTCCGCCTATTCCCTAGCCTCCCTTCAGCGGCAGCTCACCTCCCTAGCACAGGTCACCCTTCAAAACCGCAGAGCCTTAGACTTACTCACGGCTGAGAAAGGAGGTACCTGTATATTCCTCAAAGAAGAATGCTGTTTCTATATAAATGAGTCAAGGTTAGTTGAGAAAAGAGTCCAACGCCTACACGAACTAAGCTTAGAAATGAAAAAGCAACAATTCACTACAGCCGCTAACAATTGGTGGAGCTCTTCAATGTTTTCCCTTCTGGCACCCCTTTTAGGCCCCCTAATGTCTTTACTACTTCTATTCACTATAGGCCCCTGTGTGGTAAATAAAATTTTACAATTTGTCAGAGAAAGGTTTGATACCATCCAACTAATGGTCCTCCGTAGCCATCACCAGCCTCTCCTGCACCCAGAAAGTGAGGCTATATTATAAGACTCTGGAAATCCAAGATTGGACATCCAGTTACTTATGAGAAGGGAGAAATGAAAGGACACAAAATAGATGTGTACCCGCCCCCCACCCGCTACACCCTTGTTCTGCTCTCTAATCTTTGCACATACCAGAGATTTCGTAAGTTCTGTGAGTACCTGGTTTTCTGCACGTACCAGAGATTTTGTTTTGCACATACCAGAGATTTTGTAAGTTCTGAGGCAAGGTCACAAGACGTGTTTAAGTAAGATAAACTCTTGCTGCCATAAACCTGCTCTCCCGCCTCAAAGTTTGAACCAAAATATCAGAAATGGCAGGAACCAATCATAGTTAGCCAAATCGCCTTGTTCAAACACTAGCCAATCATATATCTGATTTGTATAATAACTCTATGCCCACTTTTCTTAGACTATATAACATTGTTCGGAGCTGAGTGGGGGAGCTCTCCTGCCCGTCTCGTTTCACAAGCGAGGGAGAGTTCCAGGTTCGAACCTGTAATAAAGATCCTTGCTGCCTAGCTTTGACTCTGGACTCTGGTGGTCTTCTTCGGGGAATAAACGGTCTGGGCATAACAATGGGAGACAGAGACAGATAATCAGGCGTTAGATTCTCATGAGAAGTGCACAACCTAGCCAGGCGCGGTGGCCCACACCTGTAATCCCAGCATTTTGGGAGGCCAAGGCAGGTGGATCACGAGGTCAGGAGTTTGAGACTAGCCTGACCAACATGGTGAAATCCCGTCTCTACTAAAAATTCAAAAAAATTAGCTAGGCGTGGTGGCATGCACCTGTAATCCCAGCTACTCAGGAGGCTGAGGCAGGAAAGTCGCTTGAACCCCGGAGGCAGAGGTTGCAGTGAGCTGAGATGTGGCCACTACACTCCAGCCTGGGTGACACAGCGAGACTCTATCTCAAAAAAACAAAACAAAAAAAACTGCACAACCTAGATCCCTCACATGTGCAGTTCACAATGCGATTCTGCTCCTATGAGAATCTGATGCTGTTACTGATCTGATGGTAATGCCAGCAATGGAGCAATGGGGAGCAGCTAGAAACACAGGTGAAGCCTCGCTTGCTTGTCCACCGCTGACTTCCTACTGTGTGGCCCAGTTCTTAACAGGCTATGGACCGGGGGTTGGGGACCCCTGGCCTAAAGAGATATCCTTGAGAAACAGGTTGAAATGGCTTCCCTGTTTTAGTTATAGACATCCCTGAGGGATGGATTGAAACAGGTGATATCTGGGTCTGATCAACCCAGCAGGCAGTGAGACGGGCTGCATCCCTCCCCTGGCCTAAGCTGGTTTGGGGTTGAGTCCCAAAAAAATCTCTCTCTCTCTTGTCCCTCTCCCTACCTGGCACCTTGGCCCTTGATCCTGTAACTCTATTCAAAACCCCTCATTACTTCACTTCCCTTTGTCACCTCTGATGGGGAAGAGAGGCCTATCGTCTTTCCGGGCCTCTGTCTCACGTGTGGCCCTTTAAGTGTGGGGAGAATGTCTGAGACAGGGTGCTGGGGATGCCTGGCTGTTCTTCAGGAAGGCACCAGGGATGCCTAGGGGTGACTGTCAGTATGGGTTTTCTGCACAATAAGAAAAGTTGGCCGGGCGCGGTGGCTCACGCCTGTAATCCCAGCACTTTGGGAGGCCGAGGCGGGCGGATCACAAGGTCAGGAGATCGAGACCACGGTGAAACCCCGTCTCTACTAAAAATACAAAAAATTAGCCAGGCGCGGTTGTGGGCGCCTGTAGTCCCAGCTACTCGGGAGGCTGAGGCAGGAGAATGGCGTGAACCCGGGAGGCGGAGCTTGCAGTGAGCCGAGATCGCGCCACTGCACTCCAGCCTGGGCGACAGAGCGAGACTCCGTCTCAAAAAAAAAAAAAAAAAAAAAAAAAAAAAAAAAAGAAAAGTTGAGGCCGGGTGCAGTGGCTCACGCCCGTAATCCCAGCACTTTGGGAGGCTGAGGCGGGTGGATCACCTGAGGTCAGGAGTTCAAGACCAGCCTGGCCAACATGGCGAAACCCTGTCTCTACTAAAACTACAAAAATTAGCCAGGCATGGTGGTACACGCCTGTAATCCCAGCTACTTGGGAGGCTGAGGAAGGAGAATCGCTTGAACCCAGGAGGTCGAGGTTGCATTGAGCCAAGATCGTGCCACTGCACTCCAGCCTGCACAACAGGAGTGAGATTCCATCTCAAAAAAAAGGAAAAAAAAAAAAAAAAAAAAAAAGTTCAGAGATCAAATGGTTCACCTGCACCTATAGAGTTCAGTAGAGTAATTTGAAAGGCTCTTGCCTGTGGTTCCATGAAATGGAAATAGATGAGTTTCTTTTGTAATGTGACTTGGCCCCCCATAGCTATGGTGCAGTGAGCAAGCTCAGCAAAAGCAGCTCTGCTCTTCTGGAAGCTGCAGAGAAATGGAATCCAAAAGCCTGGCATGCCAGCAAGAGGGTAAGCATTTCTTACCATCCAGGTTCCTGGCTTCTCTCTCTCTGTGCAAACCGGTTGAGCGAATGGTAAAAATCACTGTTTGTTTTCTCTGTAAGGTTTTGATTAATGGGAAAAAGGATTTGTCTGTGTTGTTCTGTTGTGGAGAGGAGCACCACAAGACAGAACCTGGGAACAGAACTTGTGTAGGCTTGCTGTTCGAGACAGCCCAGCAGGCTGGTCAGTTACAAACCTTACTGTGGGTCCCTGAAATAAAAACTGGGTGAGGATTCCCCTCGTTTTGTTTTATGTCCTTGAGAGCTTGACTTTGTGACCATGTAGGCATACTTTCTTCTGGTCTTTGCCATCTGGAGGGTGAGAATTTTCGGGTTCATGTCAGGCATTTGGTCTGAAAGGAACATGATCATGTCACAACTAGTCTTTGGCACTATTCACAATAGCAAAGACTTGGAACCAACCCAAATGTCCATCAGTGACAGACTGGATTAAGAACATGTGGCACATATATACACCATGGAATACTATGCAACCATGAAAAAGGATGAGTTCATGTCCTTTGTAGGGACATGGATGCAGCTGGAAACCATCATTCTCAGCAAACTATCGCAAGAACAGAAAACCAAACATCTCATGTTCTCACTCATAGGTGGGAATTGAACAATAAGAACACTTGGACATAGGAAGGGGAACATCATATACCAGGACCTGTTGTGGGGTGGGGGAAGGGGGGAGGGATAGCATTAGGAGATATACCTAATGTAAATGACGAGTTAATGGGTGCAGCACACCAACATGGCACATGTATACATATGTAACAAACCTGCACGTTGTGCACATGTACCCTAGAACATAAAGTATAATAAAAAAAAATAGTTCTCTTGAGCAGTTAAAAATGTTTTGCAAGTTCAACAATGACTGCTCTAGATACCTTCTGGGAGAAACAGTGGTGGCTGCCTCATGCTGTGGTTCAGTAGCTAAGGGTTTGTCGTTTGATGAGGGTGGCTAGGGTTCAATTCCTGGCTTAGGGAATGAGTTCTTTCTGGTTTGATAACATGTGGGACTTTTGCCATTTATTAATTCTTTTCCCCTCCATGGACAGCTTCTGATTTCCTGTCTTGAATTTTTTTTTTTTTTTTTTCTGAGCTACCTCTGGGGCGATTCTAGATCTTCTAAAAGCTGCTTGTCATCTCTTTGGAAACACTTTGTGCATCCATGATTAAGTCATAATCTTAATCATGTCATAATCTAGTTAAGGCTTATTGTTTCATTTGGAAAATACTTTTGGGGAGAAAATGCTTAAAAGCCAGAGGTATTGGCTGTTTGTCCTGGCTAAAGTCTGGCAATAAAATATTTTAAAATATATATTTTTCTTTTTGAAAAAGAGCTCTATGGTTAAAAGCCAGATTAATTTTAAAAGTCTTTTATGCTTTTGTTTTTCTTCTTGGATCTTGGTTTTTGAAAATTTTTTTTTCTTTTAGTTGACTAAATTGTTTCTCCATTTACTTTGTTGTACCCAGTCCGTTTATTCCCCAAAGAAGTCCACCAGAGACTGCAGTCAAAGCCAAGCGGCAAGGATCTTTATTGCAGGTTCGAACCTGGACCCCCGACCGAGTGTCGAGCGAGAGCCCTGAGGAGGGTTAGGAACTGTCTTTTATAGTCAGCAGTAAACAAGTACAGAGTCATAGGGGTCTTTTTGAACGACGCAAGCTTGGGATTGGTTGATATTTGAACAGTGCGAGTTGGCTGTTCTTGATTGGTTCCTGCCATCTCCCGCCATCCGAGCTATTTCAGTTACTCTTCTGACATGTTTATGACCTCTGGCAGGGATTTTCCTAACCGGTTTGTCCCTGCTTCAGTTCCGGGAGCCAACTGTATTGTTCCTCCCACAACTTCTGTCTGTCTCCTTGCCACCCACAATGCCTGCAAGAGAGGACCTCAGGTCATTTCTAACAGCCTAGGACTCCTTGGAAAAACAGAGGAGGCATCACAGACCCTGTTTGGGGAGAAACCTCTGTTTTCCTCATAGAACGCCATGAATTGTAAGCAGACAGATTCCTCTCACAATCTAATGCTTTGCTTTGTTTTGTATTACGTTACCTAAACATTCTGACTTTTGGGGGTATCACTTATTAGTTTACATTATGAGAAAACTTTTAGCCTTGGTGTGTACAAACACCACCTGGAAAGTCTCCGATAAGGAGACAGCCGTTTGAAGTTTTACTAAAAGCGCGGGGACCAAAAGAATTCCTTTGTTCCCCTGTAACTTTCGGGCTATAAAAAAGCAAGCACTCGCATTGTTCCGGGCCCTCTTATATGCTGTGGAATGGAGGGACCAAGTTCGAACTTGTAGTAAAGATCCTTGCCGCTTGGCTCTGACTCTGGACTCTGGTGGTCTTCTTTGGGGAACTAACGGTCTGGGCATAACATTACGTTACCTAAACATTCTGACTTTTGGGGTATCACATATTAGTTTACATTATGAGAAAACTTTTAGCCTTGGTGTGTAACAGCTAGATGAGAAATACACTTTTAGGGATGGCTAATGATGGTTGCTTACAGTGAATGTTTATTACTGCAGGGCGATACTTCTTTCTTTGAACATTTAGACAAGAAGAGTGTGCTCTTGGGTACCTAGAAGGTATGGAATGGGGGGATGGGCTGATTACCAAATGCTCTGATTGGTACTGGGCTGCCCACCAGCATGGGAGAAATGTCCTTGCAGTGAGATGTGCTGTGGAAGCATTGCACTGTCCTGTCTTGTAGCATTTCCCTCTTTTTGGGGAACCAGGACTCGGGATAAAAATGGGATCCTCAATCCCTGGGAATCTGTTTTGCCATCCAGCTTTGCCTGCTTATTAGGCCTTAGAAACGGAATTTTCTGGCCTTGTTCCTTAAAAGGCTCCACCCCAAAGCCAATAATCCAATTAAAAAATTTACATCTTTAAGGAAATCTCCATGAATAAGAGTGTCTGCTTTCCCTAGCTATCTTTTTTTTTTTTTTTTTTTGAGATGGAGTGGCCTGTTCTGTGGCCTAGGCTGGAGTGCAGTGGCTCAGTCTTCTCGGCTCACTGCAACCTCTGCCTCCCAGGTTCAAGTGATTCTCGTGCCTAAGTCTCCCGAGTAGCTGGGATTACAGGCGTGTGCCACCATGCCTAGCTAATTTTTGTAATTTTTAGTACAGACAGGGTTTCACCATGTTGGTCAGGCTGGTCTTGAACTCCTGACCTCAAGCAGTCTGTCCGCCTTGGCCTCCCAAAGTGCTGGGATTACAGGCTTGAGCCACCGCACCTGGTCCGTGTCCTGGCCATCTTAATTGAACTTTTGCTCACACCATTTTCCCTTGGTTTGAGTAAAATATCAGTCCTCTATCTTGTTTCACCTGAGTTGTTCCTTTACAAATGCAAATTTAGAGTTGCCTAGCTGTATTTAGGCAGGAAACAGGTAATCAAAAGACTCGTGGTCTAAAATTGTCAAGAGAGAAACTGGCAAATGAAAAATGTATTACTGTACCAGATCTGCTTCTGTCTGTGTATTTATATGTGTTGTGTGTGATGTTTATAAAAAAGAGCTCTAATTAATTGGCTTAAAGAAAAACAAGTGCTTAGGCCGGGCGCGGTGGCTCAAGCCTGTAATCCCAGCACTTTGGGAGGCCAAGACGGGCGGATCACAAGGTCAGGAGATCGAGACCATCCTGGCTAACATGGTGAAACCCCGTCTCTACTAAAAATACAAAAAAACTAGCCGGGCGAGGTGGCGGGCGCCTGTAGTCCCAGCTACTCGGGAGGCTGAGGCAGGAGAATGGCGTAAACCCGGGAGGCGGAGCTTGCAGTGAGCTGAGATCCGGCCACTGCACTCCAGCCTGGGCGACAGAGCGAGACTCCGTCTCAAAAAAAAAAAAAAAAAAAAAAAAGAAAAACAAGTGCTTAAATAATATACTTTGTCAAAAAATGAAAACTTGAATGCCTTTTAGTTCACGTGACTTTAGTAATCTTTGGTATTACTAATAATAATTTAAAGATTATGAATAAAATAAAAACAACTTCAAAATTTAAGCATTTGGTCTACATTAGACAACTCAGATACTGTCTTTACTAGATGGCTTTGAAGTAATAAACTGCTTTTATGACTTTTGATAATTATTCGACATGCTGGCTTTAGAGCTATTTTTAGGTTGGTGTGAAAGTAATTGTAGTTTTTATTATTAACAATAATAGATTCAGCTGGCCGCGATGTCACATGCCTATAATCCTAGCACTTTGGGAGGCTGAGGTGGGCAGATCACTTGAGGCCAAGAGTTCAAGACCAGCCTTGCCAGCATGGTGAAACCCCATCGTCTCTACTAAAAATACAAAAATTAGCCAGGCATGGTGGCACACACCTGTAATCCCAGCTATTCGGGAGACTGAGGCACGAGAATTATTTGAACCTGGAGGCAGAGGTTGCAGTGAGCTGAGATCACGCCACTGCATTCTAGCCTGGGTGACAGAGTGAGACTCTGCCTCAAAAAATAAAAAAAAAAGTAATAGATTCTAGGTAAGGTTTGGGTACATATGGTGTTAGACATGAGCCCTAGCTATGCTAGAAAGTTAGACATTATCTGCTGTTCTGTCCTATGTCCCAGACTCTGCACCTGATACATAATTATAATTGCTTATGTTAAAAATAAAAATTATACGTTTTTGGTAAAAAGGCATGGGAATGTGGTTTTTTAAGAAAAACTAATTTTGTCTAATTTAAAGGGTTGGTAAAAGGAAAATAAGTCTTGGAAATCTTGGGACCCCAAAACCGCTAAGCTAAAGGGAAAAGTCAAGCTGGGAACTGCTTAGGGCAAACCTGCTTCCCATTCTATTCAAAGTCATTCCTCTGCTCACTGAGATAAATGCACATCTGTTTGCCTCCTTTGGAAAGGCTAATCAGAAACTCAAAAGATACCATTTAGGACATAGGCATGGGCAAAGACTTCATGACTAAAACACCAAAAGCAATGGCAACAAAAGCCAGAATTGACAAATGGGACCTAATTAAACTAAAGAGCTTCTGCACAGCAAAAGAAACTATCATCAGAGTGAGCAGGCAACGGACAGAATGGGAGAAAATTTTTACAGTCTACCCATCTGACACAGGGCTAATATCCAGAATCTACAAAGAACTTAAACAAATTTACAAGAAACAAACAGCCCCATCAAAAAGTGGGCAAAGGATATGAACAGACACTTTGCAAAAGAAGACATTTATGCAGCTAATAAACATATGAAAAAAAGCTCATCATCACTTGTCATTAGAGAAATGCAAATCAAAACCACAATGAGATACCATCTCACACCAGTTAGAATGGCAATCATTGAAAAGTCAGGAAACAACAGATGCTGGAGAGGATATGGAGAAATAGGAGCTCTTTTACACTGTTGGTGGGAGTGTAAATTAGTTCAACCACTGTGGAAGACAGTGTGGCGATTCCTTAAGGATCTAGAACCAGAAATACCATTTGACCCAGCGATCCCATTACTGGGTGTATACGCAAAGGATTAGAAATCATGCTGCTCTAAAGACACATGCACATGTATGTTTATTGCAGCACTATTCACAATAGCAAAGACCTGGAACCAACCGAAATGCCCATCAATGACAGGCTGGATAAAGAAAAAGTGGCACATATACACCATGGAATACTATGCAGCCATAAAAAAGGATGAGTTCATGTCCTTTGCAGGGACATGGATGAAGCTGGAAATCATCATTCTCAGCAAACTAACACAAGAACAGAAAACCAAACACCGCACGTTCTCATAAGTGGGAGCTGAACAATGAGAACACATGGACACAGGGAGGCGAACATCACACATTGGGGCCTGTCAGCGGGTAGGGGACTAGGGGAGGGACAGCATTAGGAGAAATACCTAATGTAGATGACGGGTTGATGGGTGCAGCAAACCATCACGGCACGTGTATACCTATGTAACAAACCTGTGCGTTCTGCACATGTATCCCAGAACTTAAAGTATAATAATAAAACGAATAATAATCTAAAAAAGGAGAAGAAAAAAAAGAATGCAACCCATTTGTCTCTCACCTACTTGTGACCTGGAAGCCCCCTCCCTGCTTGAGTTATCCTGTCTTTCCAGAGGGAACCAACGTACAGTACATCTTACATATATTGATTGATGCCTCATGTCTCCCTAAAGTGTAGAACCAAGCTGTGCCTTGACCATCTTGACCACATGTCATCAGGACCTCCTGAGGCTGTGTCTCAGGCGTCCGTCCTCAACCTTGGCTAAATAAACTTTCTAAATTAACTGAGACCTGTCTCGGATTTTCGGGGTTTGCAGGTTTAAAGATTGTCTTAGGTTAAAAGAAAGATAGAGGCCGGGCGCGGTGGCTCAAGCCTGTAATCCCAGCACTTTGGGAGGCCGAGACGGGCGGATCACGAGGTCAGGAGATCGAGACCATCCTGGCTAACACGGTGAAACCCCGTCTCTATTAAAAAAAATACAAAAACTTAGCCGGGCGAGGTGGCGGGCGCCTGTAGTCCCAGCTACTCGGGAGGCTGAGGCAGGAGAATGGCGTGAACCCGGGAGGCGGAGCTTGCAGTGAGCTGAGATCCGGCCAGTGCACTCCAGCCTGGGCGACAGAGCGAGACTCCGTCTCAAAAAAAAAAAAAAAAAAAAAAAAAAAAAAAAAAAAAAAAAAGAAAGATAGAATAAAACTGATGGTTTAAGCAACTTGAAGAAGGTTGGTGAAAAATTAATATTATTAAGAAAATTGTGTGAGAAAGTTGGCTAAAATTAAGATTATTTAGTTTTCCCATAAATTACACATTAAAATAAAATCATATTGATGCAGGGCTAGAATTTGGGCCCATGTGTCAGAGTAACAGGGTTTTCTTGGAGTATTGATCGGTTCTTTAATAAAAAATTATAAAGGGTTATAAAAGGTTTATAAAAATCTTACCTTATGGTCAAATTGGTTACAGTTCGATAGATTTGTTTATAAAATTTTATTAAAATGAACTTTAGCATTAATACACTAATGCAGAGGTAACATTTGGTTTTCTCTTTTAAACAAGATTTTCATTTGCCTGCAGGAAAAAGGGAGAGAGAAGAGACAGATTCAGTTGGCTTTAAGCTGTCTTTTTTGGGTTTTGTTGTTTGGAAAGCTGTCTCCTCTCTATAAAAGACCAATGGATTTTTGCTTTTTTGAAATCTTTGAGTTAATCACTTTGACTAAAATAAACTGTGGTTCTATTTTGTGATGAAGTGTTTTAAACCTTTGATATTTGATTAAC
This sequence comes from Macaca thibetana thibetana, assembly GCF_024542745.1. Taxonomy (NCBI): domain Eukaryota; kingdom Metazoa; phylum Chordata; class Mammalia; order Primates; family Cercopithecidae; genus Macaca; species Macaca thibetana. The sequence continues at coordinate 56,922,418 of NC_065597.1, read as the reverse complement.
TTTTCAAAATCATACTCTAAACCTTTTTTTGACTGGATTGACCTTTTTAGATATTAGGTTCTGTGAAGTCCAAAAGAGACGTATCTAGCTTATTTGGTACATAAAAACCATGCAGGAAACATTGTCAAATATAAAATGGTGTTTAACTTTCTTTGGGTTATATTTATATGTTATTTGTATGTATCACAAAATTATATAAAATTCCTATAATTCTAATATATCTCAGTATTGTGTTGTTAGTTATGATTGTTATGTTAAATTACTGTGTGCCCCACGGATGACTAGATTTCCTTGTCAATTGTGTCTTTCACTGTGGCTGCCCTAAGACTTTGGTCCTCTACAGACAATCGTCTTGTTTTGATCTTAGTCAAAAGACAGTTTAGAATCAGCTAGAGGACTCTGACAGGTACTCTTGAATGCAGGTCTCTGATAACTTTGAGGATTGAGTCATTAGAACAGAGGCAAAAATTTCCAAGACTTTCTTGGGGAGGTAATGTATTCATAAATATTGAACAGACCAGAAGTTAATTGCACGGACCAAACTGATAAAAGATTTTGCTTGAAACGCTGCTGGTCCTTTTTATTTTGTTTTTCAGAGTCAAGAACACTTTTTTTTTTTTCTTTTGAGCTACCTACAGGTTTTAACAATTGAGTCAAGTGTGCTTCTGTGAACAAAATTTCTCTAATTTCTCTATTTTCAAATAGAATTTGAAAACTATGAGTATTCTTAACTTATAGCAATATAGTTATTTGCATAAGTGCAATAAAAATCTGTTTTTTTTTTTTTTTTTTTTTTTTTTTTTTTTTGAGACGGAGTCTCACGCTGTTGCCCAGGCTGGAGTGCAGTGGCGCGATCTCGGCTCACTGCAAGCTCCGCCTCCTGGGTTCACGCCATTCTCCTGCCTCAGCCTCCTGAGTAGCTAGGACTACAGGCGCCCGCCACCGCGCCCGGCTAATTTTTTGTATTTTTAGTAGAGACGGGGTTTCACTGTGGTCTCGATCTCCTGACCTTGTGATCCGCCCGCCTTGGCCTCCCAAAGTGCTGGGATTACAGGCTTGAGCCACCGCGCCCGGCCTGTTTTCTTTTATGATAGGACACACTTGGAGATATTGGTTATTTACCAAGGCTTTCACTGAAATGACATGCTTTCACATATAAGCAGACTGCTTTAGGGAATCAAAGTTGACTTATAGAGCTGATAAAAGCTCCTTGGGAGAACTGGCCTCATACCTTGTCTATCCAGTCCCTGCATAGGGTTCCTAACCTGTGGTAAGTAAAGAATATAACTTTCTTTTTGCCTTTTTTTCTTTTCTTTTGTTTCCTTTTTTTTTTTTTTTTTTGAGACAGAGTCTCACTCTGTCACCCAGGCAGTGGCATGATCTTGGCTCAGTGCAACCTCTGCCTCCCGAGTTCAGAGGATTCTCTTGCCTCAGCTTCCCGAGTAGCTGAGCCTACTGGTGCATGCCGCCACACATGGCTAATTTTTTGTAATTTTAGTAGAGACGAGGTTTCACCATGTTGGCCAGGCTGTCTCAAACTCCCAACCTCAGGTGATTTGCCTGCCTTGGCCTTCCAAAGTGCTGAGATTACAGGCAGGAGCCACCATGCCCGGCAAGAACATCACTTTCTAACAGGCCCAAAAGCCCCAGTTTCTCTTGGGACCTCTAGAAGAGAGGAATTCACCCAACTCATATAGGTATTTGCAGGCACAGATAAATGTGCGACTGGGCTTGAGGCTTTAAAAAGTCAAATCTGGTATTCCTTATGGAAAAAGTTCTAGGAAAGCCAATTTAAAAGAGACCCTGTATGGGAAATAATTATTTTTGTTGCGCTTTATGCAAATAATCAGGCCAAGTGTAATAAGATCAAAACTTCTTTTGCAAATTGGTCCTGCTGTGATTTGTCATTGACAAAAATGAAAGACTGGATGGAGAAAGCTTATAATATACCTGCTGTTAGATTCTGTTCTTGTTCATTGTTTTTGCTCATTGTTTTTGAGTTGAAAAATTATTTGCCACTGTTTGGATTGAATCTTAAGTCCTTTCTCTGGACTACAAGTCTCCAAACTAATGTTTTCAAATTTTTCTTCCATTTTCTGATTTAATAGGATTTCTACTGTCTTTTTCCTGATTCCCTGCAAGCTAAAGCTTATTCTTTATGATACAGGTGAGAACTTGTCAGATTGCCACTGCCTTCCTATGTAACTAAAGATGCTTTGAATCTAACATCTGGATAGATTATGCCCACCATTAATGCTTGTTTTTCTTCTGTTTCCATAGAAATGCGTCTATTAAAAGTCTGTTTGCTTTATATTTCAGACAACAGGAGACTGGTTTTCCAGCCTGCTAACTTAAATTTCAAATGGCATTCAATCCCTTCTTATAAGCATTGTTAAACTGAGCTTAAGCATTTTGTTAATTATTACTGTGTGCTATTTGATTTTAAAAATAATTATCTGTTATATTCAACAGGGGTGCAGATGGTTGAAGTTTGTCTTTCAGGCTTCAACAGTTCATGTCAAACTCATAGTGGTGCAAGGATCCCAACCCCTACCATCCCAGGAGGAGCCAAGCTCCTATAAAACACTAAATCAAGAGGTTTTTATGACCTCATAAATTAGACAGAAACAATGACCCTGGCCAGCAGGAAGTAGCTCCAAAAGATGAAACCACTGCTCTTTCTCCTTGAGAAGAGGGAGAATAAATTCTCTCAGCGGGGAATGAGACACAGTAGAGATGGGGTTGGTTCAGCTCACATGCTCTAGAGCATTCTTTCATGCAGTCTCACTGATCACAAACCCACCCCACTACCTCAATGCTAAAAATTCCAGGAACTGGCTCTAGGAGATAACCAAGGTTGCAGAGTATCCCACCTTGGGAGGGAATGCTGAACAGTGGATTTATAGCCTTGTTGCTGCTGGCCAGACCACCAGGTGACCCATGACTCCAAACAGCCATTGCAACCTGGTATACTGAACTGCACACCCTACCCTTCACATACCTTGCCCAGTACAGCCTGCATACCCTCCCCCGATGTCAATCCCCATGTTTTGCCTAATAAAAAAGGCCTGCCCACTCTTTTCAGGGAATTGGTTTAAGGAATTCCCTCTCTCTCTTGTGCCGCCTCCCTTATGCCCAAGCATAAGCTCCAATGAAGCCTCATTGGATATCCCATGATCCCACCATTGCACTCCAGCCTGAGTGACAGAGATACTGTTTCAAAAGAAAATATTTCGATGCCTCTCCCTGGTACATAATCAGAGAAACACAGGAATTCAAGGGACTTGTGTGGGCATAGACCCAGAGTCAGCAAACTATGACTGCCACTTGTTTGTGTAAATGAAGTTTTATTGCAACACAGACGAGACCATTCATTTACGGATTTGCCTGTGGCTGCTTTTGCAATACAACAGCAGAACTGAGTAGTTGCAACATAAACTGTATGGCCTGCAAAGTTGAAAATACTGACTAACCCTTTACAAAAAAAACTTTGCTGACTGGCTTGGATAATGTGCATCTCAGCAGAGACTACCTGGGGCAAAACCTGTGAGTATTGCCTTGAAAGAATAGGGCTAAGACCTGAGAACTTTTGTTCATCCCTTGTGGGTAGGGGGTGGTGCTCAGAAAAGGTGTTCTGATAATCACTGAAGTCCCGTTTTCCACCAGGACAGTGGATGGCCTCCCAGAGTTGGATTGAAGTTGATTTAAATAAAATGAAGGAACAGGATAACCTTGCACACTGGAGATTTGTATCTGCTTGGGTAAAAATAGCATGATAGTATTATATTACCCAGTGCATCCCACCACTTCTGGAAATTTCGTATATCATTTGCCCTCCCACCTGAGACTGCAGTATTCCATACTCATCACCATCCAGGGATGGCTGTTATGGCAGGAATGCACAGAAGAAGAAGAAAAAAAGCCAACACTCACCTTTTGAGTTTCAAAACAGGTTTTTGAAATGCTTGGCACCTGACAATAATTTTGAAAACCAAGGATTTTGCTTTATAAAAGCCAGGGTTTTTTTTTTAATGGTTTCAAAAGCTTAAGTCCTAAAGAACTTCGGATGTATGGTTTATATCATAATAAAAAACTTGGAAAGGGTAGATGAGGAGGCAATTTTATCACTACAGAAATGATAACATCTCCCTGGGAAGAGACAGAAACAAGGAGATACAAGAGAATTAGGTGTGGATAAGTATGGAATCAGTTATTTATTGCTGTGTAAAAACCACCCCAAAACTTAGTGGCTTAAAACAACAATTCTTATTTATTTTGCTCACTGTTCTGCAATTTGGGCAGGGCCTTCTCTGCTCCAGTGACATCAGCTGGGATGGCTTGATGGCGTGGGGTTGGGAGGTGGTTAGGAGATCTGTTTTCCAGATGGCTCATTCATATGGCTGGTAAGTTGGTGCTGACTGTTGGAAAAAACAGCTGGGGCCAGGGTCAGGGATCTCAGTCCTCTCCACAAGTCTCTCCATGGCTACTTGGACTTTTCTGCAGCATAGGATTTGGGTGCTAAGAGCAAGTATCCCAAGACAGGAGGATAGAAATGCATAGCTTTAAAATGATCTAACCTTGGAAGTCATATAGTATCTCTTCCACCGTCCTCTACTGATGGAGGCAGTCATAAAGTTCTACTCAGGTTCAAGGGAAGGTGCTATGGTTTGAATGTTTATCCCCCCCAAAACTTATGTTGAAACTTAAAACCCTAATGTGGCACTATTGAAATGTGAAGCCTTTAAGAGGTGATTGGACCATGGATGCTCTGCCCTTATGAGTAGATTAATCCATTCATGGATTGATGGGTTAATGAATTAATGGGTTATTATGGGAGTGGCATTGCTAACTTTATAAGAAAGAGACACCTGAGCTAGCACACTCAGCCCCCTTCCCATGTAGTGCCCTCCTCAGAACTCTGCAGAGAGTCCCTATCAGCAAGAAGGCCCTCACCAGATGCACCCGCCTTGACCTTGGGCTTCTCAGCCTCCAGAACTGTACGAAATAAATTTCGTTTCTTTATAAATTTCCCAGTTTAAGGTATTCTGTTATATGCAATAGAAAATGGACTAAAACAGAAGGAGATACAGACTCCACCACTCCATGGATGGAGTATCAAGGTTACATTACAAGAAGAGCAAGTTGGACAAGAGATGTTATTGCCTCCATCTTTGGGAAATCCAATCTGCCACAAGTCTGTTTTAGAAAGGACTTTGGCTCTTGTTCCCTCACCTGACTCTCAAGTGGGGGAGGGGTTGCATAAGTAAACTCTAGTGAGGTTGGGAGATCAAGAGCATTGGGGACTGGTGCCTCAGCTGTCAGGCCTTTCAGAGAAGCTTCTACCCGGCTCAGCTTGAAATGGTAGATAAGAGGTGGCTGTGAGTGTTGTCTGAGCAGACTGGTCAGGGGCAGGCTCACTGCGTCATCAACATCTCCAGCACCTCCTAGGAAAAGAGAACATGCTTCTGTGGCCAAGGTTAGCATGGTGGGGGTGGTGAGAGCCTTGTACAGGGAATGATGGAAAATGGCCATCACTGACTAGTGAGACCAGAAAGCATGAAGTCCCCATGAAGTCAAGAGGAGTAACGACGTTGATTGAAGAGAAGCAACTTCTCAGTGGCTACCAAAGGGATATCCAAGGGCCAAAGAATGCCCCCCACCAATGCCATGATGCTATGAACACCTCCCAGAAATGCGATGCAACTGGAAGGAGAAGGCAGAAGGAAGTAGACCATGAAATAACCAATGAAACCTTGAATTTGCTGAGTTCTTCCTGAATTGTCCGAGTTTATCCTCAATTGAACAGGATTAGGTTTACTGCAGCCACATAGAGTGGGGGCCCTGAAAAATAATAAAATTCAGTTATAAGGAAGTAAAAGAGATTATATTTTTGCTCACCTGGGTTTGCGGCTTTTAAAATGTTATATCTGCTGCAAAGAGATATGCATTGGCTACAAAAAGCAGCAGAGAACCAAACAGTTTTGAAAAAAACACTTAGGAGGTGAGGTTGGGGCTTGGTGGTGAATGAGTCAGTAGGAGATGCAGACAATGATCTTTTGGAATACCTGCATTGTAAGGTGCTTATCTTCTCTGAATCTCTGTGGAACTGAGGGGTAGCCTGGCGACAGACACAGTTTTAATCCTTCTTCTTCTGAAATGCAAGACGGAGTCACAAAATTGAACAGAAAAAAAAAATGATGGACATTTTTGCATCATTGTCCAATTTGGCCAAGGCTATATCAACTCCACAAGCAAACAAGCACTTGGCATCCCTCGGCAGGTTTTTCCTCGAGTCTCATTAGTTCCCCAAATGAAACAGCTGCTGCCAAAGCAGTTTGCTCCACCAGCCCAGCGCTCGCTCCTCTGCCTGCCCAGGCTCCCTCAGCTCTGGAGGAATTAATTTCATCTGTAGCAGAGCTCAGAGGCACTACGGTGACTTCAGTTGGCGGCCAAGGGGCTCCAAGCAGCCAAGCTAAACATGGTGGGGGAAGCAAGCCCTGTTGTCCCAGCTGATGGCTGGCATGCCAAGACTCCATTAGTCAAGAGCACTTCCTGGTGCAGGGTGGGAAAGGGAGGAGGCTGGAGTGCAATTGCATCCTAAGCATGGAGCACACCTGCAAAGGGGAACCTGTGTTCAGAGCTGCTCTCCCTTGTTTTCTGCATTTATGCTACCTTGTACTCTTCCCTGTAAACAGCCATCCCTATACGGGCGGCCTGATAGTCTAGTCAGTGGTAATGTTCCTCAAGTGTTAATGTGCACAGGATACCTGAGGATCTTATCATAAAGGCAAGTCTTGGCTGGGTACAGTGGCTCACACCTGTAATCTCAGCACTTTGGATGGCCAAGGCAGGAGAATCACTTGAGGCCAGGAGTTCAAGACCAGCCTGGGCAACAAAATGAGACCTCCATTTCTAAAAAACTAAAAAAATTAGCTGGGCATGGTGGCATGCCCCTGTAATTTTAGGAACTCAGAAGGCTGAGACAGGAGGATCTCTTTAGTCCAGGAGCTTGAGGCTACAGTGAGCCACGATTGCACCACTGTGCTTTATGTACTCTAGCCTGGGCAACAGCGCAAGACCCTGTCTTTAAAAAAAAAAAAAAAAAAAAAAAGACAAACTTGGCATGTCCTGAGACTCTTTTTTGAATGAATGAATGAATTAATTAATTAATTTTAGAGACAGAGTCTTGCTCTGTCGCCCAGGCAGGAGTGCAGTGGAGCAATCATGACTCACTGCAACCTCCACCTCCTGGGTTCAAGCGATTGTCATGCCTCAGCCTCCTGAGTAGCTGGGATTACAGGTGCAGGCCACCATGCCTGGCTAATTTTTGTATTTTTAGTAGAGACGGGGTTTCACCATGTTGGCCAGGCTGGTCTCGAACTCCTGACCTCAGGCAATCCGCCTGCCTTGGCCTCCCAAAGTGCTGGGATTATAGGCGTGAGCCATCATGCCCGGCCTGAAATCATTTTTATTGTGATAAAATATACATAATACAAAGCTTACCATTTTAACTATTTTTAAGTATACAGTTTTGTGGCATTAAGTATATCACATTGTTGTATAACCAGTCTCCAGAACTGTTTTCATCTTCAGTTTTCAGCTGAAACTCTACCCATTAAACAACTCCCCATTCTTCCCTCTCCCCAGCTCCCAGCAACCTCCATTCTACTTTTCGTCTCTATGAATTTGACTACTCTAGGGACCTCATATAAGTGGAATCACACAGTATTTGTGTTTTTATGACTGGCTTATTTTACCTAGCACGATGTCCTCAAGGTGCATCATGTCAGTATTTTCTTCCTTTTTAAGACTGGATAATATACTGTTGTATATACTACATTTATCCATTTTATTCATTCATCAGTCAGCATGCTGACATTTGGGTTCTTTCCATCTTTTGCTTATTGTGACTAATGCTGCCGTGATCATGGATGTGCAAATAAGACTTTGCATTTCAAACAAGCTCCCAGGAAAGGCTTGCTGCTGTTGATCCTTGGAACCCACATTGAGCAGCCAGAGCCCTCTAGTGAAAGGTTTGGGCCCCAGATTCTCACCCTCTGGGTTATATCTTAGGTCTGTAATTTATTAGCCATGTGACATTGGGCAAATAAGTTTTTTTGTTAGTTTTTGAGACAGTCTTGCTGTGTCACCAGGCTGGAGTGCAGTGGCATGATCTCAGCTCACTGCAAACTCCGCCTCTCAGGTTCAAGCAATTCTCCTGTCTTAGCCTTCCAAGTTGCTGGGACCACAGGCATGCACCACCACACCCAGCTAATTTTTTTGTATTTTTAGTAAAGATGGGGTTTCACCATCTTGGCTAGGATGGTCTCGATCTTCTGACCTCATGACCCGCCCACGTCGGCCTCCCGAAGTGTTGGGATTACAGGCATGAGCTACTGCGCCCGGCTGGGCAAATTTTTTTTTAATTTATTTTTTATTTTTATCTTAGAGGCTGGAATGCAGTGGTGTGATCATGGCTCACTGCAGCCTTGACCTCCTCGGCTCAAGTGATCCTCCTGCCTCAGCCTCCTGAGTAGCTGGGTTTATAGACATGTGCCACCATGCCCAGCTCAGGCAAATAATTTAACCTTAGTCTCCTCTGTTAAATGGAGATAGTAATGGAATCTTGGAGGGTGATATGGCTTGGCTGTGTCTCCACCCAAATCTCATCTTAAATTGTAGCTCCCACACTTCCCATGTGTTGTGGGAAGGACCCAGTGGGAGGTAATTGAATCATGGAGGTAGGTCCTTCCTGTGCTATTCTTGTGATAGTGAATAAGTCTCATGAGATCTTATGGTTTTATAAAGGGTAGTTTCCCTGCGTAAGTTCTCTTCTCTTATCTGCCACCATGTGAGATGTGCCTTTCACCTTCCACCAGGGTTGTGAGGCCTCCCCAGCCACGTGGAACTATCAGTCCATTAAATCTCTTTCTTTTGTAAATTGTCCAGTCTCAGGTGTGTCTTTATCAGCAGCATGAAGATGGACTAATACTGAGGGCTAGATGGGTATTGAATAAAATGATTATGTGTTAACTGCCTAGCACAGTGTCTGGCGTATGTTAGGTTGCCCCCTGTGAAACTGTGCTTTATGAAATCGCCCAGGTCAGAACTGGTAAAATATCAATTCATATGAGTCTGGTCATATGAGAGTTGGTCAAATATCAATTTCATATGAGGCAACCTAATTATAAGCTTTAAAAATATTTTTAATAATAATTATTGAATAATGTTAATATTAACCCTCATTTCCAACCCATAGTTACTCATCTCCTTCCAGAATATAGTCTGCATCTTGGGGACTTCCAGAAGGGAACATCACCACCCCTTTGCTGCTTTCCCATCCCATCTTGACACCAGCTGGCAGTCACAGCTGCCACCTTGGCCTTCCTTTGGCAGCATACCCCTTTCCCCCAGCCTGTCGAGTTGAGCAAAGGCCTTCTGAATGTTCAGTGGTGCTGTCTGCATTTTTCTGCCTAGAGATAATTTTTGGGTGTGCGTACATCTTGCCCTTGTGTGTGTACAGTTTTACTAGTGACCTGATTTTGCAAAGCTCAGCAACCTGTGAGGACCAAAAGGGACTTGTTGACTAGGACAGTTCAGTGTTTGCTGGTTCATGCATTTAACTGCATAATGCACTGCATAACGCCCGTGGACCCAGCCCTGAGTCTTCCCTCATCATCCCTGTAGTCCCACGGGTTTCTCACGTGTCCCCCTGACCAGTCTTCTCAGCTCCCACTCTGCATCCCCTGGCTGACCTTGGCTGTCTGATAAGACGTGAGAAGGAAGGACATTCACTGTGGCTGCTGAGTTGGTGCCTCCGAAAATGCCAAGCCCTTGGTCAGGGGGTTCTGTCCTCCACCCTCCAAAAATGACAATCCCTGGAGATGATGTAAAACACTGCATCTGAGTCCATTTCTTGCTGCATCCGAGTCCCAGGGTTGAGAGAAGGCCTTTCTCGGCTACTCTGGCTCTGGGTCATATTTTATCCTGTGGACGTAGGACCCAAGACAGTCCTTGTTTTTTTTTTTTTTTTTAGATGGAATCTTGCTCTGTCATTCAGGCTGAAGTGCAGTGGCACGATCTCAGCTCACTGCAACCTCTGCCTCCCAGGTTCAAATGATTCTCGTGCCTCAGCCTCATGAGTAGCTGGGATAACAGGTGAGCAACACCACACCTGGCTAATTTTTGTATTTTTAGTAGAGATAGGGTTTCACCATGTTGACCAGGCTGGTCTTGAACTCCTGACCTCAAGTGAGCCTCCTGCCGTGGCCTCCCAAAGTGCTGGGATTACAGGTATGAGCCACCACGCCCAGCCTGTGTTTGGGTTTTATGTTGAAACTAGCTCCTTTGGCTGTGTCTCCCAACCATGATATCCAAGAGGCCAAATGAAAGGACAAACTCCCAGTCATCCTCTTCATCTTCCCCTATATCTTTGTACTTCAGAGCCCAAACTTTTCCTTGCCAACTCCTTTTACCATGTGTGAAAAGCATAATCACTAACTTTTACTGAGGGATATTTTAGATTTTATAATTTCCCCCCCATTATTTGCCTCCCGATAAAAGGATTATATATTCCTGCTCATTGCTGTGTGATTGACATGCCTCCCAGTGAGAGGAGCAACATTCTTGTCCCACTGATATTAGACTTGGTCCTGTGACTTGCTTTGGCCAAAGGTGTCTGGAGGATGTGATGGCTGTCTGAGTAACTTTTCTGCCAGCTCCCTTGTTCCTTTCCTCTGTCACAAGAATGGTACATCTTAGGGCTTATCCCAGAGAGGGGCTGCCCTTCAGCATGAAACCAGGAAGTAAACTTTTGTGGTTGTAAGCCACTGAAATGTTGGAATTATTTGACATTATAACAAAGCCAATAATTAGAAGGGCTTACCATGTCTAGGCACTGTTCTGTGTTTCACGTATATTTAATAATTCATTTAACTCTTAGAACAATGTTATGAGCTATTTGGTTGGTGCAAAAGTAATTGTGGTTTTTGCAATTAAAAGTAATTGCAGAATGTACTAATTTTGTCATTTTGCAGTTTTTGCAATGAAAAGTAATTGCAAAATTCACTAATTTTGTAATTTTTTGTTGCTACAGCAAGCCTACCCCATCCTACATACCAGTCAGGATGGGGTAGGCTTTGCTGCAGTAACAAAAGAAAAAACAATTCCAGATACTCTATGGCTTAGCTAGAATAGAACTTACTTTTTCCACATGCTGTGTGTCTGCTGAAGGTCAGGAGGGGAATCTTTTCCTCATTGTTACTGAGGAACCCAGGATGATGGAGGCTCCAAATTGTGACATGTGGTCACAGTACAAGAAGGGGCACATAGCACATAGTGCATTGGCTCTTAAAGTTTTTTCCTGGAACAAATACACATCATTGTGCTCATGTTTCACTGGGTCGAAGCAAGCCTTAATTCCACATAGCAACCCTACAAAGCAGGTGGACTTCTCTCTGGTTCTCAGGTGAGGGACCTGAGGTTCAGCAGGTGAAGGACTTGCCCAAGGTCACACAAGGGGGGTGGAGCCTGCATTTGAATTCAAATCTGTTTGACTCTAAAGCCTGTTCTCTTAAGCAGCACATCCTTCTGCCTTGGAAAAGTTGGTCTCTTTCAGGTCAGACGACCTATGGTTTCTCCCAGGAAAGGGTGTTCTTATCTGCAGATTTTTCAGCTTCCTTGAGCTCAGAGATGGTGAACAGAAATCCAAGGGTTGGATTTGACCTCCAGAAGTAATTTGTTCGACTTCTATGTTAAAACATCCTTAAAAATTAATTGCAGGTATTTGAACTGGAAAGATATCAGAAACGCACACACAAATTCCCCTTTCCCAAATTCTTGGAAAATTGAAGATCCTCTCACAATGGGGATCATTTGCATATGGGCAGGCAACAATGGCCAGGAACCGAGTAGGGCCATCCCTTTTAGGTGATGTCTGTGCTCTCTAGTTTGTCTCTTCCCCTCGTCTCCCAGCCCAATTCGCTAATTTGTCATGCCCGCCTGGTCCTGGCAGGCACATGAATTTGGACTCCTGCCCTGATTCTCCCCTACTTGGCTCAGAGAGTTGCCAGGTGGAAAACCAGCCTGCACCCAGTCAGTGGAGATGGGAGGGGGTGTGACTTCCTGTACAAAGAAATGGGCAAATGGGTCACCCATCAATAAAACTGTAACACAATAATCCAGAGTGGTCCCAGCTTCTAGGACAAGCAGGCTACACACACAGAAGTAGGCTCAGGGACAATCAGATTCAATAAATATAAATTTTATATCAGCAAGTTTTGCCACCAGCTCATTAAACTGGAGTAATAAGTATGGGGCTGAGTACCCTCTTAACACACGGCAGCCAGAAGGAGGGCTGATGGGGAACCAGGCAAGGGACTCACGGGGGAATGGTTACCGGCAATAAGAAAACATTCATCACAGCTGCTGAGGAGGCCGGAGAATGCCCCATGATGCACAAACTGCCGGCCATGGAGGAAAAGGTAGAGGGAGAACACCGAACAGGAAGCATTTAAGGCAGGGCAATTTGTTCACAGTCCTGGTGAAATTAAGGGACTGCTAACTATTACCTGGTGCCTTGTTCCCTTCTTCAGGAATGCTTTTTCTCCCCACTGCAGCACAGCGTTGCTAGAGACAGTTGTACAACTGCACAACCCTAGGGGGTGCCATTCCCACTGTGTTCATGTGAATGTGCCTGCTGGAGTTGAGCAGTGCACAGTCTGTACAACTGCATGTGGCAGGCTGGTGCCTGCACTTCCACGTCCCACTCATCTTTCCAAGTCGAGTTCAAATGGCGTGGCCTTCCAGAAGCCTCTTCTAACCTTACTTCCTTTGAACTGCCTCTACCTTTTGCTGTCTCAGTTTTCTAGCATTTACCATTTCTCCAGAGAGTTCTTCCCTGACCAGCCCTCTCCCCGACAACCTAAATGAATTTTCTCTTGTTATTCTCTCTCATAGCATCATGTTATTTCCTTCATGGCATTCATCCAAATTTGTAATGAAATATTTATCTGTGTGATTATTATTTCATGTCCTTTTCTGCAGCTGGGCTGTAACCTCCCTAAGAACAGAGATCAAGCCTTGATTTGTTCACAGCTGTAGTCTCATTTGCAGCACACAGTAGGTGCTGGGTAAATATATAATGACGGAAAGAATGTGCATAATTATCATTTCATTTACTATTCTGTACGATATGGTTTGCTTCTGTGTCCCCACCCAAATTTCATTTGGAATCGTAATCCCCATGTGTCGAGGGAGGAACCTGGTCGGAGGTGATTGCATCCTGGAGGTGGTTTCCTCCATGCTGTTCTCCTGATAGTGAGTAAGTCTCAGAAGATCCGGTTGTTGGATAAGTATGGGGCTCTTTCCCCTTCATGCTCTCTCTCTCCCTCTCCTGCTATCTTGTGCAGGAGGTGCCTGCTTTTCCTTTGCCTTCTGCTATGATTGTAAGTTTCCTGAGGTCTCCCCAGCCATTTGGAACTGTGAGTCAATTAAACCTTTTTCCTTTATAAATTACCCAGTCTCAGGCATTTCTTTATAGCAGTGTGAAAACAGTCTAATACACTATAGGTTAAGAGAGGGCAGGAACTGGTCTTACTCACGGTTGGGTCCCCCAAACACTTGGCAAAGTCCTAACACACAGTAGTTGATCAATCAGTGTTTTATAGAAAAGTAAAGGATATGAGACAACTGTCTCTAGCAACGCTGTGCTGCAGTGGGGAGAAAAAGCATTCCTGAAGAAGGGAACAAGGCACCAGGTAATAGTTAGCAGTCCCTTAATTTCACCAGGACTGTGAACAAATTGCCCTGCCTTAAATGCTTCCTGTTCGGTGTTCTCTCTCTACCTTTTCCTCCATGGCCTGCAGATGAGATGGACCGTATTTGCTTTGGTCTTTCTCATAGCAAACACCCCTTCCTGGATCTTCACTGTTTTTTCTATGAATCTGTCTTCCTCCAGCTTCTTGTATGAGAGGCTTTCATACCTAATGGACAAACATGGGTTCCATCTTTCTTAGATGACTGTCTAACTCAGGGTTCACCAACTACAGCCCATGGGTCAAATCCTGCCCCTTGCCCATTTTGTACATAAAATCTTATTAGAACACAGCCCAACCCATTTGTTTATGTATTGTCTATGACTGCTTTTGTGCTACACTGGCAGAGTTGAATAGCTATGACACAGACCATGTGACTCACAAAGCCTAAAAAGTATTTGCTACCTGTCCCTTTACAGAAAAACTTTGCTGATCTCTGTTCTACCTCAGTGGCCTCGAACAAACCATTTAACTTCTCCGAGCCTCAGTTTTCTTATAAAGGGGCTTATAGGCGCTGTGGCTCATGCCTGTAATCCTAGCATTTTGGGAGGCCGAGGCGAGTGGATTGCCTGAGCTCAGGAGTTCGAGACCAGCCTGGGCAACATGGTGAAACCCCATCTCTACTAAAATACCAAAAAAATTAGCTGAGCATGGCAGCATGCGCCTGCAATCCAGCTACTTGGGAGGCTGAGGCAGGAGAATTGCTTGAACCCGGGAGGCAGAGATTGCAGTGGGCCAAGATCGAGCCATTGCAGTATAGCCTGGGCAACAGAGTGAGACTCCTCCTCCAAAACAAAAAACAAAAAACAAAAAACAAAAAACAAAAAACCAAAAAAAACGGCCTATAACAGCTACTTCATAAGATTATTGTGAAACTTTGTGGATAGTAGGTGTTCAGTAAATGCTTGTCTTGTCTCTTTCTTGCTTGCTTTTGTAAACAGAATTCTGGTCCCTTTTTCCTGTACCTGAACAGAAACTCTGTGTTATCCATCCATTCAACACATGTTTATTGGGTGTCAACTATGTGCTAAGTATTCTGTTAGGTACTGAGCATTCAAGGGTGAACAAGGCAAAGACTCCGTCTTCATGAATCTACTGGTCTATAAGGGGAGAGACAATTAACATGTAACCAAAACACAATGTGATAAGTGCAGGTGAGTAGGAAATGCGGGGGGACTGAAGGAGCACACAGTGGGCCAGCTCATTCAGCCTCTGCAGGCCAAGTAAGTGTTCTAGAAGAACTAACATTTCAGCTGAGACTAGAATGCACAAGATTAAGTTAGCCAGGGGAACACATCTTAGAAGGACTGTCTCTGGAACTCTTTCTGAGTTCATACTTCACGGGATGGCAAGATACTACTGCTGAGTAATTGCAATGATCCAACTGGAGTTGAAGTTGGAGGGGGAGAGAGGTGAACAACAAGGCTGGGCAGGAAAGCAAGAGTTTGATTGAGGGGGCTTGGAAGCCTCTTGCTCCAGGTCTATCACCGGAATGTGAGTGTGGAGTCCCAGGGCAGCCCCAGGGCTGGTGCTGTGAAATGAGTGCTGGAATTCATAGCTCCTGGGGAGGAGCAATGATGGACATGTGATTTCAACGAAGCCCACAGGGTCACCAATGCAAAGGCCTGCAGGACTGGCTGCAGCAACGCCCATGCCCATGGGGGATGGCCAGGTGACTAAGTGCTGTGGGTGATCCAACAGCCTTCCTCACCACCGAAAGTGGGCAGACACCACCTGGATCCAGGTAAGTGTGGTGGTGAGAAAATCAAGAAAATCTAGAAATTTACATTTTATTCTATTTTCTTTTCTTTTGAGACTGAGTCTCACTCTGTCGCCCAGGCTGTAGTGCGGTGCCACGATCTCGGCTCACTGCAACGTCCGCCTCCTGGGTTCAAGCAATTCTCCTGCCTCAGTAGCTAGGACTAAAGGCGCCCAGCACCACGCCCGGCTGATTTTATTTTTAGTAGAGATGGGGTTTCACCATATTGGCCAGGCTGGTCTTGAATTTCTGACCTCAAGCAATCCACCCACCTTGGCCTCCCAAAGTTCTGGGATTACAGGTACGAGCCAATGCGCCTGGCAGAAATCTACATTTTAATGTTGATAGCTAACCTTTATTGAGCATTTACTCTATTCCAGACACTCTTTTATAAGCTTTCTAGCAATGAACATACTTAAGTCTCTCATATAACTAGGAGGCGAGAACTACTATTACCCCATTTGGCAGCTGAGAAAATTGAGGTCAGCATGTGTGAGCAGCACAGGTGGAAGCTGGGGGAGCTGGGATGTGAACCAAGGTGGTCTCTGTTTAGGACCATGACTAGATTCTTTCAGAACACTGGTCCAAGAGCCTAAACAGCTGGCCAAATAAATTCTCAAGTCTGCCAGCTTTAGATCTCTGATTAAGAGGATGAAAATGAACTTCATAAATGTAAAATGATGATGGATTTAAACAATTGGCTCACTAATATTAAACAGCGCTCTTGCAAAAGCTGTCTTGTTCTTCATGGATCAAGATGTACCAAGCATCAGAGAGGGATGCCTGGGCTGTAGTTCCCAAGCTCCAGCATGCTTGACACTCTTTCTCGGGTGTTTATTTAAGATGCAGACTCCAGATCTTTTGGTGAGAGTGTCTGTTTCAAAGACTGGGGGCAAGACCAGCTAATCTGCATTTTAACATGTGCCCTAGTTTGATTCTGCTGGGGGTGAACCCAGGACCACCTTTAGAGGATCAGAAAAAGTCTGATCCAGCCTCCAGGTGGTGATGAAGAAGGTCAGATGCTCTTTCTGTCTCTGGGCATCAAATCAACTCTGCACTTGAGTTCAGAAATAATGACCACATCAGCCGGGTGTGGTGACTCATGCCTATAATCCCAGCACTTTGGGAGGCCAAGGTGGGCAGATCACCTGAGGTCAGGAGTTTGAGACCAGCCTGGTCAACATGGTGAAACCCCATCTGTACTAAAAACATGAAATTTAGCCAGTCACGGTGGTGCATGCCTGTAATCCCAGCTACTTGTGAGGCTGAGGCAGGAGAATCGTTTGAACCCAGGAGGCGGAGGTTTCAGTGAGTTGCTATCGCACCACTGCACTCCAGTCTGGGCAACAGAGTGAGACTTCATCTCAAAAAAAAAAAAAAAAAAAAAAATGACTACATCACTTCCCAACCATATGATCCGCCCTCGGAAAGTCACGTGATCTCCCAAGCCTCAGTTTTCTTATCTGTGAAATGGACGTAAACAATGTGATGAGGACCAAATTTATTTACTGCTTCTTTTTTTGTCTTTTGAGATGGGGTCTTGCTCTGTCTCTCAGGCTGGAGTGCAGTGGTGCCATCATAGCTCACTGCAGCCTTCAACTCCTGGGCTCAAGTGATCCTCCTGCCTCAGCCTCCTGAGTAGCTGGGATGCATGCCACCACACCCAGCTAATCTTTGCCAAAAAAAAATTTTGTACAGATGGGGCCTTGCTTTGTTGCCCACACTGGTCTTGAACTCCTGGCTTCAAGCAATCCTCCCTCCTTGGCCTCCCAAAGTGCTGGGGTTACGAGGCTTGAGCCACCACGCCTGGCCCATTTGCTTCTTAGCTGTGTACTATTAAGTCAGAACCTCTCCAAGCCTCAGTTTTCTCATCCATAAAATGGGCAATAATAATAGTGAAGACATTAAAAGACTATTGGATGATTAAAATAAAATAATTACAGATAAGCAGAGACTGACAAAAAAAGAAAATAAAATAATTAGGAAAAAAGTTTATTGGGTAAATTAAATGAGGAAAAATGGACAAGCAATGAGGAGGTTGTTGATAAATTTTTCTTCTCTGCTCCCTCCTACTCTTATTGGTTCAGTTAATTCTTTCTCTGGGTGAATTTATTGCTTCAAAAGGAGATGCTATTTCATAGTGGGCACTTAGTTAGAGCTTGGAGTTAATGAGATCCCAACTGTGGTTTGAGCCCCAAGGTGCTGGGAGATTTAGTTACTTCTGTTCAGAAGCCCCTCCTGTGGGTTTCCTCACTTCAGTCTGCAGCCCCCACCAGCCCAGTGACCTGGCAGATCAAGGCAGATGAGGGAGAGCAGGCAGAGGAAGGGCCATCCATCACCATTACCAGCCAAACCTCTTCACAAGACACAGGTATCCTTC
The DNA here is from genome assembly GCF_024542745.1 of Macaca thibetana thibetana. Taxonomy (NCBI): domain Eukaryota; kingdom Metazoa; phylum Chordata; class Mammalia; order Primates; family Cercopithecidae; genus Macaca; species Macaca thibetana. The sequence continues at coordinate 56,904,465 of NC_065597.1, read as the reverse complement.
AGCAGCACTCAGCAGCAGTAGCCTGGAATGGGAAGACAGCTCGTTATGAGTTTATTAATGCACAGTTCGGCGGGGCTGGAAGAGTCTGCTGGGTATCCTGGGGGGTCCCGCCAGGTCATGCTGGCAGCTGGCCCAGCCATGTCCTCCTGGGTTTCTGGGAAAATTTGGGAACAGCCTTTGCCTCCCAACCCCCTGCTTCCCCGGTTCTCAGCAGGACTCTTATCAATCTGTAGGGAACTCTGGAAGGCCTCACAGCACGTCTTCAGGCAAAGACGACAAAGAGGAAAATTTGTACTTGGAGAAAATATCAGTGGGACGGGTGGCTTCTGGGTGAATCACATTTTCCATGGAGCCTGCCTTGACACCCTCTCCATTTTCAGAGAAAACGGAGTACTTTCCTGCTTTGTGCCCCGTGATACCTGAGCACCTGCACTACTATTTGACTATGTGTTGGATTCAATTGACTATTTATTTGAGTATCTATTTCTTGATTTTGGTTGTTAATTACACGATACCTGAAATGTTGTCCCTGTAAAAAAATGGAAATTACAGATATGTCTAAAGACCCTTTTGTTCTTCATTCTCATTCCAATACCCCTGTTGTTTATATTATTATCATTATTTTTCTCTTTTATTTTCATTATTTTCATTTTGTATGTATCTTTCCAGATCATGAGTGGTCATAGGAGTAATAATAACCATTGTACTAGTATTGATAATAGCAAACATTAATTGAGCACTTACTTTGCATCAGCTTTATATTAGCTCATTTGATCCTCACAATAACTCTATGATGTATATACCATTTGTATTAGTTTGTTTTCATACTGCTGTAAAGAACTGCTTGAGACTGCATAATGTGTAAAGAAAAGAGGTTTAATTGATTCACAGGTCAGCATGTCTGGGGAGGCCTCAGGAAACTTACAATCATGGCAGAAGGTAAAGGGGAAGCAAGACATTTTCTTCACAAGGCAGCAGGAAGGAGAAGTGCTGAGAAAAGGGGGAAGAGCCTCTTATAAAACCATCAGATCTCGTGAGAACTCACCCACTATCAAGAACAGGATAGGGAAACCACCCCTATGATTCAAATACCTCCACCTAGTCTCTACCTTGACACATGGGGATTACGGGATTACAAATTGTACAAATGTACAATTCAGGATGAAATTTTGGGTGGGGATACAGCCAAACCATACCACCATTATCATTTCCATTTTGCAGATGAAGAAACTAAGCCTCAAAGCGTTTCAGAAACGTTTTCAAGGTCACATAATCAGTAAATGGCATAACTGGAAGTTGGGTCCCTGAAGTCTGAGTGCATAGTTTGTGTCCTTAATCCTCATTGTACTGTTCTCTACCTAATGTATATGTTTATATGTCATTGGAGGTAGATGCTATTTATGTGTGTATGTTCATGCATATGTGTGTGCACAATGGATTATTTTACCTTTTTTTTTTTTTTTTTTTTAAGACAGAGTCTCGCTCTGTGGCCCAGACTGGAGTCCAGTGGGTGATCTTGGCTCATTGCAATCTCCGCCCCCCAGGTTCAAGCAATTCTCCTGCCTCAGCCTCCAAGTAGCCGGGATTACAGGTGAGTACCACCATGACTGGCTAATTTTTTATAGTTTTAGTAGAGATGAAGTTTCACTATGTTGGCCAGCCTGGTCTCAAACTCCTGTCCTCAAGTGATACATCCATCTCGGCCTCCCAAAGAGTTGGGATTATAGGCATGAGCCGCTGTGCTCAGCCAAAATGGGTTATTTTTAAGTTGTAAATGGTATCTTACTGAATAGTTGTATGAGAAACAACTATTAAGCTATTTTTTTTCTTAACAAATTCAACCAGCAATGTGTCTTGGAATTTTTTCCATGTCGACATATATAGACTTCTATAGACAGATATAGACTTACTTCATTATTTTAAATGGCTGCTTGATACTTCATGGACTGCAAATATAACTGTGTTTTGGTTTTCTTTTTTGGGGTCGTTCTGTTGATGGACACATTTGTGTTTCTTTTCTTCTTTATTTTAAACTAACGTTTCCCTTTAAATTGTAACAAAAAAAATGTACATTTCTTAGTACCTAGGACTTACATTTTGAGGAAGGAGATTGCTGTGCACACATTAACCCTGCATCCTTGTGCACGGATTCCGCATTATTTGCTCTGGGCTGTGTACCTTGCTCTCATTTATATGCTAGTCAGATCCTGCACTAGAATGAACAACCTGAGGATACAGACCATGCCCCAGTTGTTTCTATGTCCCCTCCCCTAGTCTTATGCCTGGTGTGTCATAGGGGCTCAGTGAATGTTTGAATGAATCAGTGATTGAATGGTGTATTAGTTATTGTTGGTTAATAAATTTCCACGAGACTCAGTGGCTTAGAAGAACACACATTTATTATTTTACAGTTTCTGTGGCTCAGGGATTCAGGCAGAGCTCATCTGGGTTCTGTGGCACAGGCTGCAGTTAAGGTGATAGCTGAGGATTCGGTCATCTCAAGGCTCCACTGGGCAAGGATTTGCTTTCCAACTTACGTGGTCTTTGGATGGATTTAGTTGCTTGTGGTTGTTGGAGTGAGGACCTCATTTCCTCTTGTTTATTGCCACATGGGCCCTCCAGCATGGCAGCTTGCCTTATCAGAATGTGCAAGTAATAGAGTCTGCTAGCAAGACAGGAGTCACATTCTTTTGTAACCCAATGTGGAAACGGCATCCCATCACGTTAATTGTGTTTTGTTGACTCACTGCAACCTCCTCCTCCTCCGGAGTTCAAGCAATTCTTCCTGCCTCAGCCTCCCAAGTAGCTGGGATTACAGGTGCCCGCCATCACGCCCGGCTAATTTTTGTATTTTTTAGTAGAGGCAGGGTTTCGCCATGTTGGCCAGGCTGGTCTTGAACTCCCGACCTCAGGTGATCCAACTGCCGAGGCCTCCCAAGTGTGACTTCTGGCTGTGTGAATTTGGGCACTGTCTTCTGTTATCCTCTCTGAGCTCAGACTTGTCCTCTGCAAATGGAGTTGTTGTGAGGATTACATGCCATAATTAATGTATGTAAAGTGCCACTCAGTGTGCTTGGCACATAGTCTGCACGCATGGGGTGTTGCTGCTGTTTTTACGGGAGCTGGTTGGGCAGTGGTATTGTTTATAAACACGTATTACGTGCTTTTGAAAGTTCCTTCAAAACTCAATGATTAATTGTTAATGGACTGAGCCCAGGGCTTCTCTTTTTGAGGTATCGTTTATGTGGATATTCTGTTTGTTGCTTTTGCACATATAAACTCACTTGATTAAGAATTGATGAAAGAAAGTCATAATTCAAGCAAATAAAGGATGCTCCATGAGGGGAAGTTCTGGCAGCCTTGAAATTAGTGCAGGAGTGTGGTTGCCATGATTAATTGGGACCAAATAATTGGCCTCGGGGAGAACCTGCCAAGTGAGGCAATGGATATCAAGGGAACTTACCCACTGGGCATGAGATCAGGCACCCAGAAGGCACACACTGGGTGGTGAGGTTTCAGCCAGATGGTCACCTCTTTGCTCTATGGGTTTTCGACTGATGGAGAAATTAACAGACACAGGAGTCAGGGATCAAAATATCAGGCCTGTTGCTGGCTAATGTGGGTGGGAGGACATGGCTTGGACCTGTGGACCTAATCATCCTCCTGAATTCTCCTCTCCTGGTCTAGAACTTGAGAACTTCTTAAGATAAGAAGTGAGATAAGAGAAAGGGGAAGAGAAGGCCAACAACAACAACAACAACAAAACACCAAAAACCAAAAACAAACAAACAAACAAACAAAAAGCAAAAACACCCCAAAAAACTGCGGGGAGGAAAAGAAAGGGAGAAAAGGGAAGAGGGAGGTGGTAACACTTTAACTCTTCCCCCAAACAATGGACCAATGAAGCTCAGATTCTTGCCAATCTGCCAATCAGATGCATTGCTCCACTTCCTGGGGGAGGAGGAAAAAGCTTATTCACCGATCAATGGCACTAGTCAGTATTTTATGAGTCAGCCTGGCTTCTGGGTGAGGGAGACTCTGGTTTCCCGTTTCATCAGGGAATGATCATCATCATAATACCAAATATTTATGGAGTTTTTACTGTGTCAGGCATTGTGCCAACTCCTTTAAAGGAATTATCTAATTTAGTTATTGAGAGTCAAATGTATTTGTATATTTCTGGTTATCACAGCAACCCTTTGAGAGGGAGAATAAAATTAGCTGCAGTTTACAAATGAGCATGGTGGTACCATGTCACCTTTCGACAATCCAAGTCCACACAGCTAGTAAACGTCATGCGGAGATTCAAATTCAAGTCTGTCTGCTCTCAAATTCTGTGTTTTTTACATACTAGTTTTCTCTAAAGGTGGTCCATGGACTTCCTGATCAAGAATCATTTGGGATGTGTTTTAAAAAATGCAGATTTCCAGCATGGCTGACTCTCACACCCAAATGCTGACAGGAGGTCTCAGGAGGGACACAACGAAGTATACTTTAAATAAAGACCCTGGTTGTGTGATTCAAACACACACCAAAGTTCGTGAGTGATTGCACTTGGAAGGATAGATGCCCAATTCATCTTTCACTAACATATCTATGGGACAAGAAAACGGACGCTTGTTTGCAAGCAGGATTTTTCTTTACTGATTTTTGCTAATGTGTTGAATCTGACAGTTTGTTGAGAGCCAGGCAATCCAGGCCTCAGGTAAGCTGGGTCTCAGGTATCTGAACTCCTGCAAAGATCTGGATGTCACCTCTGGTACAACTTTTCTTAAAATTTTCAATCTAGAGACTTTGACTTTTTGCCCAGTGGTGACTCCTACACCAAGAGAAGCCAAGACCAGGGGAAATTGCCTTCTGAAAAGCTGATCCTCCTTTTTGCTTTTCAGGGCATGGTCATTTACATAGATTAGCATGGCCACTTATTCATTTGCATATATCTGCATATATTTGCATGCATAGGATATGTGCATGGCTTTCCCTTATTCATTCGGCTCCATTCTGGAGTATGCTCTGTATATTGCAACTTTCCACCCTCCCATACTCTGATTTGGACCTTCTTGAACTTTGATTTCAACGTTTTATTTTAAATTTTCCACACGGTGGGCAGTTGGCTTTGGGAACCTGACCTGGTTGCTGGGACAGGTGGAGTTACCTTTACTGGCAGATGGGAGGCAGTGGAAGAGTGGTAGCTAACAGCATAGACTGCAGTTAGATCTGGTTTATACACTTACTAGCTGTTTAACATTGAATAAGTCACTTAACAGCCCCAGGGCTTTGTTTCCTCAACTCTTAATGGGAATAATAATAGTACCTACTTAATAGTATTGTTGTGAGAATTAAGTGTCTGTAAAGCAGTCAGCATACTGCCTGGCATGGCCCTGAAAATGGTACAATTAATATGGTAATTTTCTTATGATGATGATGATGATGACGATGATGATGAAGATAATGATGCAGCACTCATCATAATGCCTTCTAAATTGTGACTCTCTTAATCCTAGAAGATAAGCACTCAGTGGAAGACAGAAAGGATTCAGTGATAGCGTGGTTTTGAAAAATATGTCCACAAGAAATAGGAACACTTTTACACTGTTGGTGGGACTGTAAACTAGTTCAACCACCGTGGAAAACAGTGTGGCGATTCCTCAAGGATCTAGAACTAGAAATACCATTTGACCCAGCCATCCCATTACTGGGGATATACCCAAAGGATTATAAATCATGCTGCTATAAAGACACATGCACACGTATGACACATGCACACGTATGTTTATTGCGGCACTATTCACAACAGCAAAGACTTGGAATCAACACAAATGTCCATCAGTGACAGACTGGATTAAGAAAATGTGACACATATACACCATGGAATACTATGCAGCCATAAAAAAGGATGAGTTCATGTCCTTTGTAGGTACATGGATGCAGCTGGAAACCATCATTCTCAGCAAACTATCACAAGAACAGAAAACCAAACACCACATGTTCTCACTCATAGGTGGGAATTGAACAATGAGATCACTTGGACACAGGAAAGGGAACACCACACACCGGGGCCTATTGTGGGGAGGGGGGAGGGAGAAGGGATAGCATTAGGAGATATACCTAATGTAAATGACAAGTTAATGGGTGCAGCACACCAACATGGCACATATATACATATGTAACAAACCTGCATGTTGTGCACATGTACCCTAGAATTTAAAGTATATATATATATATAAAAAAAATATGTCCACAAATTCTTTGATATTCTTCCCTTCAAGAAAGGTAACTTAAGGCCGGTCTTTCTGAGTGTGAGTTGGACTTAGTGCTTAACTACTTCTCTTCCTCCTCCTCCTTCTTTCTTTTTAGAATTAGTCTGAAAAACATTTTTATTTAAAAAATTTTTTAAATGCATTTACTTGTCTATTTTTAAATTGATAGAGAACACTGTATGTTTTAATCATGTAAGAAATGATGTTTTGAAGTACATCTACATGGTGAAATAGTTAAGTCCAGCTAATTAACAAATGCAATACTCACACAGTTATCATTTTTTGTAGTAAGAGCACATAACAGCCACCCTCTACATTTTTCAAGAATACAATATGTCATCATTAACTATAGTTACCTTGCCGTATAATAGATCTCTTGAAATTTATTCCTTGGTGCCTGACTTCTAATTAATAACATATGGCAGAGGTGATAGGTTTTCATTTCCAAGATTAGGTTATAAAAAGGCTCAGCTTCTGCCTTGAGTGCATACATTTTCTCTTTCCTGATTCACTCTCTTTATGAGCAGCCCTAATAGAGAGACCCACATGGTGAGGGACTGAAGCCTCCTGCCAACAGCCATGTAATTGAACTTGGAAGCAGATCCTCCAGCTCTTTTAGAAGCAGCTGCAACTCATGGCGATCTCATGAGAGAACTTCAACCAGAACCATGAACCTAAGCCTCTTCACATTCTTGACCTTCTGAAATGATGAAATAATAAGTGTTTGCTGATTAAAGTTTTAGGATAATTTTTCCTAAGTTTGGGGGCAATTGGTTACACAGCAATATATAACTAGAACAGTTGGGAAGAGGGTATTCCAATTGTGGATGTCCAGTTCTGGGGACTGAGGTGTTATGCCTCTTGGTCTGAAGGCAGAATGCTCAAGGTGGTGCCAGGAGAGGTCTGTGCAGAAGTGCATTGAGGAATAACTGGAATAATGGTGAATGTTAACTTGTTGTTGACTGCCACCCACATAATTGATTCCTTTACTTGCATGACACACTCACATATACATTTCTAGATTTCAGATAACTTAATCAATTCACGAATACATAAAACATGAGTAGGGGAGAAGAGATTTCTTTTCTCACCGACTGCTAGGTTCATGGCTGAGGCCTCTATAAGAAGAGACAGATTAACAAGAGAAAAGCGTGCAAGTTTATTTAATATAAATTTTTCATTACATAGGAACCTTCAGAAATGAAGACCCAAAGAAACAGGGAAACTTATGTATTTTTATGCATAGGTTTGATGGAGTGGACAATCATGCAGAAGTATGATTGGGCAAAGGTGGTGTCATCTAATGGTAATAAACTGGGTGGAACTTAGCAAGGCCTGTTTGTTCAGGTTATTCACTGCATCCCTGTGTCATCGGAGATAAAGGCATTCCTTTTTTCTGGGTATTGGGAGGGCATCTCTGGAATGAGGATCTTATGACCTGCTTTAAGGGAATGTCAGAGAATTCTTTTCTGGCCTGATTCAGGGGAGAAGAGTGAGGGGAAAGTGAGAGTGACCTTCCTGCTTCTGCTGTTTTCTCAAATGCCAGGGTGTTATATCTTGGGGTAGCATGTTGTGAACCTCATCCCGTGACTACAGTTCGCAACAGCTGTGAAGGTACATTAGTACTATTAGTATTCAATAGAGGCTGAAGCACAGTTGAACTAGGTGAGGGTTACATCCCAATTTTAGCTGGAAGCCTACTCTGTTATCTTCCATTCATAAAGCCTAGAGGATGTTATCCATTTATTTACAAATATTTGTTGCATACCTACTGTATTAGTCCATTTTCACACTGCTGATAAAAACATACCCGAGGCTGGGCAATTTGCAAAAGAAAGAGGTTTTATGGACTTACAGTTCTAAGTGCCTGAGAAGGCCTTACAATCATGGTGGAAGGTGAACGGCACCGCATTACATTGGGGCAGACAAGAGAAAAGAGTTTGTGCAGGGAAACTCCCCTTTTTTATACCATCAGATCTCATGAGGCTTAGTCACCATCATGAGAAGAGCATGAAAAAGACCTGTCCCCATAATTTAATTACCTCTGACTGGGTCCCTCCCACAGCGTGTGGGAGTTCAAGATAAGATTTGGGTGGGGACACAGCCAAACCATATCATCCTGCTTCCGCTGCTTTCTCCAATGCCAAGGTGTTATATTTGGGGGTAGCATGTCTTGAACCTCATCACATGACTATAGTCTGCAACAGCTGTGAAGGTACATTAGTACTATTAGTATTCTATAGAGGCTGAAGCACCGTTGAGCTATGCAAGGATTACATCCCAATTTTAGTTGGACGCCCACTCCCTTCTCTTCCATTTATAAAGCATAGATGATGTTATCCATTTATTTGCAAATATTTGTTGTTGCATACCTACTATGAGCTGTTTACTCTGTAGGTCCTGGGGAGTCTATGGTAAATAAGACATTCTCTGCGATCACAGAGAATATAGTGAAAAAAAATCTGCAGGCAGCAGGTAATTAAACAAACAAAAATAATAGTGTGTTGAAAATTATGATAGATGCACTTATTAGAATGTTTTTAGCTATAATGGCAGAAAATCTTGATTAAAACTTGTTTAGGAATAAACTATTTAATCACACAGATAGAGCAGTTCACATACAGGGTAGGATCTAAGTAAGAAATGATCAGCAACTCAGTGATGTCAAGAGGACCCAGATTCTCTCCATCTCTCTGCTTTATCCTCCTGGAGCTGGCCTCATCCTGGTTCTCCTTGTAGGTAAAAAATGGCTCTCAGAGGCAACTGAGGCTCCACCACTTCATCATTCACTTCTAGCAGGAGAGAGGCTAAAATCTCCCTACTTTGCCCAGGCTGTCTCTTCCCTTCAATGTAATTGGCCAGTTTAGATCATGTGAGCTATCCTGAACCAATAACAGTTGCCAGGAGCATGCCTAATTCTGATGGGTTAAGATGAATTAGGACCCGCTAGAGCTGGGAACGGGTTACCATTGCCCTAAAACAGGTGGCAGGTGTGAATGCCTCATAGACTCAGACTCAGGGAGGGATAAAAGGGAGGGTTTTGAATTCTGGGCAGGCAGCCAGATGTATCTTTTTATAATATGGGGAGACTGGGTAGGTGTGGGAATATATGACTGGGAGTCTGGGAGGACTTCACTGGGGAAGTGATGTTGACATTGAGATCTGAAGGATGAAGACATGGAGTCAGATGAAGGGACTAGTGTGTGTTGTGTACATATTTTGAAGAGTGTGGCATCACAAGATGGAATGGGCCAGGAACCTTGGGCATTACTACAGTGCCAACATTGAATCTATACCAATTTATAAGAAGAAATATGCAATTCATAAAATTCTGCCCTTAAACAGCACCAGTATTAATATATAATATTATACACAGCACCTTTTATCACTGATGGAATTTACAGAACCATTTCACCATGATCTCCTTGACTTTACCATTTTAGGGTACAAGGGCCTGAATTCCAACTTTCAGCATTTATTTATATATATATTTAAAGCTGGACCCATTTTATCACCATTGTGGCAGCCTGAAGTGCTAGAGAATGAACACCTGCTCCCAACATCCTCCACGCAGCTGAAGGAACAGAGATGTGGGGCACACAAACATTCAGTCCGTAACAGGTATGACTAAAAGGTGTGGTTCATGGGAGCCACCATGGAATAGTCTATAGCCCTCTCATTTTGCAGTAGGGGAGGCAGAAGACATGTGCGCCCCTAAGGCCAGATAACCTGGTTAGTTGGGCCCTGGGCCAAAGTCCTTCTCACACACCTGTCAGCTTCTGTATTTGGAGCCCTGCTAGCTAATCCATGCACAGGAATTTGTTTTGTTTTTGTTTTTATTTTTGTTATTTTTGAGACAGGATCTCCATCTACCACCCAGACTGGAGTGCAGTGGCATGATCACAGCTCACTGCAGCCTCAAAATCCTGGGCTCAAGCGGTCCTTCCACCTCATCTTCCTGAGTAGCTGAGACTATAGATGTGCAACACCACACCTAGCCAATCATTTTTGTTTTCTATTTCTGTAGAGACAGGTTTTCACTATGTCACCCAGGCTAGTTTTGAACTCCTGGCTGCAAATGATCCTCCCACCTCAACCCACGTTAGTAATTTCTTTTTTGTTTTTGAGATAGGGTCTCACTCTGCCACCCAGGCTGGAGTGTAGTGGCAAAATCACGGCTTACTGCAGCCTCAACCTCCTTGGCTGAAGCCACCTCAGCCTCTCGAGTAGCTGGGACTACAGGCGTGCACCGCCATGCCTGGCTAATTTTTTGTAGAGACGGGGCTAATTTTGTAGTAGAGATAGGGCTTTGCCATATTGCCCAGCCTGGTCTGGAACTCCTGTGCTCAAGCGATCCTCCTATCTTGGCTTCCCAAAGTGCTAGGATTATAGGTATGAGCCACTGTGCCCAACCTATGTGCAGTACTTTGAACTAATATTTACACCCAAGCTCTCTGGGACAGTGTGAGTTATTTGTTGTCTGAGAAGGACACAATCCTCTGCCTTTGGACTCTTGTGCTATTTTTTGGGTCTTGTTCACCTCAACAGTCAGAGCCAAACTTTTCTTTGGCTTTGATGTGGTTGAAGAATGATGACTTCTTTTCTTTGAATAGCTTTTTTCCTTGCAACACAGTGAGATGCATTAATTGAAGAACATATAAACAAAGAAAAGGAAGAAATTTAAAATCACCTGTGGGGATCATGATGCTGCACATCTCAGATGCCCCTTTGAGAAAGGACCTTATGTTGCATGTGGTGACTGTGTCCAGGCTCCAGCTGTTGGCCCTTCAGGGATTGCCTCATGTATTAGTCAGGGTTCTCCAGAGAAACAGAACCAGTGAACATAAACACATAGATATACAGAAAGAGATTTGTTAAGAGAAATTGGCTTATGTGATTATGGGGGCTGAGAAGTTCCATGATCTGCTGTCTGTAAGCTGGAGGCCCAGAAAAGCTGGTTGTGGAATTCATTTCAAGTCCAAAGGTCTGAGAACCAAGGAAGCCAATGGTGTATGTCCCAGGCTGAGTTCCAGTGCCTGAGATCCAGAGATGCTGATGTCTGAGGGCAGGAGAAGATGAATGTTTCAGCTCAAGAAGAGAGAGTGAATTCACTCTTTTTTTGTTGTTGTTGTTATTCTATTTGGACTCTCAATGGATTGGATGATACCCACCATATTGGCAAGGGTGTTCCTTTTTACTCAGTCTACTGATTCAAAAGTGGATATCTTCTGGATAGACACATCTCATAGACACATCCAGAGTTAATGTTTTACCATATATCTGGGCATCCTTTAGCCCAGTCAAGTTGTCGTATAAAATTCGTCATCACACCTTGGCTGCAGAGAGCTACCTCATTCAATGTCACACCCTTCAAGGGATGGCTCACATCCAATGACTGAGGAATCAGGAAGCATCAAGGTCTGGGCACTTTGGACCAACTTGGGACACTCTGAAGGGTTGTTCTAGATCTAGAGCTTCCTGCATCAAAGCTCAAGCTCTCCCTCCGCTCTGCCTCCTGTATCCTTCTTCCCATAGCCCTCTTTAATCAACATGCCTCAGGCTATCCTCCACCTCAGGGATTGCTTCCTGGGGAACCTAACTGTGATATCACCTGTCATCAATCTCATTCTCCACAGATAACCACTCTGAAGATTTTGGTCCATATCATGGCCATGCTTTAAAGTGCTCTGCCTCTTTCTACATATAATACTTTTTGCTTTTACAAAAATAAGATCACACTGCACAAACTCTGCTCAACACAGTGCTATGTGGGGGTTAAGAATGCAGACACTGAAGACAAATTGCCTGGGTTCAAATTTTAACTCTGCCACTCACTAGGCTTGTAATTTCAGACATGTCAGATGTCTCCATCTGAGCATCTGTTTCCTCATCTCTGATATGGTGGGTAACAGCAGTACCTTCTTTCCAAGGTCGTTCTGAGGATTCAATGAGCAGTATACAGAGTAAATCCTCAATAAACATTAGCTGCTAATGTTATTTCATAACTGGGTTTTCTCAAAGGTTATTTAACATTCTCCCATGACATGAGATATTTTTCTCTATCATCGGTTTTAATGGCTTCACAATATTCTGTTGTAAGAGTTTGCCATCTTTTATTTAACCAGTCTTCTTTCATGGAAAGGCATTCTTTTTCTTTTCTTTTCTTTTTTTTTTTCTTTTTTTTTTTTTTTTGACGGAATCTTGCTCTGTCGCCATGCTGGAGTGTGGTGGCACAATCTCCGCTCACTGCAACCTCTGCCTCCCGGGTTCAGCAGTTCTCCTGCCTCAGCCTCCTGAGTAGCTGGGACTACAGGGGAGGCATTCTTGAAAGAGGAATCAGTCTGTGCAAAACCCACGAAGCAAGAGAGCATGTAGACCTGCAAATGATCGAGTGTCGGGGGCACTGGTGAGGAGAAAGCAGGATCAGGTCACCCTGAACCTTGTAACCTCTGAAGTTTGGGTTTTACCCTGGGACTGGTGGCTGCCAGTGAACAATGGCTTTCTAATGGTAGAGTTGCAGACACTGTGACATCTGGAAGAAAAAGGAATCTTTCCCAGGAACATATTAGGGGTCCTGCTGAACCTGGTTGGTGAGGCTTTTATGCTGGGAGCAGGAGACAGGGCAGCAGCGTGATGTGCTGTTTGCTCGTTTGCCTCTGGAGAGGCAGCTGTTGTCTCACCCCCTGACAATAACCTCACATCCTGAGCGGCCAGGATGCTGCAAGCTCCCTTAGCCTGAATACACTCCTCAAATTGAATTCCCGGGGCAGGCAAACAAACCCTCAGATCATCATGGGCTGTTGTGGGCAGAGTCAATTCACTTGTGGTGAGGAATTGTTTGCCAGGGCGAGGAACTCAAGTGCAGGGCCAGAGGGAAGGTGAGCTCATCGGGAGGAAGCCCTGCTTGCTTTCTCCACGTATGAAAACCTATAAACAAATAACACTCAGAAATTCCCTCTTGGATAAAAGAAAAGAAGCTCCTGGTTTATGAATGTTATGATCCTTTCATGCCCTCAAAAAAGGCGAGGCTGTGGAAAGAGAAAAGTGTCACCAGGAGGTTGAGCAGGCTAGACACTGAAGAACCCGTTCACATTATAGCTGATGAGCTTGGCAGCTCCTAGGGCCGTGCAGTGTCCAGTTGGAATGGCTACACGCAGCTGCCCTTAGGTAGGTGCCTGAGAGAGGACCAAACTCTTAGTCAATCACTTCCAGGGCCGGGAAGGAGGCAAACATTGACCTTCTGGTTCTTTTCAAGGGAAGAAAATAGAATTTCCCAAGTATTGGCAAAGGAGGAAATACATTTCTGCTTTGAAATCTCTTCCCTAACATTTATCAACCTGGCCATTTTTCTAAAATAATGTATATTTTTTTATTTGAATAGGTAATAATTCCACATGGTTCAAAATTCAAAAAGCATGAGAAGGTTTTCAGTGACAAGCCTCCCTTTCATTCTATGCCTTAGATGCTGGATTGCTTTCCTCAGAAACCGACAATGGTCCCAGCTTTTCTTTTCCTTGGCCACGTCTTAATTCTACTTCAATACTTTGAAAAGCTTTCTTGCCCACTCGCGGTGGCTCATGCCTGTAATCCCAGCACTTTGGGAGGCTGAGGTGGGTGGATCACAAGCTCAGGAGTTTGAGACCAGCTAATCAACATGGTGAAACCCTGTCTCTCCTGAAAATACAAAAAAATTAGCCAGGCATGGTGGTGCACGCCTGTAATCTCAGCTACTCAGGAGGCTGAGGCCGGAGAATCGCTTGAACCCGGGAGGTGGAGGTTGCAGTGAGCCGAGATCACACAACTGCGCTCCACCCGGGGCAACAGAGTGAGACTCCGTCTCAAAAAAAAAAAAAAAAAAAGAAAGAAAAGAAAAGCTTTCTCAACCCACTTCCTCCCTGCAGCCAACCAACATTCCAACACTCCTGGTGGCATCTGTCATTCACTCTTTAATCAATTAGCCTCTCTCCCTTCCTCCCTTTCTCCTTCCTTCTCTCTTTCTTCTCTCCTCTCTCCCTCTTTTCTTTTCTTCCTCCTTTTGTAGTTTCTGGGTCCCAGGGGGCAAGGTTGAACTAGTCATACCTCTTCCTGCCTAGTAAATTACCACCATGTATGTGGACAAAGCTCCCTTTTGTGTTATTACTAATTAATTAATTCCCTTTTATTTCATCCCTCTCCAGCTCCCAATAGACAGCATTTCTAATATGTCCAGTGTATATCCTTTTGTTTATATGAGTTCTTGTAAATGGGGAGTCATGCATTTTTGTAAAAATTTCAAGTAAACATTAAATATCCACTCTGGGATAGGCTTTGCACTGGGGGTTCAGGGAAGCACAAGACAGGCTAGTTCAGCTCTAAAGTCTCCAGGATGGAAGTCATTTGGGAGTGTTCCTTGGCTCTGTGTTCCTACACAAATAACTCACTGCTCTTTTCGTTCCTCCATCTCCTCTCTGCCTCTATATGTCTCTGTGTCTGCCTGTTTCTGTTTTCCTATCTCTGTTTCTCTTTCTTACTTAATAATTACTCTTGGTCAGTCACTTTACATGGTTAATCTCATGAATCTGTCCTCCAGCGCTGTAAATCAGTGAACCCAGGCTTGCTGGTTTGTCCAGAGGGGCTGCTGTTCTTCACACTCCCCCCTAATAGACCCAATACTTCAGTACATTAACAAAATGTCATTTTTTTTTTCCTGAAGATTTTATGGATGTGGGGAGGGTGGTTCACATTGCACAGCATTCAGCAGAAACCCAATCAGAGTCTCCATGAAACATCTGCAGTTCAGCCCACCAAGTTTTCTTCCCCCTCTGTTGGGGAGCTCATCCTTTCCCATTTGTCTTCTCTTCTTCCTTTCTCTCCCTCCCTTTCCTTTCCCATCTTGCAGCCTCTAAAAACCTCTCTAGTGTCCTGAAAAATTCAACATGCACCCTCAGTTAACATCTCTCTTTAAGCAAGAAGAAAGCTGGAGATTAACAGTAAAAACCACCTCTTGTCAGGGATAAGGGGAAAGATGGGAGTAGAAGTGGAAATGATTTGTGGGATGGGAGCAGTCTGACCTGGACCAGGAGACAGGGGCTGTGGGGGAAAGGGTGTCATTGTCTGCAAATAATTCAAAGCAATAACAAAACTGAGAGTAGGCATACCTTTCCTTATCACCAAACATTGACCAGAAGTTCTAAACCATGTCTATGATAAAGTACTTCCTTTGACCACCATATGCAACTGTCACTACACATTGGGTGCAGGATGGCAGAATGTGTAAGCCTGGAGTTGAACAGTCAGGCTTGAATGCCAGCTCTGATGTGTACTAGCTGTGTGACCTTGGATGAGTTACTCTACCTCTCTGTACCTTAGTTTCCCACTTGTAAATTTGGGACTATACAACATCGTGGCCTTGTTGGTAGGTTTACATGGGTTAATGCCTAGGATTAGCTTGGAGCGGTTAGTCATTAATGAATGATGGCAATTATGAGTGTCAGGAAAATTGTAAAAAACTGACAGTGAGCAGCAAGGATGGCTGGATGTCCTCTCTGGTGCACCTTTCTGGGTTATTACCACCTTGCATTGTCTTTGAGCTATTGTACAACTCTCTAAGTTGCAGAAAACTGATAATACAAATGAATTTTGTCCGTAGAAATGCAAATAAATTATGTCTAGTAGAAGGCAATTGATTATTGCACTGCGGATATTAAGCAGTTTTGCATCTATTAACCAAATTTATTTCAGGAATCCTGATTACCTATGTATGTGTCTATTCTTCGGCTTCTTTGAATCAGTCGTAAGCATATTTCTGGTTTTCTCTTTAATGAATGAGTTAAATAAAATATCTGACATGTATTTATGAGAGTCATTGTTTTACTTGTTTTAAACATTTCTGCAACTGTTTGTACAATTTTTCTTCAATTTCTTAAAGAAAAACCACAGCAATGGCGGGCGCCTGTAGTTTCAGCTAAACGGGAGGCTGAGGCAGGAGAATGGCCTGAACCCGGGAGGCGGAGCTTGCAGTGAGCCGAGATCGTGCCACTGCACTCCAGCCTGGGCGACAGAGCGAGACTCCATCTCAAAAAAAAAAAAAAAAAAAAAAAAAAAAAAAAAAAAAAAAAGAAAAAGAAAAAAAGAAAAACCACAGCAAAACTTCTCTGCCCTCATCCAAACTCGCCAAACGGAAGAAAGAAACCTCTTTAAGTGCTGTGGTGGCTTGGTAATGGTTCAGCGGTCTGAGCTGAACTACATTTCCCAGAATCCTCTTCCCTTCACATTTCCAGGTAGAGTGGGCTATGAAAGATTCCTGTGGGAGATTGGAGCGCAGGAGTAAAACTGCCACCATTATGCAGCTCATGCACATTGCTTGCCTCCTGGCTTTCCTCGTTGGTGTGAGGTGGTGCCTGGGTCTGCAACTGCTTCCCTCCTCTAGATTCTCGTGTCTCCCTCTCCTGGGCAGCTGTGAGTGTTCACCTCCATAGTAGGGTTACCAAGGTGAGAGGCTACAAGAACCTCAGCTCTTGCTTGTGGTCTCCAGTCTAGTCTCAAGCCCCATTTTCTTTACCCTCCTGAACTTCCTGCCCTGAACTTTCTGCTCTGTACACTTGAAGCCCCAGCATCAGATCAAAGAAAACAGCCTTCCAGAGGCTACTTAATCTATTCCCATAGTTGTGTAAGGTCAAGTGTGCAACCAATCCCTTTAAAAACCCTAAATTTAAATCTATATCCATATCTGCTATCTGCTAAATGTTTGTGCCCCCCACACATTCGTATGTTGGAACTGAATCCCCAATGCGATGGTGTTTGGAGGTAGGGCCTTTGGGAGGTAATTAGGTTTAGATGAGGTCAGGAGGGTGGTGCTCTCAAAAGGAGATTAGTGAGGCTTCAAAGAGCTCCCTTGCCCTTTCGGTTATGTGGAGATGCAATGAGAAGGCAGCTGTCTATGAACCAGGAAGGGGACCCTCACCAGACACTGAATCTGCCAGTGCCTTGGTCGTGGACTTCCCTGTCTCCAGAACTGTGAGAAATAAATTTCTATTGTTATAAGCCAACCCATCGATGACATTCTGTTATAACTGCCCATCCAAACTAAGATAATATCCATATTCACATTCACATTCACATGTACATCTTCTCAGTATCTGTGTATCTCTTAGTGGCTCTGCTTCCCTGATTGAACTCTAACTGCCCAGCTTAAGGACACAGAGCTGGCCAGTGGTGGAACCCAGATCTGTGTGACCTCAAAGCCCCCAGTCCTTGTTCTTGACTCCTTCTCCACCCTCCTGGTGTGTCAGCTCTACCTGGGCTGTCTCTTTCTTCTCTGGTAGCTCCTCTGTGCTCTGCCCCAGTCTGCTCTTTTTTTCTTTTCCAGCTTTCCTTTCCTTTCTCTACTTTAACTCTTTTTCCCATACGAAGAAGAGATGCTCAACCATAATGATTATAATTATGTTGACTGTGAATGACTTAAAAAATCTGTAGGTGATTTAAAAATCAGGTGACTTAAGAAAAAAATAAACGAGGTAAAATGATTTTTAACTGGGATGTGGCTCATAATTGTAAATTTGTTTTTCTTCCCCCGATAAGGTTCTCAGTAGGGAAAAGTTCTGTACTCTGGTGAAGATGATCTTCTGGATCCAAACGGCCCAAGCTCTGTTTTAAGTGTCTTTCATCTCAGGCCTGGTGCCATCTGGATTTCCACATGCAATGTGATTGTGCTCCCATGAGGGATCAGCTGCTTTCTTTTCCAACTCCCTACCTCTCAATCCATCTTTTGCCCAAAGAATGACCAAATCTCTTTCCTGCAGTGGTTAGTTTTGTAACCCAGATAGAGGTCTTCTATAGTGGTCATACATAGCCCTGAGTCCCATTCGAGAGAGCCTTCCCCACTAGATGCTGAGGGAAGATGGACCTGTTACTGAAGATGTTGTAGGGAGATGAAGAGGTATGTTTATATTGCACAGCACACACCAGGAACTTATCGATATGGTTTGACTGTGTCCCCTCCCAAATCTTATCTTGAATTATAGCTCCCATAATTCCCATGTGTCATGGGAGGGACCCGGTAGGAGGTAATTGAATCATGGGGGTGGGTCTTTCCCATGCTCTTCTTGTTATAGTGAATAAGTCTCATGAGAGGTGATGGTTTTATAAAGGGCAGTTCCCCTGCACAGGTCCTCTTGCCTGCTGCCATGTAAAATGTACCTTTGCTCTTTCTTTGTCTTCTGCCATGATTGTGAGGCTTCCCCAGCCACGTGGAACTGTGAGTCCATTAAACCTCTTTCCTTTTTATATTACCCAGTCTCGGATATGTCTTTATTAGTAGCATGAGAACAGGCTAATACACTTATATTCCCTCCTAGTCTTCTCCCCAAAGCTTCTTACCCCTGGTAGCCACCTCATTTACTCTCCTCTTCCCCTATACAGACTCCTGGGTTTCATTCTGATTTATGGAATCAGAATCCAAGAAGGCAAGGCCTGGGAACATGAATTTTAACAAATATCCCAGATGATTGTCATGCACAGGAAAGTTTGAGAGTCACGGCAGGAGACGTAGTCCAGATTCTCAGTTTTTAGGATATGTGCTTTTTAAAAAACCCAAGCCTTGAATGACAAACTGCCTGAATTTGAATTGCAGCTCAGGTTTTTGTTACCTCTGTGATTTCTGCAAGTCATTTTATCACTGTGAGCCTCAGTATCCTCATCAGTAAAATGGGGTTGATGGTAATATCTATTTCATTGAGTGATAATAAAAATTCATAATTCATTTGCTCATTCATTCATTAATTCAGTTGGTATTTATTGAGCACCTATGATGTGCCAAGACCTCTTCTAGGCATTGAGGAATATAGAAGTAGAACACACACAAACACATGCACAAACATGTGCACATACATATATACCTTGTCCTAATTGAACCAGTGCAAGGGTTTTGGCATACTTTTCCTGTAATGAGCTAGATAGTAAATATTTTAGGCTTTACAGGCCACAAATGACTTCTGTTACCTATTTTTCGTTGTTTTCTTCTAAAACTCTTTAAAAATGTAAAACCATTCTTAGCTCATGGGCTGTGCAAAGACAAGCCACAAGCTGATCTGTGTTGTAGTGGATTAAATGGAATAATAGCTATAAAGTATTCTAGCAGACGTGATGATGATGATGTAAAGTGCTTAGCACAGCTCCTGGCCTGGAGCCTGGGCTCCATAAGTAGTGAGCTGTTTCATTTGCCAACCTTAACCCCCAGTGATGCTCCCTTGAACTTTATGCTCCTGACCTGGTCACCGTTCTATGGTATCTTGTGTCAGACCCAGACCCGTTGGCCACTCAGCCTTGCGGAAGTGAGCAAGGTCCTTCCTGCTGCTGTCTTTCTTTCCACAAGGTCAGAGGGGTAGATGTGGGCATCCATCCTCCCTTCGGTCACGGCTGGCAGCCCCTGGCAGTCTTGCTGCTGGTCTCTTGCTTGGCCAGGGTACACTTCCGTCCAACTCCTCTGCCTCCTGGGGAAAATAGTTGGAACCAGCTGGGATGACTCACGATGCGGCGGCCACGCGGCTTGGCTCTCTGCAGGGCCACAGCCTCTTTGTGTGTCAGCTCAGGGGGTGGCGGAAATGGATGGGCCGCTGCTCAAGATGTCCTCTTGCCAGGATGGGGCAACCCGAGGACATATCACTGCTGCCTGATGCTTTCTGGACATGAAATGAAATGGTCCAGGGCTAAATCAGGTTCCCCACTGGGCAGTCAGCCATGGTCTCTCACATCCTGGGGAAAATTGGGGACTGAGTTGGCCTTTGGCATTCTGAGGGGCTCCAGAGCTCCTGGTGTCAGTGGATTGGCGTGTCCCATTTTTGAGGCCTGGTACCACCCTGCTGTCTTTAATTACATGGCAAATGTTGTCCCTGAAAAGGAAACTTCCCCAAGTGTGGCTGAGAGGACAGTCCTCATCCATCTCCTTGCCCCCTTCTGACCCTCTCTGTAATCCATCTTCCACGCTACAGTCAGCATGATCTTTTAAAAATGCAACTTTGATCTTGACTTTCCTGCTTTAAAACACTTCAATGGCTCTTCATAACTTTCAGAATAAAGTCAAGAGTCTTTTGAAAAAATAATTTCAACTTTTCGATTTGGGGTTGCATTTACAGGTTTGTTACATGGGTATATTGTGTGATACTGAGATTTAGAGTACAGATCCTGCCACCCAGGTGGTGAGCAGAGGACCCAATATGTAGCGTTTCAACCCATGCCCACCCCTCTTGTGTTTCTCAGTGTCTACTGTTCCCTTCTTTGTGTCCACATGTACTCAATGTTTAGCTCCCACATATAAGGGAGAACATGTGATACTTGCCTTTCTCTTCCTGTGTTAATTGACTTTGGACAATGGCCTCTAGCTGCATCCATGTTGCCGCAAAGGACATGACTTCATTCTTTTTTATGTCTGGGCAGTATTCTATGGTGTGTATGTACTACATTTTCTTTATCCAATCCACTGTTGATGGGCACCTGGTCGATCCCATGTCTTTGCTATTATGAATAGTGCTGCCATGAACCCATGAGTGCATGTGTCTTTTTGGCATAATAATCTATTTTCCTTTGGGTATATATCCAGTAATGGGATGGCTGGGTTGAATGGTAACTCCATTTAAAGTTCTTTGAGAAATCTCCACACTGCTTTGCACAGTGGCTGAAGTTCAGAGTCTTCAGCCAAGATGAGACACCATCCATGACCCTGTGGTACCTCTATCTCTCGCCTCATCTCCTTCCCTCTGCATCCTAGCCATGCAGGGTGTTTCCAGAAGTCCCATGCCTTCAGAGTCCCATGGCTTTGTGCCCACTTTGCCTGATATTCCCTCTCCCTCCTTGTCGCTGGAGTCCTTCCCTCTTTTGAGCTCCTACTTGCAATTGACTCCCAAGTGTAGATAGCATGCTCAGGAACCTGGGTTTGAATTCCAGTTTGATCTATTGCTAGCTGTGTAACATCGAGTAAGTGACTCAATCTCTCTGAGCTTTAGTCTCATCTGTAAAGGTGGGCTGATAATGGGACTTGCCTCATAGGGTGCTTTTGTTGTGAAGATTGGGTGAGATGATGCATGTAAATATCACTGCACTGTGGGTGGCCTGTAGTAAATGCTCAGTAAATTCATCAGCATTACCACTGGCTGACACTATGAGCAATTTAAGGGCAGAGCAGTGGCTTCATCTCTGGATCCCCCCAGCACCCAACACAATGCCTGGATTATATCAGCCATTAACTGAGCTTTTATCTAAATACTTTTGAATAAAGGTCATGAAGAAAACTAATCTAGCCTGTGTATCAAAATTTATCTATACGAGGATGTCCATTGCAGCATTCATTTGGAGAATAAAATATTGAAAAACCACTGAAAGCCCTGCAATAAATCATGGTACATCCTTACTATGGAATATTTTGCAGCAATCAAAGAATGATGTCACCCCATAAGTGCTGACATAGAAAAATATCTAAGACATACTCTGTGAAAAGTTTGAGTTTGTGCCAGCAGATATAGTGTGATACCATTTATGTGTGTGTGTTTAAAGGACATTTACATGTAGAAAATGATTAGACGAATACTGAAGAGACTGTTAACTGTAATTATCTCTGAGAGGGGAAGAGGGAGGGAAAAGAAGGAGTTTTGCTGTTTACTTTATGCCAGGGGCAAGTAAACTACAGCCCTTGGGCCAAACTCAGCTGGCTGCCTGTTTTCGTAAACACAGTTTTATTGGCACACAGCCATGTCCATTTGTTTACATATTGTTTGTGGCTGCATTTGAGCTTCAAAGACAGAATTGAGTAGCTACAACAGCCTGCATGGCACAGACCATATGTCCCACAAAGTCTAAAATATTTACTATTTGACCATTTACAGAAAAGGTTTGATGATCTCTCTTTATCCCTTTCTGTACTATTTAATTAAAAAAATGGGGTATAGTATGCAAATTGTTTTATTTGCAAGTTAATGTGACCTTATTTTGTAGTAACGGGATGCTGAAGCCGCGCGGACTACCATATCCATTATCTGTTGCCACTATAATGCTGTAAAAAATATATTACTCCAAAAGTCAGTGGCTTGAAACAACCACCATTTATGGATCATTAGGGTGGTACTTCTGGCCTCTGCTGGGCTTATTTACATATCTGTGGGTTGTGTAGGGGACTCTGCTGATTTTGCCTGCGCTCTCTCATGTGTTGGCCTTGGCTGGGACAACTGGGCTGCTGTCCATTGGTCTCTCATCCTCCTGCATGGTGGCTTGGACTGTCCTCAAGGTGATGGCAGTGTTCTGACAGTGAATGAGAGAGCAGGTCTCTTTAGGCGTAACCTTGAGACTGACACACCCTCACTTTTACACTTGTTGGCCAGCACAAGTCGTAAACCCAGTCCAGATCGAGGGATGGGGAAAGAGTCTACCTTTTGATGGCAGTGGTTGCAAACCCAGATCATAAAAGAGAGTGTATTAGTCTGTTTTCATGCTGCTGATAAAGACATACCCGGACTGGGTAATTTATAAAGAAAAAGCGATTTAATGGACTCACTGGGGAGGCCTCACAATCATGGTGGAAGACAAAAGGGACCTCTTACATGGCAGCAGGCAAGAGAGAATGAGAACCAAGTGAGAGGGGAAACGTCTTATAAAACCATCAGATCTTGAGAGACTTATTCACTACCAGGAGAACAGTATGAGTGACACAGTCCCCATGATTCAATTATCTCCCACCAGGCCCCTCCCACAACATGTGGGAATTATGGGAGCTATAATTCAAGATGAGATTTGGGTGGGGACACATCCAAATCATGTCAAATAGGAACACAAGAAGGGGTGGATAATTGAGGACAGTCTTACAACCAATCTACTGCGATGACTCCCTTACCCTGACAGAGCACTGCCCCCTACAGGCTGCCTAGTGAGCTTCCAAATCACCCTTTAATGGTAGGTAGTCCCGTGCCCTTACCCCTATTATAGAGGTAGCTGAGGAAGCTGAGACCTAAAGAGACCTGCTCCAATTGCTCCATGGGGCAAGCTTAGACTGGAATGTGAACCCAAATCTCCTGACTCCTAGCACAGGGCTCTTCCCCAGGCTCCTGGTTGCTGAGCTTTCTTGGTCCATTTTTTTTTTTTTCTTTTCTGTTTCACATGGGCTCTGGGAGAACAGTGAGCGTCTCTTGTTCATTTTTGTATTCCTAGTGCCTGGCACTGACCATGTGTTCAGTTGACATATGGGACAGTCTGGGACTGTTTTTCCAAACAGCACAATGAATGGCAGTATATTAAATATGAAACACTTCCATTTTTGGCCACTCACCAAGCAAACTACTTTCTGTATCTGAGGAATTTCCCATCTTATGGGCCCCAGGTGGGTGATTAAGGCTTCTCCAGTCACAAAACAAAACTCTCTCGGACCCCCACCCAAAAAGACAGGGTCTGGAGGGTCCTCTGTTGGGGTGGGGGCCTCACTGGTCCAATCCTGTGGTGTGAGTTTTGAGATGGTTCCTGTCCCCAAATCTTTAGACTTGGTTCTCCAGCCTTTCTGCCAACCACTAATATCCTTCAGTTAATTCCTTTTTCATGGAAATTACCCAGAGTTGGTATCTTAGTCTGTTCATGCTGCTGTAACAAAAGACTGGAGACTAGGTGATTTATACAGAACAGAAATTTATTGCTCACAGTTCTGCAGGCTGGGGAAGCTCAAGGTCAGAGTGCTGGCAGGTTTAGTGTCTGGGTAGGGCTTCGTTGGTGGCATCTTCTCACAACCCCACCTCTTTTTATTTATTTATTGTTTTTGAGACGGACTCTCGCTCTGTTGCCCAGGCTGGAGTGCAGTGGTGCGATCTTGGCTCACTGCAAGCTCCGCCTCCCAGGTTCACGCCAATCTCCTGCCTCAGCCTCCCTAGTAGCTGAGACTACAGGCGCCCCCCACCACACCTGGCTAATTTTTTGTATTTTTAGTAGAGATGGGGTTTCACCATTTTAGCCAGGATGGTCTTGATCTCCTGACCTCGTGATCTGCCCGCCTTGGCATCCCAAAGTGCTGGGATTACAGGCATGAGCCACTGCGCCGGGCCTGGCAACCCCACCTCTTAATACCACATCATTGGTGATTAAGTTTCAACACAAGGACTTTGGGGAACATTCACACCATACCAGTTGATTTCTGTTGTTTGCATTTAAAAACTCTGACTCTTATGTGTAGCAACTATTATGCTGTTATGCTACAAGTAACTGTCTTAAAAGATCTTTTTGGCTAGGTGCGGTGGCTCATGCCTGTAATCCCAGCACTTTGGGAGGCTGAGGCAGGCGGATCACCTGAGGTCGGGAGTTTGAGACCAGCCTGACCAACATGGAGAAACCCCGTCTCTACTAAAAATACAAAATTAGCCGGGCATGGTGGCACATGCCTGTAATCCCAGCTACTTGGGAGGCTGAGGCAGTAGAATCACTTGAACCCTGGAGGTGGAGGTTGTGGTGAGCCGAGATTGTACCATTGCACTCCAGCCTGGGCAACAAGAGAAAATTCCGTCTCAAAAAAAAAAAAAAAATCTTTTCTCTGTCTCAGTTTCTTTATATTTAAGATGTAGAAAAGGAATGCCTCTCCTAAGCTTTGGAGGATGAAAGGGAAATCCACGGACAAAGAGAGGTGAAAAGGCTGGAAAATTAGCTTCAGAGAAAGACAGTTCAGCTGGAGCTATTTGGAATTGAATCTCACACCATATAAGACTTGCCTAATTATTCAGAAGAGTTCACACCCATATGTGGAGTGAATTGCTGCTTTGACCTTAAACATCAGAATCATGCAACTGTTCAAACTGAATTAAGCTGCAACCAACATCAGCAGGTAGAAGCGAGTGTCTTTTGTCCTCTCAGCTGTTTGGCTGTTGCAAAGGTGTACTAGTTTCCTAGGGCAGCTGTAACAAATTGCAGCAAACCCAGTGGTATAAAACAACAGAAATGTATCCCCTCACAGTTTTGGAAGTCTGAAATCAAGGTATCAGCAGGGCTAGGCTCCCTCTGAAGGCTCTAGGAAGCATCCTTCCTTGGCTCTTCTAGTTCCTGGTAGCTGCTTGCAATCGTTGGTATTCCTTGGCTTACAAATGCATTTCTGCCTCTGTAGTCACATGGAATTCTCTGTGACTGTGTCTCTTCTTATGAGGACACCAATGATTTGACTTACAGCCCTCTCTAATCCCAGCCATGCTGGTAGTTAAGAGCATTGACTATAGAGCCAGGCTGCTAAGGGTCTGAATCCTGGCTCTGCCATTTATTAGCTGTGTAATCCTGGGCAAGTTACTTGATGTCTCTGAGCATCAGTTTCCTTTTCTGTAAAATGGGAATAATAATAATATTATACCTAATGCAAGAGTTGCCACGAGGGTTAAATAAGCTGATATGTCAATGGTGTCGAAGAGCTGAATAAGAGTTTAACAAATGTTACTGTTCTTGTTCTTTCTACCAATAAACATTCATTGAGCACTTTCTGTCTTCTAGACCCTGGCCTTGGAGCTTGAATACAGGGTGGTCACAGGCATAGAAGGCAACAGTCATCCTGATTTACTTGGTATCTCATAGTATCCAGCCCACTGTCTGGTTTGTGGAGGATGCTCAGTAAATATTTGTATATTAATGGAGCGTTGGTGCTGATCTCCCCACTACACTTTGGGCTTCAGAACCTTGGAGCATGTACATGGAACCTTCTGTACTGACCCTCGTGTGAATCTGGGTGAATAATGGTAGCTGTAGTTGATGAGACTTTCCTTGTCATCTCTCCACATAATGACTGAGAGCCCATCCCTGGGCCTTTGCACTCGCTGTTCCCTCTGCCTGGAACATATCACTCTCCAGCTTCCTTAGTTACCAACATATTCTCCTTCAAGTGTCTCAGAGAGGACTTCCCTAACCAGCCTGGCTAAACGCAGGGCTCTCCATTCTCAGTCGTTCTTCTATCCCATCATCTCATTTCCTTCAGAGCACCATCCTGTGCTAAATTTATCTAATTGGTTTGCATGCTTACTTTCTCTCTCCTCCACCAAAATATAAGCTTTACAAGGGCAAAGACTTAGTCTAAGTGGTTCATCCATGTTTTCTGAGCAGGAACTGTACCTGACACATGGTAATTGCTCAATATGTGTTTGTCCAATAAATGAATTATCCTAACAATCAACGGCTAAAATTTATTAAGCACCCACTACGTGAGAGGTGTTGGAAGAGCACATTAGATACGTCATGTCACCTGATCCTGCAAATGTTATCGCCTTGAGCCTTACAGCTGAGGAAACTCAAAGAGCACATGGGACCTGCCCCAAGTTGCACAGTCGATGATGTTACACTTTCATTCTGAGCCCTGGCTCCTGCCTCTCAAAACTCCCTGCTCTCAACCGCCATGCTATGTATCCTGCCTCTTAGGACATCAGGAAAATGTCTGGACTCTTCTCTTCCCACCCTCAGCCCTTGGGGGCTCTTGAGGAGATTAATTACAAAACTCCAGACTGTATTCAGCCTTGTGCAGGAAGCTCTGTTTCCACAGCGGGAGCAGCACTTGGGAGGGGCACCCAGGGATCTGCCAGGACTGGCTATATCTCGAGCCCCAGAGCCCCCGAATGTGCACGCTGCTTGTGCCTCTGCTGCTTGCATGACAGCCTCGCTGTCACGTAGCGCTGGACCGCAGGTGCTCTGCACCAGACCCTCTTTCAGAAAGGAAATGCAATTAGGGCTGCACAGTTGGCAGACTTCATCTCCATTCCGGCCTTGGGAGAGGGATCAAAGGGCAGCAGGCAGGGCTGTGTGTGCATGTGCATGTGCATGTACGTGTGAATGACTGTGTGTCTTCGGTTAACCCCTGCAGGCCTGAAAACAGCTTTCAGGACTCACAAGGCATTGTTAGGAAGGGGATACTGAACACTTTTCATTCCTGCCAGTGACTGTTGCCTCATTGTTTACCAATCATAGTTATATTTCTTGAGAACTTACTGTGCCATTTACTATGTTGAGGACTTCGTGTATATAATCTCATTTAAAGCTCATAACCACTGTATGACTTAGTGTTGGTGTTAATCTCGTGTTACAGATGAGAAAATGGGCTCAGGGAGGCTAAGCGTTAGTTGGTGAAAGTCCAAGACAGGAATTAAACCCAGGTTGTTCAGACTCCACTTACCCACCGCATTGTACTGCCTTTCCAATAGCCTTGACATTGCTTTTTCATTTTTAAAGCAGACTGAAAAACCTCTTTCTTTGATGTAACACTCACAAGTAGTTTCCTCTATGCAAACTGTGTCCTACATATCATTTTGTATAGGTGCCACTGCTTTGTAACTCTTTCATAGTCATTATTGTATGAGGCAGGGTAGGTATTTATTGAGGGTTCTTTATGTGCCATGTATTGTCCTGCAAGTTGGAGAAATATTAGGGAAGAGTTAGACAGTTTCTACCTGCATGAAGATTTCTTTCTTCTTTCCTTTCCCCTTTGTGTTTTTTTCTCTCTTGCTCTCTCTCTCTCTCTTCCTTTTTCTCTGACTCAAGGTTCACCCTCATTAGACATGTAACAAAGTTTCATTGAGTGTCTAAGTGTCCGCTATGAGCCAGGATGATGGGAAAATGTAGCAAACAAAGCAAGCATCATTCATGTTCAATAGCACAGCAGCGATTTTCACTCAGAAAATGGACAGTGTGGGCAATGCCTGTAGGTTCTGACTGGGCCTGATCCCTTGGCCTCCAGAGGCTCCCACTATCTGTCTTAAGCCCCTGCTTCCCTGACCCTCAGCATCCTCCCCTAAGCTCTCTTATGCATTCTCACCAGAGCCAGCGGCTGCTGGGGCCGTCTGATTCTGCAGAAGGCTTTGAGGATGGAGCAGGCACACAGCTCTTTGAGCCTCAGCCCCTGACCAGCTACTTTCTCAGGCATGTCAGGGCTCTGCTCCACTTGCCTGCATGAAAGGCCAGAGCTGATGGACAAGGCTGTTATGTCCACAATGCTGACAGGTGACGGTGCACTTTGCAAGGTGCACCTCTGAGAAGAGAGACGAAAAGGGTCACCGATGGGGTTTACCTTTGGGCTATACGGAGCAAATAAATGGAAACTTCTGAGTCAGAACAAGGCGTGGTTTACATCAGAAAGACTAAAGGGCTGCAATTGGAGAGAACTGGGATTGGATTCCAGCTCAGCCTCTAGCGCTGCTTGAGTTGGGAGAAATTTGTGTCCTCTTCTGGTATCACTTCCCCTATCTGTAATGCCTGATTCCTAAAACAACTTCACCATTTGGCTTTGTCCATGTACTGCCTGGAGATTACACACTGTCTTTCTTTTAAAATGCCTCGCTTTAAATTTACTTTAAAAATGTGCATTTTTTCATTTGTATAGATTTAAAGGGTACAAGTGCAGTTTTTTTATGTTGATATATTAGATAGTGGTGAAGTCTGGGCTTTTAATGTATCCGTCACCTGAATAATGTATGCTGTACCCATTAAATAATTTCTTGGCTGGGTGTGGTGGCTCACGCCTGTACTCCCAGCACTTTGGGAGGCCGAGGTTGGTGGACTGCCTGAGCTCAGGAGTTCGCGACCAGCCTGGGCAACACGTGAAACCTCGTCTCTACTGAAATACAAATAATTAGCTGGGCATGGTGGTGTGCGCCTGTAGTCCCAGCTACTTGGGAGGCTGAGGCAGGAGAATTGCTTGAACCCGGGAGGTGGAGGTTGCAGTGAGCTGAGATCATGCCACTGCACTCCAGCCTGAGAGACAGAGCAGCAAGACTCCATCTCAAAAAAACAAAACAAAACAAAACAAAAAACCTCATTATCCACTTCCCTCTTATCCCCCACTTTTCACAGTCTCCAGTGTCTGTCCTACTCCCCATGTCCATGTGTACACATTGTTTAGCTCCCACTTGTAAGTGAGAGCATGTGGTGTTTGTTTGTTTTTGAGTTGTTTCACTTAAGATAATGGCCTCTGGTTCCATTCTTGTTGCTGCAAAAGACATGATTTCATTCTTTTTTATGGCTAAATAGTATTCCATTCTGCGTATATACCATATTTTATCTACTCATTGGTCCATGGGCACTTAGATGTCCATTAATGGACATGTAGGTTGAGTCGAAATCTTTGCTATTGTGAATAGTGCTGTAACAAACATAAATGCAGGTATCTTTTTGATGTAATGATTTTTTTCCCTTTGGGTAGGTAAAATGTTTTATCATATATTTATATTATGAACAAAAAGCCTAAATGGCTATAAATAGAAAACAACCATGAAAATAAATAGAAGGAAAACAAACCCATGACATTAAATTCTATGCAGAGACTCTTTCCCGTTGGAAGGTCTGTCTGATTTGTTACATGGGAAAATGGCACGTTTTAGAGAGGTGTTATAGACCTACCTGTGCCAGATGGAGACTTTTATGTGAGGCAATCAGAAAGATAAATGGAGAAGAAAGCACTACCCCTTTATGTGAATTGATATTATTTAATGTCATGTCTGAGCACCACATAAAAACCAATCTCAACTCTCATCAGTGATAGTCATTCCTTATTTTTGGAAGCCTTGATGATTCTAGGGTTTCTTCCTGCTCACGCATTTCAGGGTTCTTAAATACCCTGGTGAACTGGTTTTATTTTCTCAACACCACTGCCTGGTGAGCAGGTGGCTTTGTTTCCTTTTTAAAATGAGTTAATTAAAGTCTCAGTGAGGTTGGTCCCCACGCCTTCTATTGCTCAGCTTTCTTGCCTATTGTCCAAAAAGGCAATTTCAAACCCTTTCCATTCTCATGCCTCCTGATATTTACCATTGTCTCAGCAGATGGTAACGGACACTATCAGTCAAATGTGTGCCGTCTTTTCCAACCCAGCCTCTCATCATTCCCCTTCTATGGCTCAAGAGACCTCTCACCTGTTCTTTGGAATCCCCCTCTTGGGTTCTCAGGGTCTTTACTCCACCAATCATCCCCAATCTCTCCAGCATTTTCAACTTCTCTCCCGTATTGGATCATTCCCACCTACATTTATTAGGGTCTATAAATTTTTTTCACTATAAATGTACAATTTATTGGGCAATAAACAAGACTCCAAAGAACCAAGGTTATTTGGCAAACTACCTCCTACTTCTTTCTTGAGGACAGTTACCTATGTTTTGACAAATAGTTCAATCTGCTAGAGCAGGGTCAGCAAACTATAGTCTATGGCCCAAATCTGGCCTACTGTCTGTTTTGGCAAATAAAGTTTTATTGGAACACAGCCAGGCTCATTCAATTTATGCAACATCCATGACTGCTTTTGTGCTACAATGACAGGGATTGAGTAGTTGCAACATACATAGTACAGCTTGCAAAGCCAAAATTATTTGTGGCTCTCTGCAGAAAGAATTTGCAGACCCTCATGCTAGAGAAGAACTAGTTGTGTATGTCAAGGTGAAGAATCCTGCTTCAAATTTGTCACATGTCTAGAACTATCACCTCAATAGAAATGTGGCCACAGGTCAGAACAAACCATAGCTTGATGGTTCAAGAGTGGAACTGCACACAGGATGTGACAACATTTGACCCATTCAACTCTTAGATTTTTGCCTGTGTTGAAGCAGTTTGGTGAGCTGAGCATTGTTATATTGGAGTAACATGTGTTTTTGGAGGAGTAAAACTGGGTAGTGATGATGATATTTCATAAGAGCATACATCCACTCAACGTGGCAACCACAGCACAGTTATGTGAAATGACATCCAAGTGAAAGCCCCTCGAAGTTTTACACATCATCACCTTCTCCCCCAGGAAATGCCTTCCTGCTATCATTCCCTAGCTTGAGCTCACCTGTCCCTTCCATGTGACACATCCATCTACTCATGCCTTTTTCTTGGAAGAAACACACACATTTAAATTGCAATTTGGTTATCATGCATTCGGGATGCTGTATTTAGTCAACACAAGATGAAACAGATATTTTAGGATGTTAAAACTAGAGTATTCTTGTCTTCGAATTTTGGATAAGTCCCCAGACCTGTGAGTAATAGAGGCCAAGCCTTCCTATATTCTAAAGGGAGGTGCTAGACTGTTTTGGTAACTTTTGTAGGCCCCCAAATTGGATTTTTCAGCGTTAGCCCATCCCCAGTCACCAGACTATGGGGGGAAGGCTGAAGATTCATTTGTGGGTAAAAGCGTCTTTACACGTGTGTGTGTGTGTGTGTGTGTGTGTGTGTGTGTGTGTGTATGTGTTGGACTTAAAGATACCTGCTTGGAAAGGTTGAATTCTATCCCTTGAAACTCGAACAGAGTAACTGTTACCTGTTGCACACCTAAACATTCAAAGCCAGGATGCTGGCTAGAAGTAGATGATGAGATAAGGTTGCCTGAAAGCAGTTTGCATTCGGCAAGGTTGCCTCGGAGTTACCCATGGGAGGGGGGCGGCTGTGGTTAATCCTCAAACGTGTGCCACACACAAGGATCATCTAAAGAATTAAGGCTATCCTAGGGTGAACTGCCAGGAGCCAGGACCGAGGGACAAATGAGTTGACAAAAGTTTGTTTCATGGAGCAATGGTGAAAAAAAAAAAGTTTTCCATTAACCCCTGTTCCCACCTTCAATCCCAGGTAACCATTAATCTACTTTCTGTTTCTATGGAATTGCTTTTTAAAAAATATTTCATATAAATGGAACAACATAGTAGTGGGCTTTTGCACCTGGTTTCTTTCATTGAGCATAATATTTTTGGGGCTTACCCATGTGGTAGCATGCATTGGTATTTTTGTTTTTGTTTTTTTTCTAGAGCATGATAGTTTTATTTATTTCTAAAATTTTTTGAAGGTTTAATTTTTGTGGGTACATAGTAGATGTATACATTTATGGAGTACATGAGGTGTTTTGTTACAGGCATGCAATGTGAAATAATCAAATCATGGAGAATGCGGTATCCATCCCCTCAAGCATTTATCCTTTGAGTTAAAATCAATCCAAATACACTCTTTTGGTTATTTTGAAATGTATCCTTAAGTTATTATTGACTATAGTCACTTTGTTGGGCTATTAAGTAGTAGATCTTATTCATTCTTTCTAACTATTTTTTGCACCCTTTAACTATCCCCACATCCCTGTCAGCCCCCGCAGCTACCCTTCCCAGCCTCTGGTAACCATCCTTCTGCTCTTGATGTCCATGAGTTCAATTGTTTTAATTTTTAGATCCCACAAATAAGTGAGAACATATGATGTGTGTTTTTCTTTGTCTGGCTTATTTCACCTAACATAATGATCTCTAGTTCCATCCCTGTTTTTGTGAAACTACTACATTTGTGTTGTATTTTGTTCCTTTTTATTGCTGAAGAGTTTTCAGTTGTATGGATATGCTGTGTTTGGGGACTATTTGAAAGTTCCTCAGGTGATTATAATGTGCAGACTGGGTTTAGAGCCATTGAATGAAACCATTCTGTTATAAATAAGTATACTCGAAACACCCAAGCAAACATGTTTAAGTTTCTCTTGGTTTATAAAAAATCAGTGAAACTCCCCCAACCTTATACTTCCATGCAGTGAGTGGCTTTTTCCTTGAATGTTCCTTCTTGATAAACTTCTTGGCCAGTGTCCCCAGTTCCTCTCTCCTACTTACTTCTCAACCTTCTAGCACCGAGCTTCTGATATGCCTACTGCTTGAAAACTGCTAAAGCCGAAGGAGACATCTCTCTGTCAACCTTGGTCATAGCCTTGGGAGCATTTATTCCAGGAGTTGCTTCCTTGTTCTTGAAACTTGGATACCATATCATCAAAATTTTATGTTTTTCCTCTGAACTCCTGTTTCTTTTCATAAATATTTTATTTGTCTTAGTTTTCTACTGTTGTGTAACAAATTACCACACAGTGACTTAAAACAACACACATTTATGGTCTTAGTTTCTGTGGATCAGGAGTGCAGGCACAGCTTACCTGGGTCTTCTGCTGGCATCTGTGAAGGCTGCAATTAAAGGGTTGGCTGTACTTGGGCTGTGTTCTCATCTGGAGTCTTAACGGGGGAAAAATTCCATCCCATACTCAGTCAGGTTGCTGCCAGAATTCATTTCCTTGTAGCTGTATGACTGAGGGTCGTGCTTCTTGTTGAGTGTCAACTGGGGGTGGCTCTTAGGTCTTAGAGGATCACTCATGGTTTTCTGCCATCTGGCTTTTTCACAACAAGGCGGTTTATTTCTCCAAGCCTGCAAGAGTCTCTCACTCTAGTCAGTTAAGGCAGAAAATTATATAATGTAAAGTAATCACGAGAGTGGCGTCCATCACCTTTGCCACATTCTATTGGTTTGAATCAAGTTACGGGTTCTACCTGCCCTCAAGGGGAGGGAATTATGTAAGAACATGGCTTACTTTGTGGTTACTTTATGGTGTATCTGCTACATCATTTTAAAATATTTTAAGGCACAGAAACCCATAGGAGATAACACGAAGGATACTCATCTGTAAAATATCTTGACACTTTGCCTTTTGTGTTTCAGAATTTTTCTAAAGTAATAAAACCCATCAAATAGAGTTGCAGTCCCTTGTGTTTATTGCCTTCTTATTTCTCCCTCTTGTCCAAAAAGTAATCACTATAAAAAATTTGGAATTGTACACTTTTGTTCATGTTTTTATACTATTTCTATAAATGTATATATGCATGAATGGAAACTATATAAATGGAATAATACTGTACATGGGCTTCAACTTTCAATATTCTCTTTTTGAGGTTCATCCATGGTGACACCTGTGGCTTTAGTCTATTCATTTGCTCTGTGTTCTAGTATTCTCTCTCTCTCTCTCTTTTTGAGACAGAGTCTTGCTCTGTCACCCAGGCAGGAGTGATACAATGTTGGCTCACTGCAGCCTCTGCCTCCTGGTTCAAATGATTCTTCTGCCTCCCGAGTAGCTGGGACTACAGGCATGTGCCACCATATCCTTCTAATTTTTTTTTGTGTGTGTGTTTTTAGTAGAGATGGCATTTCACCATGTTGGCCAGGCTGGTCTCCCACTCCTGACCTCAAGTAATCTGCCACCTTGGCCTCCCAAAGTGCTGGGATTACAGGCATAAGCCACCATGCCCAGCCATATTCCATTTATTTATTCATTCTCCTCTTGATGGACATATAGATTGCTTCCAATTTCTTTTTGCTGATGCATCAATCATGCAAGAAACCTTGTCATATCCATCTCTTTGAGCATGCGTGTGAGAATTTTTTTTCCTAGAGGACACACCTGGAAATAGAATCGTTTGGTTGTGAAGTAATGCATCAGCAATTTTAAAATATATTTCCCAGTTTCTCTTCATAGTGGGTGTAACCATTTTCACTCCCACCAAACACCCTTGTCTTTTTCATATCCACCCAAGACTTGAGGTTGTCTGTTTCTTTTAATGATTGTAAATCTGATAGGTGTAAAAATTGCTGATATGTTCAGTCACATTCCTGATTTTTAGTGAACTGGAACATGCTTTTTATTTTTATTCACCATCCAGGTTTCCTCTTCTAGGAATTGCCTATTCATAGATATAAATTTTATCTTTTTATCCAAACACTGTGTCAAGGTGACCCGACCTGGAAGAGGGACCTGTTTCTACCTGTGGTTAGAATGTGGCACTGCTTTAGCCCCTCAGTGACCTTTTCATGGTGGCTTTTGTCAGGAATGGCAGCAATGAGATCCTCTGAAGTTCTTCATAATCAGGAGATGTCAACAAGGAAAACCTGGGACAAGAGGGGAAGAACAGGGAGGACTCCACGTGGAGATGATAGCTGGCCAGATGAGGATGCATGAAATGCAGGCAGATACTCCCAGAAATACTGAACAGGGGACCTGCGTGAACACATGGAGGCAAGCCATGGAAAATTTAAGACACCGGGATGAATGGAATATTTTCTTTTTTTTTTTTTTTTTGAAACGGAGTCTCGCTTTGTCGCCCAGGCTGGAGTGCAGTGGCCGGATCTCAGCTCACTGCAAGCTCCGCCTCCCGGGTTTACGCCATTCTCCTGCCTCAGCCTCCCGAGTAGCTGGGACTACAGGCGCCCACCACCTCGCCCGGCTAGTTTTTTGTATTTTTAGTAGAGACGGGGTTTCACCATATTAGCCAGGATGGTCTCGATCTCCTGACCTCGTGATCCGCCCGTCTTGGCCTCCCAAAGTGCTGGGATTACAGGCTTGAGCCACCGCGCCCGGCTTCTTTTTTTTTTTTAATTTATTTTTATTTTTATTTTTTTTGAGATGGAGTCTCGCTCTGTCGCCCAGGCTGGAGTGCAGTGACGCCATCTCGGCTCACTGCAAGCTCCACCTCCTGGGTTCAGGCCATTCTCCTGCCTCAGCCTCCCTAGTAGCTGGGACCACAGGCGCCCGCCACCACCCCTGGCTAATTTTTTTGTATTTTAAGTAGAGACGGGGTTTCACTGTTTTAGCCAGGATGGTCTCAATCTCCTGACTTGGTGGTCCACCCGCCTAGGCCTCCCAAAGTACTGGGATTACAGGCGTGAGCCGCCACACCCGGCCTGAATTGAACATTTTCAAGGTAGCTCTTTCTGTGTTCACAGGATGGTGAGACAGAGGTATATTTGGATTATTACACAGTTTAGCCTTTTCTGGACTTGGGGATAATATTGTCATCAGTTAATTACTTTTATAGCTCTAGCAGCATATGTGTAAACAAAAAAGAAAAGTTAATCTTCCAAAAACAATGTTGCTTCCCCAGGCATGATATCTCATATCATAAGGTCTCCTTCTGTCTCCTTGTTTCATTTCTGCATTTCCTTCATGTCTACAGGAATAAGTCACAGAAGACTGGCTCTGGGATCATCAAATACTGCACTTAGGGATTATTTGGAACCCATGTATGGAAGAGTATTTTGTCTTAACCTAAGTAGAGCTCCTGTAAGCCCTGTCCGTCCACATCATCTGGATCCCTCATCAGGTCTTTGTGTGTAAGGACCAGACTCCAAAAGCCATGGTAGCCAATAATCTTGACATTTTTGGAGGACCAGCTACTTCAGAGTGATTTTCTTGGATTATTTAGGTCACTAAATAAAACAACCACAACAACAACCAACTCTGCCTTTGTGACCTCAATATCCATCCATCCATCTATCCATCCATCCATTGATTTATTTATCTATTCATCCCCAAACTATTTAATTAGTACAACTACTAAGTACTGGGCTTAAGGTTTGCAGAATAAAATATTTTGTATTCTCCTGAGTAATATGAACTTATTCCAGGATTCAATAGCCTCCTTTTCATACTTATGCATAAATCATCTAGAAGAAAACCCTTTTGTTTTATTTTATGAAGTGTAAATGCTGTTTTCTGATAATAAAATTGATGTATAATTGTATTAGTCCATCCTTGCACTGCTGTAAAGAAATACCTGAGACTGGGCAATTTATAAATAAAAGAGGTTTAATTGGCTCATGGTATAGGAAGCACAGTGGCTTCTGCTTCTGGGGAGGCCTCAGGAAACTTACAATCACAGCAGAAGATGAAGTGGAAGCAGGCATGTCTTACATTGCTGGATGAAGCAGGAGGAAGAGAGAGTGGGGAGGTGCCACATGCTCTTTTATTTTTTTTTTTTTTTTTTTTTTTTTTTTTTTTTTGAGACGGAGTCTTGCTCTGTCACCCAGGCTGGAGTGCAGTGGCCGGATCTCAGCTCACTGCAAGCTCCGCCTCCCGGGTTTACACCATTCTCCTGCCTCAGCCTCCCGAGTAGCTGGGACTACAGGCGCCCGCCACCGCGCCCGGCTAGTTTTTTGTATTTTTAGTAGAGACGGGGTTTCACCATGTTAGCCAGGATGGTCTCGATCTCCTGACCTCGTGATCCGCCCGCCTCGGCCTCCCAAAGTGCTGGGATTACAGGCTTGAGCCACCGCGCCCGGCCGCCACATGCTCTTAAACAGATCTCGTATGAACTCACTCACTCACTATCATGAGAACAGCACCAAGGGGATAGTGCTAAACCATTCACGAAAGTTCCAATCAGCTCCCACCAGGCCTCACCTTTAACACTGAGGATTGCAATTGACCCTGATATTTGAGTGGGAACACAGATCCCAGCCATATCAATAATCATTGAAAAACCTTCATTGAATCAGATATTTACAATTTAGATAGTGAAAATTCTTTTAAAACAAGATGGAATTATACTATACATACTATTTTCACTTAAAAATCTAAGGTAGATATCTTGGCCAAGAGTACATACGGATCTAACTCATTATTTTCAAATAGCTTCATTATATTCCGTTTTATGGAGGTACAATAACTTATTTAACACATTTCTTATTGATGAGCATTTAGAACAGTTCCAATAATGTACTATTATCAGACAAGGCTGCAATACCTTTGTTCAAATATATGTGTATGGTTTGTCAACAATTGAAAACATGATAATGCCTAGAACTAGGATTGCTGAGTCAAATGGTAGGTGTATGAATAGCTATTGCTAACTTCCCTTCTAAAAAGTTTATATGAATTTAAACTGCTACTAGTAGTATGTATGAGTGTACACATTTCCACACATGCTCACTCACACTGTGTGTCAGTGACATCTGGCAAGATAGAGCAACCTTATGTTGTTTTAGTTTGCATCTCTTTAAGTAATAATAAGCGTTAGTGTATTTTCAGGTGTTTATTATCATTGGTGGTTCTTATTTTATAAATTGCCTCTTTGTATTCTTTGCAAATTTTTACAGGGGTGTTCTTCTTTTTCTTTTTTCTTTTTAACTACTCTTTACAGATTGAGTATGGATATGGTTTGGCTGTGTCCCCACCCAAATCTCATCTTGAATTGTAGTTCCCATAATCCCCACGTATCATGGGAGGGTCCCGGGGGGAGGTAATTGAATCATGCGGGCAACAACAAGTTTCCCTCTTGTTGTTCTTGTGATAGTGAGTTCTCATGAGATCTGATAGATTTTTAAGGGGCTTCCCCCCATTTTGCTTGCACTTCTTTTTGCTGCTGCCATGTGAATAAGGATGTATTTGCTTCCCTTCCACCATGCTTGTAAGTTGCCTGAGTATCCCCAGCCATGCTGAACTGTGAGTCAGTTAAACCTCTTTCTTTTATAAATTACCCACTGTCGGGTATTTCTTGATAGCAGCATGAGAATGGGCTAACACAGGTATGAACTCAGTATTTTGTATATGTGTTCATGTTTTTTACGGTATGCTTGCTTTAAATATATTGACAATGTCTTTTATCATGAAGGAGTTTAAACTGTTTATATGATTAGGTCTGTTAGTCTTTTCATTCCTTTTCCTCCCTGGTTTTTGGTGTTATGCTAAGGAAAGCTACTGTTAAAGTAAATTAAAATGAAAACCAGGTGGGAAGAATCCCTGAGCAAACAAAGCCAGTTTGGTCTCAATAAGTGACCTTAACCTTGTTCGATTTGCAAACCTAAGTGAAACTTAACTTGAACTATTTCTTATAAAAGACTGTATTAAAGAATAACAGAACTGACACTCAACCAAGCAGAAGCAGCCAAAAAACTTATAATTATATAACTAGAGACTTTTCAACAGTATAGACCAAATAAGACAACTGCGTACTGTAACCAAATATTTCTTTGCTTTACTTCTATGTTTGCCCTATAAAACTTTCCCCTTTCCATTCCCTTGGCAGAGCTCCCAAACATCTTCTGGTTTGGAGTTGTGCAATTCATGAACTGCTGTTTGCTCAAATAAACTGTTTTTAAAAATTTGATTGTTCGTCAGTTTACCATACCTACACTCAAGATAATAAACAGTGTCCCTTCTACTTTTCTACAAAAGTAGTATTTATGTTTAAATAAATTTATCATGGATTTGTAATTCATTTTGATCACATCCTAAATTCCTACATATACATGGATCTATCTAGATTCAACTTTTTCATTTTATAAATGGAAGAACTCAACAGAGGAAGGATTTAGTGACTTCACTCAAGCAGTTAATGGCAGGGCTACAGTTAGAACCCAGGGATTTCCCTTTCTTAACCAGGGCTTTTTTCAACTTTTCCCCTTTGCTGTTAACTGATTTATATCATAAATGCCTTCTAATTTCTAGGACATTTATAGCAATATCTAACCCAGTGGTTTTCAGCTGGTATGCCAGAGAAAACTTCTTAGATCTTCCCTCAAATTGGAAGCAATGAATATAATTTTATTTCAGCCACAGCTGAAGACATATACTGTAAACCAGTGTCTATCAGGCTGGGCACAGTGGCTCATGACTGTAATCCCAGCTCTTTGGGAGGCCAAGACAGGTGGATCACTTGAGGTCAGGAGATCGAGACCATCCTGGCTAACATGGTGAAACCCCGTCTCTATTAAGAAATACAAAAAACTAGCCGGGCGAGGTGGCGGGCACCTGTAGTCCCAGCTACTCGGGAGGCTGAGGCCGGAGAATGGCGTGAACCCGGGAGGCGGAGCTTGCAGTGAGCTGAGATCCGGTCACTGCACTCCAGCCTGGGTGACAGAGCGAGACTCCATCTCAAAAAAAAAAAAAAAACAAAAAAAAAAAAACCCAAAAAACCAAAAATACAAAAATTAGCCAGGCGTGGTGGCATACACCTGTAGTCCCAGCTACTGGGGAGGCTGAGGCAGGAGAATCGTTTGTATCTAGGAGGTGGAGGTTGCACTGAGCTGAGATTGTGCCACTGCACTGCAGCCTGGGTGACAGAGCGAGACTCAGTCTCAAAATAATAATAATAATAATAATAATAATAATAATAAAATCAGTGTCTATCAGATGAGTGTGCATGGGACTTACTGTGGAGTGGGTATAACTTCCTGGAAGAAAGAAGTAAGAAGTGTAGTGTAACATCATGGTGGTGACAAAGAAAGACAATGCTTACAATGGTGGTGTATTTTACACTATCTGGAATCACTTTATTACAAATTCAACTAGAAGATCATTAAGCGAATTGTTCATACTAAAACTCTCAAATAAGTAAAGGTTTTATCTGTTATGAATACAATATATCTTTAAGAAGAACTTAGTTTACTGTGGAGTCATTTACGTCAAATGGTAAAACTTAAAAAATATCATTGATTTCCCACACTAGTCATTATTTTCTGAGTGGGGTCATTATCTGAACAATCTTTGAAAAGCTTTTTAAACAATCAGAGAAAAGGTGTTTAATGTCCATAATATAAAAGTAAAATGTGAAATCTATTAGTGTCAGGATAATTGCTATTTTCATCAGGAAAACTGTTAGTAGCCCAATCAACAAAGCCTATTCTATCATGATGTTGGGAACACGTAAACATTTGAACTTGTTTACCATCCTTAAAGGAGAAATTAGTGTTTCTGATCTAAATTCTGCATGACTTAAGAAGGACTTTAAAAATCTTCCCTTGATAGAGATAAGGTTCTAAAATTAGCAAGTTAAGGTGGAACTGAGTATAACAAAAATTGCCATTGAAAGTCCATCAAATCATTAATGAAATAGAGTGCGGTATACAGCAGAAGTATACTCTGGCATTGAAATATCAATCTAAGAAACAGAGAGAAGCCCTTTAAAAAAAATGATATTTAATCGGGGCGGCATTGCCATGAGAATACACATGCCACAATAAACTAGGTGTGTATTCAGGGAGGTAAAGGAAGGCAAAGATTTTTAAAGGAAAACTGCAGGAGAACAATGTAATTGTTTTGAGATAATTATCCTTGGCTACAAGGATCAGTAACAAGGGTGATATTGTTCTGAGGTTCGACAGACAGTTGAGACGTCCTCGCAAAAGTATTTTTTTGTGTAAGGCTGCAATGGCCTTTGTACAAGATTGCAGATTTTGTGGGGTCTTTTGTCCTAGTTTTGTTGTCAGGAATTCAAGTGTGAGAACCCTCTCTTCATAGCCTTCCCTGCGCTATTCATCAGGATTTTTGTTTGTTTGTTTTTTTAAACACAAATGACTCCATTTTGATTCTTACAACCTTCACAAGAACAAATATTTACTCAATTGAGGACCAATTGAAGTAGTTGGCTTGTATTTAGGGGTCAATTACATGAAAAAAATCCATGTTTTCAGGCACGAGATCACTCCAGGTCAACTGAGATGCTCACACTCTGAGAGACATGTGGAAACAGAGACTTAATCAGGTGTAGATTTGTGTGTCCCATTTCAAACTCATGCTCATGTTGCAGAATGCAGAGGGTGACTCTTACTATGTATATCGTTATGATTATCATTGCTGTGTCTCATTTTATTTCTTCCTTTGGCTCAGTTAAATGTCGGTTTGTTGGAATTCTACTAACACAGATTTTACAAGAATTTTACTTTGGGAGTAGGTAAAAAGTCACAGGTAGGCCAGTGAATGTTTCTAGTAAAACACAGTTAGTGCTGAAGGGCCACTAAATAATGAGTTCAGTAAATGCAAATGCTTTTTATGTTTTGAGATGGAATCTCACTCTACTGCCCAGGCTGGAGTTCAGTTGCACCATGATAACTCACTGCAGTCTAGAACTCTTGTGCTAAAGCGATCCTCCCACTTCAGCCTCCCTAGTAGCTGGGACTACAGGCATGCACCAGCACACTCTGCTATTTTAAAAAAACCTTTTTTTTGTAGAGATGGGGTCTCACTATGTTGTCCAGGCTGGTTTTAAACTCCTGGCCTTAAGCAATCTTTCTGCTTCAGCCTCCCAAAGTGCTGGAATTGTAGGTATGAGCCACCACAACCAGCTAGATGCTTTTGTAAAAGGACCAAAATATGATTGCTTTGTAGCAGCAATTGCACTGCAATTACCATTGACTTTTAAAGACTTGGTTTGATTTTGTTAATCCCTTCAAGCATGTTCCTGAAAGTTTTGGTATTTCAAAGTTGGCTGTAAACAAAAAGAACCTGAAGAATCTCTGCTTTAGATTTATTTTAATTAGTTT
Source organism: Macaca thibetana thibetana (assembly GCF_024542745.1). Taxonomy (NCBI): domain Eukaryota; kingdom Metazoa; phylum Chordata; class Mammalia; order Primates; family Cercopithecidae; genus Macaca; species Macaca thibetana. The sequence goes on along the minus strand of NC_065597.1, from coordinate 56,862,409 downwards.
AAAATTATCTAAATTAATCTGAAATTTTTTCCCCTGATTAAGTTGTCTTCCTTACTCAGGAAGAATAGATAAAAGAAATAGAATACTAGCAATAAAATTATCTGTGGGTGGTGGAGACAGTATTGGTGCTTGCAGTATATTTGGAAAGAGGCACAATTCTCCTGGAGAAAAAAAATGCTAGAGGAAATGTAAGAGTTACTGAAGTCATTTGGATTAGAGAAGAAAATTGTGCAATTTAAGAACTCCCTGCAAGTTTAGGCCAGACACGGTGGCTCACACCTGTAATCCCAGCACTGTGGGAGGCTGAGGCGGGCAGATCACTTGAGGTCAGGAGTTCGAGACCAGCCTGGCCAACATGGTAAAACCCTGCCTCTACTAAAAATATAAAAATTAGCCTGGTGTACATCAGAGTGAACAGGCAACCTACAGAGTGGGAGAAAATTTTTGCAATCTACCCTTTTGACAAAGGGCTAATATCCAGAATCTACAAAGAACTTAAACAAATTTACAAGAAAAAAACAACCCCATCAAAAAGTGGGCAAAGGATATGAACAGACACTTCTCAAAAGAAGACATTTATGCAGCCAACAGACACATGAAAAAATGCTCATCATCACTGGTCCTCAGAGAAATGCAAATCAAAACCACAATGAGATACCATCTCACACCAGTTAGAATGGTGATCATTAAAAAGTCAGGAAACAACAGATACTGGAGAGGATGTGGAGAAATAGGAACGCTTTTACACTGTTGGTGGGAGTGTAAACTAGTTCAACCATTGTAGAAGACAGTGTGGCGATTCCTCAAGGATCTAGAACTAGAAATACCATTTGACCCAGCGATCCCATCACTGGGTATATACCCAAAGGATTATAAATCATGCTACTGTAAAGACATATGCATACATGTATTTATTGCAGCACTATTCACAATACTAAAGACTTGGAACCAACCCAAATGTCCATCAATGATAGACTGGATTAAGAAAATGTGGCACATGTACATCATGGGATACTATGCAGCCATAAAAAAGGATGAGTTCATGTCCTTTGCAGGGACATGGATGAAGCTGGAAACCATCATTCTGAGCAAACTATCACAAGGACAGAAAACCAGATACCAATTGTTCTCACTCGTAGGTGGGAATTGAACAATGAGAACACTTGGACACAGGGCAGGGAACATCACACCCCAGGGCCTGTTGTAGGGTGGAGGACATGGGGAGGGATAGCATTAGGAGCAATACCTAATGTAAATGACTGGTTGATCGGTGCAGCAAACAACATGGTACATGTATACCTATGTAACAAACCTGCACATTGTGCATAGATACCCTAGAACTTGAAGTATAATAATTAAAAAAAAATTAGCCTGGTGTGGTGGTGTGCACCTGTAATTGCAGCTACTTGGGAGGGTGAGGCACAAGAATCGCTTGAACCTGAGAGGCAGAGGTTGTAGTGAGCCAAGATTGCACCACTGCTGGTGTTTGCACTCTAGCCTGGCCAACAGAGCAAGACTCTGTCTCAAACAAACAAACAAACAACAAAAAACCAAAAGAATGCCCTGGAAGTTTAAAGAGGATTCTGAAATAAAGAGCAAGACTGTTTGTTATTCTGTAGAAGAAGAAATAGAGAAGAAACAACTGGATGTTAATGGGTGAGGGTTGGTCTTGCTACTTGGAAGAATTTTTGAGTTCTCATCCTATTCTCCTACTTTCTTTCCCAATACTATTCGTTAGTCATAGCATTGTTAAGTTTTCATGGGTATTTGTAAGCTAAAATATTGTTCCACAAATTTTGGGAGAGAATTGACATTGGTTCTGAAGGATGTGTTCATATGTGGTTAGTTAGGGAAGGGCAATGGAAGGAGGGACATTTCTTTGGGGTCTTTTCCAGCCACTTAGGAAAGTGACACATGGCTAGTCAATCTTGAAATCCAATGACCAAGAGTCACTGGATACATTTGGTAAAGCTTATCCATCTCAGAAGTATTTAAAAACTCTGTAAGATAATTCTCTCACTCTTGAGAGAGATAAGCCATTACATCTAAGGGTGCTCACAGGTAGAACCTTTTGAGGAAAGAGTGATGGCACCGTGGGGTCTAACCCTGTGCTGGATTCACTTTCCCTTTTGGGGGGTTCCCACTCCAAGGTTGTTTTGGTTTTGATTGGGGATACCCTCTTATTTAATATTTCAGTTCAACCAGTAGAAGATGGATTTTTTTTTTTTTTTTTGAGACAGAGTCTTGCTCAGTCACCCAAGCTGGAGTACAGTGGAGCAATCACAGCTCATTGTGGCCTCGACTTCCTGGGCTCAGAGATCATCCTGCCTCTGCCTCTCAAGTATCTGGGACTACAGGCATGCACCACCATGCCCAGCCATTTAAAAAATATTTTAATTTCTTTCTGTAGAGACAGGGTCTTGCTATGTTTCCCAGGCTCGTCTTGAACTCCTTACCTTGAGCAATGCTCCTGCTGCTCCCAGCAAAATGCTGGGACTACAGATGTGAGTCACCACACCTGGCCCGAGATGGAATGTTTAAATAGGACTTTACTAAAGCTCTGGGTCTATGGCAGAAAACCAACAAAGAGAACCTTAAGGAGGCAGTGAAATGTAAAGTTGGGTTACCTCATCAGTAGGGTTTCAAGAAAAACAGTCAGTTTTCTTTCAGCACCACCTTTGTCTTATCCTCCCTAGGAAAACTGAAAGAAGCACAGCCCTCTCTCCTACCTTCCAAGGCTCATTTTCCTTTCCCTGTTTGATGACCTGCCTTTTCTCTTGATGACAGATGCTATGATGACCTCATTCTCTGGAAAAGACCCTGTACTTTCCCTCAGGGAGATGGCCTTTCCCTTGCAGACCTGGCTGGGACAGCCATGTCAGAGCATATCACCATGCCCCAGACAATCAAATACGCTGAGGCACACACATTTAGCAACAGGGGGTCATTTCCTTACAGCTTCTTAGAAATCAGATATTTACAAGATTAATTTACAATAACAAGAAGCCCTTGTCTGCAGCTGCAGAATATTTGTGGCCTCTCTCAGAGCCCTAGAGACACACTTGACATAGTGGGGACAGGTCACCTGTATCAACACTCCCCCACCATTAGGTTGCTATTAGTTGACTCCAGGGATATCACTTAGCTCTATCTGATGAGATGGGAAAGTGGCCTTTATGCAGCTGCCATCACATCACCCTGAAGACTAAAGTTTAGCTCCAGAGACTAGCAGTGGATGGAAATGGAGAGAGAGAACTAAGGTAAAATGGGGAACCACATTTCATAGTATTGAAATTGAATATGGAGTGACTGATGGTCTGCCTTCTTTATTCCAAATTCTTGATGTTCTGTCTTTTTCAGGGACTCTTACTAGATGACTGAAATGAGTGATATGCTTTCTCTACTTTGGAAAAGAGAGAAAGCTGGGAGCATGACATTGCTAAAATCTTTCTTTCTGGGAGTGGTCTCATCATCTCAAAGTGGATGCAGTTTCTCAGAGAAATCCCAGAGGAGGCAAAGTTCTTCTTGCCCCTATTACAGAGAACCAAATAGTAAGAGAGTTTATTAATGTTTCAGATACTTAAAATTATTATAAATAATTCCCACCACCCTGTTTTGAAGTCAGTACTATTGTTATCTCCATTTTACAGATGATGCAATAGTAGCTCAGAGACTGGAAGTGACTTGTCCAACATCACTCAGGTGAAGAGTGGTGGCGTCAGGATTTGAACTCAGACCTGCATGACCCACATCCTTTTCACACCAGGAGCCTGGTTTCAGGAGCTGCAGTGCTTTGAATGTGTAACTGCTTTGATTTTGGCACCAATTTTTTCACTTTTGGAAGTGCTATTTGGTGTCTGTATTTAGTCAGTTAGAATTATTATTATTATTTTTTATTTCAGAGCCTTTAGAGAACTGTGTGAGAGCTGGAAGAGATGAGTAGGCCAGGGCTGAAAATCTCTGACCCTGAAGATAGAAATATGCTTTTACAGGCACTCAACACCCCTACTTTGAGGACAGTGAGGTGCTGAGAGGACCAGGAGGATCATTCCTTGCCTTGCTTCTTTAAGTATTTTAGTTGCACAGCACACCTGACTGTTTGCCTCCATGCAGGTTATAGAATTCCCTGAGCCACTTTTATAGATTCCCTAGGTCATGAGGAGGTGAATGTAGGGGGAACTATATTCTTTCTAGTAGTTCTATGTTAGTCCATTACTTAGGAATTCTTGTTCTTAATCTTTCAGAAGCATTTGGGAGGTAACTTCTCTCAACTTTCCTCTTTTACTGCACTCCCAATGGAGAATGAAGGTCTTGACTGATTTGTAGAATTGGGAGAAGGTACAGAATATATGTGAATAAGCCTCCCTCCCTCCCTATTTCTTAGGCCAGCCTGACCCTAGGAGGCCGGAATTCTTCCTATGCTCCCATCTTCCCTGTAGGACCCCCTAAGTGGGTTGTGGTCCATGCCTGGCTTCCAAAGGAAGGTCTAGATGCCCATCGCGAACTGCCTTCACCAACAAGTCTTGACTTGGAGGCAGAAAATCTGCTTGCAACAGTCTGCACAACTTTTTTCTATGAAGTCCCAGACTATCTCATGGGTGCCTGGCCGAAGACTGAAACTCATTGGGTGGGAAATCCGTTGGCCCTGGGTCAAGTTGAAGTTCTCCAATCCACCCTTACAGTAATAGAGCTTATAACTGATATTCACTAGCCAATTCCTTCATTTTATTCCTCAACTTGTTCCAAAGCCAGATTGGGGGATAGATGGGTAGGATTTATCAGCACCCTGAAACCTCAACAGTGAGATGTGCACACACTGTGGACTCTCAAGCAATTGTGAAGAGTCTGAATTTGTGAAATGGCCAAATGACGATTATTTTGGAGAGCTGTATTGTATTTTCCCAGTTAACCAAGTGTTACCAAGTAGCCAAGTGGTTCTCAATCCTGGCTGTGTGTCAGAATCACCTGGGAATGTTTTTAAAAATTCTGATGACTTGGGTTCATTCCTGGAGGTTCTGACTTCCTTCATCTGGGAATAGTGTCTGAATATAGGTTTTGATAAAAACTCCAGGTGAGTCTAAAGTGCAGATAAGAGCTTCTGAAGCCTCCTTATTTAATAGATCAGTGTTTCCCAAAGTATAATGCTTGTAACACTGAGTGTGTGGGTTGGCTTAGATAGCACAAAGTTTGACTTTGATAACACTAAAATATGTTGTGAAAAAGTTTACCTTTCTAATTTTCTATTAATTCTTCTGATTAGATTAAAAAGAATGTCTCAATATGGTGGTAGTAGATGCCTAACACCTATCTTTTAAAAGAGAGTAGATATGAAGTTCACACAATAGTATGTATTGAGGATTATTGATAGTCTTTAATCTTTTTGTACAATTTCTATCTATTTATGGTAGGTGATACTGGCTTTCCATTTATGGTAGGGATGTGAAGTTTTCTTTTAAAAAAATCAGTGGCTCTCCATCTTGGCTTCACATTGAAATCATTTTAGGAGCTTTAAAACATAATGATACCTGGATTTCATCTTGGGCATTGGGATTTTCAAAAGCTCCCGAAAGGTGTAAAACTACAGTTTTAAAGTGCATCAGTTTAGTGCTCTTCAAACTTTGATATGTGTATGAATCACCTGAAGATCTTGTTAAAATTCAGATTCTGGTTCAGCAGGCTGGGGTGGGCACTGTGATTCTACATTTCTTGCAAGCTCCCAGGTGACGCTGCTGCTGCTGATAGGTGGGCCATGATTTGAGGAGCAAGGCCCTCGTGGAACTTGCTTCTGTACCTTAAATATTTTCATAAAGTAAACAATGCTGTCGCAATTTATTTTTTATGGGAGGAGTGCAAATCTTCTTAAAATGGGTGTTAGTCTTCTTGTTCAAAAGTCATGGTCAAATAGTTTCAGCACCTTGGACAGAAGCACAGGCAATTATTTTAAAGGGCCAGTGCCTAAGCTGGAGAAGGAACAGGAGCTAAAAATCTCTTGTGTATTAAAAGCATTTGTAAAATAATAATGTTGAAAATATTATTGAAGATTGTGAAAGAAAGTTAAAAAATAATTATGCATCTTTTTAAATGCCAACGCTGCTGGTAGACCCTGTATTATTTTATCTGCCATCTTGTAGGGCTAATGCTCTGCCAGATATCATCAGACACATGAGTCGGGTTATGAAATAGAACCATAGAGTATTATGCACTGATGATTTCTGACTCCTCATTAATGGAATTAGAAGATGACTTTAGCCTAAATATCAAGCTTGGATGATGAAAAGGCTAATGGGGCCAAATTGCAAATTCAGGAGAGAGAGTGTGGAATGTCAACAACAGCATGTCAAAGTGGCCTGAACTGAAGTGGCTCTTGGAGTCAGACAGAACTGAACTTGAATACCAACTCATGAATTACTCACTGTGACCTTGAGTATATTTAATTTAATCCCCATGAGATTCAGTTTTCTCATCTGGGTAATGGAGGTAACAACACTGTCTTTCAAGAATTGTGAAGATTAAGTGATGTAAGAAGATCACATCAGTTTCTTACTTCAAACTTTTCAATGGCTTCCCACCAAATTCCTTTTTAGGGACCACAGAGCTCTACATGTGATATGGTTTGGCTCTGTGTCCCCATTCGAATCTCATCTTGTAGCTCCCATAATTCTCGTATGTTGTGGGAGGAACCCAGTGGGAGATGACTGAATTATGGGGCAAGTCTTTCCCATGCTGTTCTCATGATAGTGAATGGGTCCCACGAGACACAATGGCTTTAAAAACAGGAGTTGCCCTGCACAAGCTCTCTTTTTGCCTACCACCATCCATGTAAGGTGTGACTTGCTCCTCCTTGCCTTGTGCCATGATTGTGAGGCTTCCCCAGCCATGTGGAACTGTGAGTTCTCCATTAAACTTCTTTCCTTTGTAAATTGCCTAGTGGCAGGTATGTCTTTATCAGTAGCATGAAAACTGACTAACACAACATGATTCAGCTCCTCCCTATCCCTTCCTTCTTTTGTTCCATACCACTCTATCCCTGGATCACTAGGTTTCAGCAATATTAATCTTCTAATTGTTCCATGGGCACCCAAGTTTATTCCAATCTCAAGGCTTTTGTACTCTCTGACCCCCTTGCCTAGCATGCTCTTTTTATGACTGTCTCCTTTTAATTTGGATTCCAGTTCTGTCATCACCTTCTCAAATAAACCTTCCTTGATGCATGTATCTAGGGTCATTTCTGCCTGACCTTAGTCACTTACAATTATTTATTTCCAGCACTTATCACTCCCTGAAATTATCTTATTTGCTTTCTTATGTACTATCTTTCTCATTACAATGTAAGCGCCAAAAGGTCAGGGGTCTTATCTGTCTTGTTCATTAATGAATCACTATGCCTAGAATAGATCTTGACACATAGTGTATTTCAATAAATATTAGTCAAATAAATAAATGACTAGAGAAGTGCCTGGGACTTGTTAAATGAGTGCCTACTCTCTTGACTCTTTTCATCTCCACCCCTAAAGATGTTCAAGGTGAAAGCCTGGTCATTGGAGATGCTAAGGAATAATATAAGAAACTTCTGGCCAGGTGCAGCGGCTCATGCCTGTAACCCTAGCACTTTGGGAGCTGAGATGGGTGGATCACTTGAGGTCAGGAGCTGGAGACCAGCCTGGCCAATATGGTGAAACCCTGTCTCTACTAAAAAAAAAAAAAAAAAAAAAATATCAGCCGGGCGTGATGACACATGTCTGTAGTCCCAGCTACTTGGGAGGCTGAGGCAGGAGAATTGCTTGAACCTGGGAGGTGGAGGTTGCAGTGAGCTGTGAGCTGAGATCATGCCACTGCCCTCTAGCCTAGGCAACAGAGCAAGACTCTGTCTCAAAAATAATAATAATAAAAAAGAATAATATAAGAAGTTTCTAACCATGAAGGTTTAGAGCAAGCTTGCAGAGGTATATAATCTATTCTATATTTCTGGGAACTGTACAGAAAGATCATTGGAAAGAGGATCTACTCATGACTAGGTTGTGTAGCTTTGAATGAGGGGTTCTTTCGGGCCTTAGCTTTCTTTTTTGATCTTTGAGTGAAATAGTCTCTAAGATCCTCTGTGGCTTTCTAATGGTTCTGTGATAGTAAAAGAAGAATTTAACCTTTGTGGTTATTCTGCGATTGCTTCCTGTCTCACTTTATTATTCTTCACTGGCTTGTGCCCTGGGGTCTTCCCACTGTGGACTGCACCACCTGCTGTCTTTTACTGACTGGCTTCTGTTTGAACTTGACCAGTGGGCAGCATCAGCATGATATCAGAAGTAAGGAAGAGAGAGGCATTCCTTCCACTCTGGCATCGTATCTCTGACTGTGGTGTAGCCCCTTCTTGCTGGAAGGTCCCTCCTCCAAGGCTCTAGACCTCACTGAGGTCTACTAGGCTCTAGACTTCACTGAGGTCCACTAACATCCTTTCCTCTCATTGCTTCATTAGGAGAGGTAAAGCTTCCTGTTATTTCTAGTTCCAAGGTACATCAACAGCTAATGGAAAGCTTCCTCACAGGAAGCTTCACCTCTCACAAGTTCCCCTAATCTTGCTCAAGCCATTGTTAGCAGATTTTTTGTTAAAGTCAGCTCATGAAACCATCTGATTGAGATTTGGTTCCATGTAAGACTCTGATCGACAACCCATTTTGAAATATGTCCAGAAAAGCAGATTCTAAGAACTTCCACTGAAAATCATTTGTGGTGTTAATAGACATTTCTATAATGATTTCTTCTTTGGGTTTAATCTGGAACTCTCATACTGCAGTTGAAGTCTTACATTCTCTTGTTCCATCTCCAGTGGAGAGAAATGTCATTCTGCCATTCTCTCGGTAACAAAGCTCCAAAGGCATGGCAACTCCTCATGCAGAGTTGATGAGGAGACATCTCTCTTCCCTGTGGCCCTATTTACTCATTTTAAATCAGAACATTCCCCTCCTCTGCTTTTTTTTTTTTTTTTTTTGGCATGACAGTGGCACATTCTGCCAATAAGCCCAGGAAATTCACAGTATCTATTTATCCCAGTAGACACGAGCCTCTTATCCCCCTTGTTGTGTCTGGCAAGTACATGGGATTAATTGCACAGTCTCCAAAGAGGCCGGACTATCACATTTAGCTGAGTGCACTAATAAAAGGATTATTATTTAATGGTTCAACCTCCTTCAACTCTCCTTTATCCTGCCTCCCTGAATTGGAGGACAAAATTAATGAGGCTGCTGTGACCATGCCCAACAGCTTCTGTTTGCCACCCTTTCAGCAAATTCTTTGCTTTTCTGCACTTCCCCCTCAACTCCGAAGTCACTTTTATTCTCCAAGTTGATGCAAAGATGGATTGTGACAATAGTTTGTGGGTGGCTGTCAGAATTGATGGTGGTTTGTGTGGGAAAATGCATAGCAAGTTTGAGAGCTTTGGTTAGGATTCCACATAGAGTCAATTAAAAAAAAGTTCTACTCACAAGGAAAGGTCAAGCTGAGAGTTTTAATTATGAGGCTGTTATAATATATATATCATGCTTGGATGATCTGGGTTTGAAGAGTTGCAAAATTATGCAATATACTCAACTCTAAAATGGGCATAAAAACAATGTGATGTTTTGAGGGAATGACTTAGAATTTTGCAAAGAAGGTAATGAGGTGAAGTGAAAAGGATGGAGTGTTGAGTGACCTGGATTCCACTCAGGCCCAGCTCATTCACCTCTTTGGGCCTAGCATCCTCACCTGTAAAATAATGTACAATTGGAGGCTTTTAAAAAAACTCTGCTACTAATAATCACTTTATAAGTTACCTACTGGAATTGTAATTAGCTCCATTTTATGGAGAGAAAATTGAGACTCAGAGAGAGATTGAGAACATTGCTTAAGTTCACACAGCCAGCAAAGTTATAGCCTGTAATAACTGACTCCAAATCTTGGGTTCCAGACTATCAGAGTTTCTACATACCTTGAAGACAACTGGAAAAAATTTAAATTGTGCACCATTTTCTAGATGAGGATAGTCCTTAGGAAATCTCCAAGGACTTGCTCAAGGCCATTCATCTAGTAAATGGTGGAATGGGACATGAACTCGTGACTGTCTGACATCAAAGCCTAAGCTCTTAGACATGGTGCTGGATTTCCAGTTATGATTATTAATACATCCATCACTGTCTCAAAGATGTACGGAGGATATGATCAGAAGCGAATTCAGATTTATACCCAGTAAACTACCTAATTTAGGATTATAGGGAACAACGTTCAGTGGTCTTAAATTCTGAAGTATATCTGCTAACCAGGAGTCAGGTGGAACTCTGGTTTTATTCTAGCACCCAGCACAATGTATAAGAAAGATGTCCACTTAAATGTTAAATGTTTTAACCAGCATTGTGCAATTTGGAGGATATCATGCTTAGTGAAATGAACCAGGCACAGAAGGAAAAAATACTATATGATTTCACTTATATGTGGAATCCAAAAGAGTCAAACTCATAGAAGTAGAGAGTAAAATGATGGTTGCCAGAGGCTGGAAGTAGGTGAGAAGCAGGGAATGGGAGATGTTTGTCAAACGGCACAAAGTCTGTTAGATGGAAGAAATAAATTTTGAGATCTATTGCATAGCAGGGTGAGGGAGTCAGTAACAATGCATATTTCAAAATAACTAAGGTAATAAATTTCAAATTTCTCACCACAAAAAAATGATAAGTGAAGTGACAGATGTGTTAATTTAGCCTGATTTAATTATTCCACATTGTATACATACATCAAAACATCACATTGTATCCCATAAATGTATACAATTATGATTTATCAATTAAAAATAATAGTAATAAAAATCAGCATACTGCAATTGCTTGAACATAGATGCAAATACCAAACACCAAGTGCGCACCATATTAGAATTTATTATAATACAAACAAGTCCAAACACAATATATAATCTAATTAAGAAAATATGAACATTTGCTTTTTTTCTATGGTAACTTTCTATTCCATTCTTTGAACTGGAATAGCCAACATTAGAGTCTTTTATTCACGTCTGGTAGGCTCCCCATGTTGAACCAGGAGGTACCAACTGTGCAAAGTGATCTTTTCCAATAGCAGGGTGTTCGCAACACACAAGTTCATGCCCACTCCGGTCTGTCTTTTATGGTTTGTCTGTCATTCCCCTCATTTCCTTCCCCATGAGACATTTCAGTCATCAAGTTTTTCAATAAAAAGACACAGCATGGTGGTGCGTATCATCATTGCAATGTCCAACCAAGGACACAAATCATCTAGCAAGAGAGAAGCTAGTTAACCGTCTTTGAAAGAGGCACCACAAAAACCCAGGATAAGGCAATTGCTTTAGTGCCACCAGCAGCAGCCGTTTACATGACAGGCTTCAAAATTCAAGGCTTTATTGTTAAAACTGGCCTGAAAGAAAAGGCTTACAGGTTTTTAAAGTTTTAAAGTCAAAAAAACCCATTACATGATGTCCAAAATTATTACTATAAATAATAATAAATTAAAAGTCCTTAGATAATTTGAAATAAATTTTAAGAGATATGTATCAACCTAACCCAATGGGCATTCATTTGCATTTTAAGCAGAAGACAGCAATTCACTAGAATGCCTTCGAGAATTGGACCTCTTTTAAATATCATTTAGCAAAATATAAAACATATTCAGAGGAAAAGAGATCACAATACTACGTGGTAGAGCCTCTCTCGTCAAGAGAAGTAATAAATTAAAGTGTCAGAGGAAAATGTTCCCAATGCACACCCAGTTTCTACACATCAACAATTAATTGTTACATACAATTAAAAACATGGAGCAGAGAGCATGGAGAGTCACATACATAAATTTCATTTTATGTACGTTCTCAAAAAGGAATTGCTTAACCTTTGTAGATATTGCACTTTGACTCATTCATGTATAGCTCAGACTAGCATTTTTCAGAGCTAGGTGTTTAAAAAATAAATAAATAAATATATTTATATATATCTATATATATTCAGTATAGGTAGCCTTTGGTCAATGTCCATTCATGAGGGGGCGTGGTGGAATTGCATCATACACACATTTAATGAACACATGTCCAATTACACGTGCTTGGCAAAAAAGAGACAGAGAGAAATGCAATTTAAGGGAGGTGAGAGAATCTGCTTACCATTCCACTCAATGAGCATACGCCCTGGGGAGCGTGGGAGATGGGAGATCTGTCCCTCAGTCAGACGACTTCCATGAACTTCTTTCAGTGGAAGCATCTTGATGCACCAGGGTGGTCCTAATGTTCTCAGATACATTAGAATCACACAATATGGTCCCTAAATGAGAGCCAATTTTGCCTTGTCATCAACCAGATAAACAACAACTTGTTCCAGTGCTAGAGAAAAACTTAGCTGTGTTAGGTTTTGAAAGCAATGGAATATAATCTCCAACATGGCTGTTTTTTGAGGATCTTTTGCAAAGGTAACTTTGGCTCTGTAAGGTTTTATCTTTTGCACTGACTTTAGAATCTAATCCTTGGCTCTGATGAGATTCTATTGCAATCCTTTAAAAGGGGTAAGAATTAGGATCATCAGGACTAATATAACCTAAGTTTATATTGAACTAGTATTGACAGCATTGGCTGAAGTTTAGGGTTTGTGTTGCCATGGGGCCTTTTCTTACCCCATTCATTTATTGAAAATTCCCTTAAAAAAGATAGACATGTCTTTCAACTTAGGGACAAAATGCAGTAAAAATCCAGCCTGAGGAACTAGATATTTCAGGTGGACTGTCTGCTGTTTGTTTGGTCACCAAAAATATCATGTAATTTCAAAGTCATTTTGGCAGATTTATTCTAAAACAGGGATGAATTCGAATACTGGGAGTCAGAGAGAAGTTGAAAAAAAAAAAAAAAGAAAAGCTAAATAAGAGGAATATAATCGTGTGTGTGTGTGTGTGTGTGTGTGTGTGTGTGGTGCACACATAAGTAGCAATTTCCAGGGATGCCCCTATTTATTACATCCTAGAAGTGTTCTTGCCTTGGACAGGCAAGGGTAGAATAAATAAACACACTTATATTTTATCATTTTACAAAGGATCTGGGTTAAATAGCTTTACCAAGAACTGGCACCACCCTTTTAAGCCATGTGCGTCAAAGGGCAGACTAGGCGTCAGCATGGGCACCTTTTGTGTCTGTGTTTGTGGCGAAATGGCAATGCCAGCTGGGCTGTGAGGCAGAGCTGAGAACACCTCCTCTAATACCCGCAGAGATGCAGTTCCTGACCCTTGAATATTAAATTCAGTTCGGAAGTCACTTCAAATAAAACAATTTGGTGAGGGCCTCAGCAAGCAAGGAGGCAGGGTTGGCAACTCGACAGGCTTGAGCTTCTCTAGGAAGCTTGAGTGATACCATAACAAGAAGCAATTTTGAGTAACGGGATTGTATGCAGCTGACACAGGAATGGGTTGAAACAATGGCAAGTGTGGGCTTATTTTTTTGTTTTTCTGGGCTCAAGAATTCCTCCTTTCCTCCTGCGCACCAGGCAGGGTCTTTGTTTTGGAGGAGATAGAGAAAATCTATACATAATGATAAATAGAAAACTGCCTCTTAGACCCCAGGTTTGAGGTCACAGCTATGTGGGTTTGGAGATTTCCTGAAGCAGCTCTGGCCAGAGTTTGGGTGGGATCCAATACTCTTCTATTCCCACAGTGTCATTCTGAAGCTAGGAGTGCCAGGGCCACTTCAAGACCACAAGCCTCTCTAGGACAAAGGGCACCTTGAAAAAAATCCTGAAACGGTCATTATTGTTAGCTCCTGGGAACAGCACAGGGAAGTGATGAATGACCTCAGCTCTTGGAAGAAGAGTGCAGGCTCAGCTATGTGCTACTGGGGTTTGGTAAGTCACATAAATGAAGGGTTCCCAGTGACTGTGGATGGTACCAGCGCAAAATCACAGACTATTTCTCTACTTTGTGTCCTAACTGGTCACAGGATGATGACACAAGCTCCAATGGCATCTTCAAACTGGTAGGAACTTTCGCTGTCAATGCGAATCTGTGGAAATAAATGCATAAGTAAAAACAAGCTTTATGCTCTCCTTTCTTCTCTTCCATCTCTTCTCATCTACCAGTCTGAGAATTGCCCAGTCTGCCAGAGACAGGAAATTGGATTAGCACTCTTAAGGAGAGCTGCTCAGCCGTAGGATGGGACACCTTCCCATCTGGAAATGGATTAGACAGAGGCAGTAGTTGCCACACCTAGGGAATCACGGGGATACTTTTATAGGTTTTCCATTTTTGTCATACTGGTACACCAGCATCTTGATGCAGTGTGAGTTTGCCGGTGAGATCCAGGGGCTACTTGTTATGGAAAAGTTATGATTGGTGTAGAACTGTACAGGTTGCTTCTGGCACTTGAAGAAGGCCTTGAGCGTGGCGGCTGCCATGGTGCGGAACCGCTTGCTGATGAAGCAATAGAGGAAGAAGTTGATGGCTGTGTTCAGAAGGGCTAGCATGTTGGCAATGTCGGACATGATGTGCACCAGCCAGCGGTTCTGGATGGGCGCCCCATAGAGGTGGTAAAGAATCATGATGATGCGGGGGGCCCAAAGTGTGGCAAAGATGGAGGTAATGGTGAACAAGATGGCAGTGGTCTTCCCCGTGGAGTAGCCACGGAGACGAAAATTGCTCTTCCTCCTGAGCTTGTACACAATGATTGAGTTCAAGATGAAGAAGATGGAGCAGGGCACCAGGTAGACGGTGAAGCAGTGGATCCAGATGAGGACGTGATGCACAGAGGTGCTGATGTAGTCTTCAGTCCAGATGTTGGGCCACCAGTAATAGGGGATGCTGGTCAGGAAGCAGGTGATGTAAACACTTACAATGACTTTCCGGGTGCGTGCTGGGTATGAGACCGTGTGGTACTTGAGTGGGTGGCAGACAGCGATATACCTGTCAATGGTCAATGGAACAGTAATCCATATGGAGGTGTGGATGGATGAGAATTCCAGCACTTCTATGATCTTGTCGGGGACTTGAGGCATCTGCATGTTCAAGATGAAATCTTCCAACAGGAAGTCCACAAACACTATGAAAAAGAGGACTAAGATGTCAGCAGCAGCGAGTGCCAAGAGATAGTTGTAGGAGGATTTCTGCCTTCTTGCCACCAGCTGGGAGAGGATGATCACTGTCAAGATATTTGCTGTGGAGAGAAGAAAAACTGGTTTAGCTCTGAAGCAAAGATGACTTCATTGGCTCCTATTGGGGCCCTAGGCATATGTTTATTGTTCACTCCCATGGAAGTCAAAATGATTGAATCAATGCTTTTGAGGGACAACCTCGGCATTACAAATAGCACCTCATACAAACACGTGGATACTATTTTAAAGTTGTGCTTATATTCTAACACAACCATGAGAGGAGGTGCCTCCATTCCCCTCATCTTAGAAATGAAACTGGGGCTCTGAGAGCCTCACACAGCCATGAGAAGAGGTGCCGCCATTCTCCTCACACAGCCATGAGTGGTGTTGCCGCCATTTTCCTCACACAACAATGGGAGGTGGTGCCACCATTCTCTTCACACGACTGTGAGAGGTGGTGCTGCCATTATCCTCATCTTAGGAATGAAGCTGGGGCTCTGAGAGACTCACACAACCATGAGAGGTGGTGTTGCCATTCTCCTCACACAACCATGAGAGTTGGAGTCGCCATTCTCCTCACACAACCATGAGAGGTGGTGTTGCCATTCTCCTCACACAACCATGAGAGTTGGAGTCGCCATTCTCCTCACACAACCATGAGAGGTGATGCCGGAGTTCTCTTTACACAACCGTGAGAGGTGAAGCCGCCATTCTCTTCACACAACCGTGAGAGGTGGTGCCGCCATTATCCTCATCTTAGGAATGAAACTGGGGCTCTGAGAGTTTAAGCAACTTGCTTAGAGCCACACAGTTGATAATTCATGGTAATAGGATCTCCTGATCCCACATCTCATGCTCTTTCTTGTGTTCAGTTGCATGAAGAATTTGGGGCTGAGGTGGCATTTCTTGCTATATGTGTTCGGGAAACAGACTGGACCATATAACCTCTTAAGAACCTCTTCAGAGCTTGGATTTTAGGATCTTTCCTTTTTAAGTAGATTTAAAATTGGAGGTGCAGAGAAGATTGTGACCTTCAGATTAATTTAAAAATAAATTGCATTTATTTTTGGAATAGGTAATCTACATACACATACATAATCAAAAATAATAACAAGGAAAAGTACATTTTCCTTCTACTCTTGTTCTCCAATCATCAAAATTCCCCTCCCTCAGGGAAACTACAGTTAATAAATAATCTATGCTTATATATGTCCATACAATGTGCATGTATCAGGTTGGTGCAAAAGTAACGGGCAAAACCGCAATTACTTTTGCAAACCTCATATATAGTTTTTGCACAAACAGCAGCAATGTATTATTTTTTGTGGGGTCATATTTGTTTTGAAAATACATCTATATAGTTTCTGATCAGTTTTTTTAAAAAAGTCTCCCTGAATTAAGCATGTTTAGAAAGTCATTAGGGACTCACTCCAAAATGATATTCCAATGAATAATATCTAGAAGTCATTCTACACATTTATTTTCATTCATTCTCACAATCAACCCTGAAATTTGAACACTGATAATGCTATTTTGCAAGCTAAGTTCTCAGAAAGCTTATATTCCTTGTCTGAAGTCCAATGGCAGAGCTAGAATCCAGATCTTTCTCTCAGTCTCTGTCTGTCTCTCTTCCTTTCTTGGTAGCCGTTTAAAATGTTATACAATGGTTCCCATGTAAAAATGTCTTATAATAAACACACCTGCAAAACCTGGTGTACTCATCACTCAGATTTAACAAATTTTAACATTTTGCCATATTTACTTCAGCTTTCTTTAAAGAAAGAAATGACACTATAGATACAGTCGAAGTCTCCTCTGAAGAAGCTCTGTTCTCATTCTTTTCCATCTTCTTTCTCTAGATGCAACCACCATGCTGCAGGCTGTGTGCAGTGACCAGTGCCACGTCTACATAGTCTTTCTTTCTTTCTTTTTTAGATACAGGGTCTTGCTATGTTGCCCAGATTGGAGTGCAGTGGCTATTCACAGGTGCAATCATGGTGCTTTACAGCTTTGAACTCCAGGGCTCAAGTGACTCTCGCACCTTAACCTCCTAAGTAGCTGGGACTAAAGGTGCACATCACTGTGCCCAGCCTTTTGCTTTCTTTTATACTGAAACTGCCATTCTATACACTGATTTTGTCATCCAACATTGTATTTCTGAGACCCATTTTTGTTGCTACCTGAAGATCTAGTTCACCCATTTGAATGCCTACATAGCATTCTGCTGTAGGAACTTACTGATTGATTGATTTATTTATAATTTATTATATTAAATATGTTCATTCTTTTAAATTGGTTCCAG
The DNA here is from genome assembly GCF_024542745.1 of Macaca thibetana thibetana. NCBI lineage: Eukaryota > Metazoa > Chordata > Mammalia > Primates > Cercopithecidae > Macaca > Macaca thibetana. The sequence goes on along the minus strand of NC_065597.1, from coordinate 56,845,003 downwards.
GATTTTGCTGTTATAAACCAAAGTTAATGTCTTGACATGACTTTCCATGAGAAGTACTTATATATGAAAGTTTATCTGGGGGAATGTATACATGGAAGTGTATTTATTATGTTTTAGAGTATGTGCCTCCTCATCTTTAACAGATACTGATGAATTGCTTTGTAAAATTTTACTAATTTAGATTCCCAACAGCAGAATATGAGAATTCTAGTTGCTCCATATCCTCTCAGTATTACCAGTTTTTTTTTTTTTAAAGTCTATGCTGTTCTCATTCTTGTCCAAAGCACTTTGAAACAACATTTTGAAGTGGTAGAGAGTTAAGATACTGATTATATTAATTAGCCAGGATTCAAACCCAGGACCAACATCCATGCTCAAAATCAATCTGCATTATTGGTACTTATTCCCAGTGGGGTGGGGGTACCATGAAGATATGCTATACTGCACACAATGTAGAGAAAAATGGTGAATATGTCCTACTTAAGTCACTACTTAAGAAAAAATACCCACTAAAGCAAAGGTCCTTATATTTGTAAACTTGATATTTCAAAACTGCATTCATGCATTATGTACCTATTCTGAGCTGTGTCCTGGAAGGGGATGGTGAACAAAATAGACATGGTCTGTTTAGCCTGCATGGAGCTTAGATTCTGTTAGGCAAGAAGAACATCAGCTGAAGAACCATGGAAGAAAATGCATTAACTGCAAGTTCTAGTGAATGCTATGAAGGAATGTTTTGGAGTAGGAATCAGAAAAATCTTTACTGAGATTTGGAAGACCAGGAAGAGGTTAAAAGGCAGAAAGCTTGGAAGGAGCAAGTGTTTCAAGCAAAGGAAACAGCAAGTGCAAAGGTTCTGAGGGGGAGAAATATGAAGAGTTTGGTTTATTAAGACAAAGAATATTTATATTGAATTCTGCTTGCTTTGTAAGCATTCTTGCATTTTATAGCTCTTTTATTAAACAGCCTTGCTGTGTTCTGTTGAAAAGCATTTCAAAATGTTTTATTCATCCAGAAATTTTTCCAAAAAGTATTTAGCATCTACTTTCTGTGGGCAAATGCCTGTACATAGGCCTAAGGTGGATATACATTAGGTACTCTGGTGGATACCCGTAAAGTCTCTACTCAGAGAGTGGAGAAACATCATATAAGTGGTAAGTATTAAAGAGATAAATGAGAACACAGTATACAGGAGCTGCTGGTGAATAGATAAAGAAAGGACAAAAGCTTTGGTGAAGGGTTCTGATTAAAGGCTTTGCTTGCAATCCCTGCTCCTCTGACCTAATCATATATAGTCAGAGCTTCATGGAACCCAAGCTGTAAAGAGGTTGAGGTCTAAAGGTCTATTGTATCAAGGGTATGGGAATCCAGTTGCTAAGAGTGTGGGATCTGGGGCTGGGCTGCCTGGGTATTATTACCACCTTGTCTTTAGACAAGTTTATTCAATATTTCTGTGCCTCAGTTCCCTTCTTTATGAAATGGAGTGTATTAGTCTGTTCTTACACTGCCAATAAAGACATTTCCAAGACTGGATAATGTGCAAAGGAAAGGGATTTAATTGACTCACAGTTCCACCTGGCTGGGGAGGCTTCACAATCATGGCAGAAGGCTCATGAGGAGCAAAGTCACGTCTGACATGGTGGCCGGCAAGAGCTTGTGCAGGGGAACTCCCCATTATAAAACCATCAGATCTCATGAGACTTATTCACTATCATGAGAACAGCATGGCAAAGACACAGCCCCATGATTCAACTACCTCCCACTGGGTCCCTTCTATGATACATGGGGATTATGGGAGCTACATTTCAAGATGAGATTTGGGTGGGAACACAGTCAAACCATATCATGGGGTTAATAAGACTATCCACCTCATAGGATTGTTCTGAGGGTTAAGTGAGATAATTTCAATAAAGTGGTTAAAACAGTGTCTGGCATGTGGGAAGTGCTTAATGGATGGTAGCTATTGCCTGAGAGTCCATTCATGCAGCAAATATCAACTGGGCATTGACTATGCCAGGCATTGGATGAGGCATTGGAGATACAGGTATTAGCAAAGTGGACAGATTCCCTTTTGCCATGGAGTTTATAGTACAATGAGGGAGACAGACAATAAATAAACACACACACAAATGCACAACAGAATGTCAGATGTGATACTAGGAAGAATAACACCAAGGGATGAGACAGATTCATGGGGTAGTAACTTTTAGATTAAAAGCAACATTTCAGTCCAATCAAGGATGACGAGAAGGGAGGCGAGATGCTGTGGCTCATGCCTGTAATCCTAGCACTTTGGGAGGCTGAGGGTGGTGGATCGCTTGAGGTCAAGAGTTCCAGACCAGCCTGGCCAACATGGTGAAACCCCATCTCTACTAAAAATACAAAAATTAGCCAGATGCGGTGGTGGGTGCCTATAATCGCAGCTACTCGGGAGGCTGAGGCAGGAGAATCACTTGGATTAGGGAGGCGGAGGTTACAGTGAGCCGAGATCGCACCACTGCACTCCTGCCTGGATTACAGAGTGACATTCTGTCTCAGGAAAAAAAAAAAAAAAAAAAAAAAAAGAAAAAGAAAAAGAAAAGGAAAAAAGAAGGGATCTAGGGATCTGTCATACAAATACTTGTGGGAAAAAGATTCTAGGCAGTGGGATTGGCAAGTGCAACAGCCTTGTGGTGAGAATCAGCTTGTTATATTCATAGAACAGAGAGACATGAGAATGATTTCCCATTTTAGAGATGAGGAAACCAAGGCTGGCATTTTTAGATAATTTGCTCAAAGTCACAAACAGAACAAGTAAGGGAGGCAGAGAAAAATGAAAATGGAGACCCCAGCTCTGTCTGACTTTCTGGCTTATTAGATTCTGCTTTGTTTATTTTTGGTCATAGAAAAGGGTTCTCAACATAAATAATGCGATTCCTGTTCCTTAGGTTGCCCCTGACTTAGAAAAGTGCCATAATTTCTTGCAACCTCTTTTTTTCTTTTTGTTGAGACTGAGTTTTGCTCTTGTCTGCCAGGCTAGAGTGCAGTGATGCGATCTCGGCTCACTGCAACCTCCGCCTCCCGGGTTCAAGCGATTCTCCTGCCTCAGCCTCCCTTGTAGCTGGGATTAGAGGCACGTGCCACCATGCCCAGCTAATTTTTTTTTTTTTTTAAGTAGAGATGGGGTTTCACCATGTTGGCCAGGCTGGTCTTGAACTCCTGACCCCACGTGATCCACCAGCCTCAGCCTCCCAAAGTGCTGTACTTACAGGCGTGAGTCATCATGCTCAGCCACAACCTCTTTTTTCCGCCCCCATCCATTAAACAATGCCTGCTTTCCCTTTCACATCCCTGCTTCCCAAGGAGGCAGGATGTATAAATGGCAGGGTGTCCCCAGAAAAAGTGCTATATATATATAATCTATATATATATATTCTATATATATGTAAAAGTGCTATATATATATATATATATATTCTATGAAAAGTGACTCTCCCACTTTTTCTTCCTCCCCAGCTGAACCCTGTTTGAAGTGTGGTGCTAAAAATTCTCCATATTGAAGCTCTTTAAAAGTATTCCAGCCCCATCTAATTAATGCTTTAAGTCAGGCAAGTCATCAACTCCAAGTGAAATTGCTAGGTATTCATATTTGACATTTCCTTAAGTTTCTAGTGATTGCCTCTCTTGAGAAACTAACCCGCAGACAGTGAGTTTCCCATTCCTTTTGTACAGGTAGATTTTCCCCCAAGGCAACATCAAGAACATGTAGGAGATCTTTGGGGTGGGAGAAAGAAGTGTGAGCTGAGGAGACCCAGAGGGGAATGGTGCGGTGCCTGTGTATTGATTTTCTGAAAAAGAAATGAAAAGGTAGAGTCTTCAGCTCTTAAAAGCTTGACATTTGCTGTAACTCTCCATATTTAAAAATTCTTTCATTTCTACAGTGGCACATTTTCCCCAAAGGGAAAGAGTGGTGTTGACAGGGTCTGTGTGTATTTATAAGGGGTGAGTAAATGAAGAAACCGAAGTTCTCACTGCCTGAAATTCCATTTCTGAGCTTTCCTGTCAAACTGAGCCAGTGATTCCATTGTTGAGGAAACCCAACCAATCCCATCCAAGCAAGCCCTGCTGAACTCCACCACCAAAATGTCAATGCTTCTAAAAAGCAAATCCTTTCTGTCAATGGTGTCGTCGGACAGGTTTAAGTTCCTGGATAATAAAAAGCCCATGTTTTGTGACTGCAAAGCTTCTTGGTTATATTCTTGAGGGAATTCATTTCCCATATTTTGCAGCTTACTGTGCTCAAGCTTGGGAGGATTGGGGGAGTGGCTGAGAGAACAACGCAGGTTTTGTCGTCAGACCACACCACTGAATTGTCTGCTGGCCCAGAGGGAAAGGGTCAAGGTCTTCTAGAGGTATTTTCTGTGTCTGTGATGACTAAGGGGTCTCTGCAGGTTCCTTGGAAGAAGCAGCTCAACTGGGAGTTCTGAGTTTATATCTTTTAGTTCTGCTACATTGCCTTTTTCTTGTCTTTAAAAACTATTTTTTCAATTACAAAAGTAATATGCTCCTGTCAAAAATTAAACATTATATCAGTGTCTAATAATAATAGTAATAGAATTTGGCTACTTTTATTGTGTATCCACTGTGCTCAGGGCACTTCTAAGCATCTTACATACAATATCTCACTTAATCTTCACAACTACCTTGTGTAGTGCAGTGGGTACCATGATTTAAAAGCCCTGAGGTTCAGAGAGGTTAAGTAACTTGTTTGAGATCACACAGCTAGGTGGTGAGCCAGGACATTAAGCCAAACTGTTAAATGTATAAACTCTCCTGAGTTTATACATTTAATGACTACATTAGAAATTAGAAGGGGAAAGTCTGTCAAAACCCCATCTTGCATGGATAATGTGTCAGCTAGCCTCATAGGCGGACCCTTGTGTACCATGCCCCCGGTAGACATTCCTCTATGTAGTCTCCATGCCTTGAGTTGGAGCTGGCACTGTAATTTACTTTTGACCAATACATTATGTCAGGACTGATACTGCGTGACTTCTGAGGCTAGGTCATAAGTGGGTCTTTTGAACACATGCTCTCGGTATGCTCCTTCTTGGAACCCAGTTGCCTTTCTGTGAGAGGCACATGCCACTTAGGCCATGTGTAGGGCCTCTGGTTGAAAGCCTCAGTAAAGCTCATGGCCAATATTGAGCATCCACTGTCATCCATGGGAGTGAGCCATCATGGATATCCAGCTCAATAAAGTTCCCAAGTGAGTATAGTCCCACTGCTCACTGGCTGCAAATGCATGAGAGGCCAGAAGCAAGAACCACCCAGCAGAGCCCAGTCAGCCCAGGAACCATGACAAATAATCATAAATTGTTGCTTCTAGCCTCTTAAGTTTTGGGGTTTGCCATGCTGCAATAGATAACCAGAAGTTTGTTGGACGCTTGGTGTTTATATCTCCAGGATGCTTATATGCCCACAATAATAGCACAACTAGTAATAATAATTATCCCCACAAAATCAGATTTTACAATAATGTTGTGCAACTTGATTTTTTCACTTAGACATAAATAATAGATTTTTCCGTATGTCAATGATATTCATGAAATATTCACCTATTGCTGGACATTACTTATTATGACTATTTTTGTTACTATAAGCATTAAGTTCATGAAGCATTTTTGTGCATTTCTTTTGGATAAATTCCCAAAAGTAGAAATGCTGGTTTAAAGAGTAACACACTTTTCTTCCCTCTTTCCCTCCTTTCTTCCACTTTCCTCGTATTCTCACTCCCTCTCTCCCTCCCTCCTAAAGGCAGCTAAAAGAATTTGCAGGATGGAAAAGAGCTCAAGTTGGAGGCTACAAAAGGATTTAAGTTAGATATCAAGAAGAACTTTTTTGATTGCAATGGCAGTTATGTGAAGAAGAGCAGGCCACTCTTGAGCACAGTTGCTCAGTCCACAGGGGTCTTAAGAATAGGAAAGAGAATTGCCTCTTTGGGATCATTAGATTCCTGGAGTGACCTTTTACAAATCCTAGTTCTCTACATCCTAAATTTCCAAAAAAAGAAGCCACTCACCCCTTTCAGTCACCATCCCCTGTGACTTAAAAGCATCTCTTCCTTTGCTTGAACCAGGGAGGCAGAGGTTGCAGTGAGCCGAGATCATGCCCCTGCACTCCAGCCTGGGTGACAGAGTGAGACTCTGACTCGAAAAGAAAAGAAAGAAAAGAGGAAAGAGAAGAAAAGAAAAGCATCTCTCTCTGACAAAGTTGCCATCTTTTGCATCAGAAGAGTCAGCGCTCATGTTAGGCAGACTCCTGGCATTATGGACAATTGCAGCGGTGTTATTTTACCTGCTTCTGGGAGGTGCTCCAAGGATGGATTTTTAGGAAGATCAATTTCTAAGACTCCTACATAAGAAGTCAGCAATGCCCTTATTTAGATCAGCTGAGGGGTAGAGACCGAATCGTATGATGGGGCACTGCCTCTGGTGGCTGCCACCTCCCTCACTGTTACCTGCCCCACTCTGGACCCTGGGATGGAAGAAGGGTAAATAAAAAGATGATGCTGACAAGACTTGGTAGTCAGTCTTTTAGCTTCTGAAAAAGGTGCTGGGAGGTCTCCAGGAGGCTCGGTGTTGAGTGGTCCCCTAGGAGAGAAGCAGGAAAAAGTTCCCCGGGGCTGCTGTCCCACCATATGTCTCCAGTATCAGGCACTGACAGCTGGCCAGTGGCCATCCTTGTTTCCTGTTGTTCCTCTTGCCCCAAGGCAGAAAACTGGGAATGTGGAGCTTTCTTCCCGCAGTTGGTTAGTAGAGGCATGAAACTGGTTGTAGACTAGGGAGGTGGAGGTTAGGCAGTGGCACCCTCCTACCATAGGAAAGACAACCCCTTGGGGGGATGGCTTTCTGGTTCCCCAAAGGGCTATTTTTACTTTTTTGCAGGCTGACTCTTACCCAAAATATTTGGGTACCAAAGAACCTATCCTAGTTGGGAGCATAGTGGTTAAGAGTAGACTCTCTGGAGGCAGCCAGCCCAGGTTCAAATCCCAAGACAGCCATTTACTAACTGTGTGATGGTGAGCAAGTGAGCTAATGTCTCTGAGCCTCAGTGCTTACATCTGTGAAATGGGCATCATAATAAATAGTACCCACATAGGATATTATGAGAATATATAAAATAATATAGGCACAATACTTAGCACAGTTCCTGGCCCATAGCACTCAGAAAACATTAGCTATTTTTACGTGTTAACATTTGGCTAGTTCAGCTCAGCAGACAATTACTGAGCATCTTCTGGAGGTGGGAACCTGCACTAGAAGCAAAGATGAGTGAGAGAGAGTCAAGCTCTCAAGGAATGCCAGCAAAGATTCTAGCTTCTTCCCATGAATCATCCCAGGCACTAACAACCCTGTTAACCTATCAGGAAATGCTTCATTGCTTCTACCGTAAGCCCTCTAGTTGCAGTTGTATTCCAAACCTTACCCTCAACTTTGTTTCTCTGCTTGGTGGAGAATAACATTGGTCATTATCTGTAGAATCAAACCCTTAAAAGCCATTATTGCATGATGATTCAGTTGTCTCTTGCATCCTCTGAAATAGCCTTGGTTCTCTTAAAATTTTAGTTCCCATTTTGATAGCTCTTTAATTTTCTTTGTAGCTTCACTATCATCTCCTATTATTTTTCTTGTGAAGACCTCTTTTTTGTGTTTTTCTTTTTCTTTTTTTTAAACTACATTTTAGCACTTGAATGGATTCTTTTCAAAGCTAGAATCAGCATTTTCTGTTTTTTTTTTTTTTTTTTTGTATCTCCCTTTATAAGGGATCATGTTTCATCTTCTAAACTAAAAGTGAAAGAATGAACCTTCCATCAACTTAGATGGGAAGGGGTTGTTGGAAAAGCAAATCTGGGCATAAGACTGGAAGTTTAATTTTGGACATGTTGAATTTAAGATATTTTTTAGACTTCTTCATGAAAATGTTGAACAAGCAGTCTGGAGTTTCAGGGTAAGATCTACAGTGAAGAATAAATGTGGGATTCATCACAAGATGGTATTTAAAGGCACTATAGTGGAATGCCAGAGGAGCAAGCTGAAGAGGTCAACAGGATCAAATCATAAATGATCATGTGTGGCATGCAAGGAGTTTGAACTTTATCCTGTAGGAAACTGGGAACCTATTGGAACCAAGTCTATTGGTAATGGCTGTCTGGGTGCCATGTTGAAAAGTATTCTAACACCATCCCTGGGCTTAGTGGTGCTTTGATGGATTGGTGATGTCTGCCAAGGTGGAACATATGTTGTGAATTTGTCCTTGGGGTCTTGGGCCCTGGATCCATGGTGCAGCCTCCCTGGCTTCTCCTAGAAATTAGCAAAGCGATGGTTTCCAATGTAGACCAGAACAGTTGAGACCTAGCAAGTCTCCTCCTTGCTGATGAGTAGGCAGCAAGAGATAAGATGGCTGCTATCCCAGGACAGTCTGACTCAGGGCAATGGAGAAAAGGTGAGTCAGCAGCCAGGCTGCAGGGCTGGAGTCAGTCTTGCCAACCAATTGACCTCCTCTTGACAGCAGAATTGGTTCTGGCTTTTTGACCAGGGACAGCTTCATTGGGTAACCATAATAAGTGCTAGACCTCAATCATGAAGTCACATCCAAGCCAGCCAATAGACCCAATGGTTTTCAAACTGTATATCTCAGTACCAAAGTTCATTTTCTAATGACTGTCCTATGTTGAGCAGCACCTACTATTCTATGTTGAGCAGCACCTACTATGTGCTGGGTGGCTTTGCATAGATGAGATGATTTTATATGATTCACTGATGAACATATTTATTTTTAAAATTATGCATTTAGTTTTAATGGTATTAGAGGAATGTTATTTCTCTGTGTAAGGTAGTGATAAAGACCTGCTTATATAATAAGGTCGGTTTATTTAAAAAGTGAATTGATTAAAAAAAAAAACTACAAGGAGATGGCAGTGCAGATAGAATTCTGGTGTTCATTTTACAAATGAGGAAACTGGTATTCAGAGAGGGTAAGCCACCTGCTGAAGATGGCACAGCTGGTAAGATGAAGTATCTTAAAAGGACTTGATGGCACGATCTTGGGTCAAGTTTCATACCAAGTGATGAACGCAGTGGTGTTTTCTCAGTTCTGGGAGTTTGTCACAAAGATAGATGGGGTCAGGGCTTTACAAGAACAAGTCCTGAACATGCAGGTGGCTCTCCAGCAAACAATGAGCAGAGGAGTTACCAGAGAGGAGAGGATACTTAAAACCAGAGACATGCATTTTGGAGCATGTCTGGCATGCAGACATGCTGATCCAGATGAGCCTTCTAGATCTGCACGTTTCTAGCTGGTGCTTTGGGACAAGTTGTGTAAACACAATGAACTTCGGATTCCTTACCAATAAAATGGTAGTAAAAATGGTACCTGTTTCAAAGGGATGCTGTGAGGATTAGAGAGAATTGTGCACACAGACCTCTTAGCACGGAGCCTGGCCTAAAGAAACCACTCAATAGTTATTAAGGACACATAACAATCAGTCCTGCTAAGGTGACAAATTGAACCAGGCAAAGGCTCAATGAGAGGGAAGAAGCACTGGCAATTCTAGGAACAGTCTTCTGGTATATTTCTTGATTTGTGGGAACTAGCTCTAGAAAGGACCCTATTTCTCAGACTCAATCGATGAAAATGTCCTTAGACTTCCCAAGTTTGTCAGGAGAATCTACACTGTTAGGTTGGGCTCTGATACAGACTCCTATCTGCTAATGGACAAGCCACCTTCCTTCTTTAAGCCCTCAGTTTCCATATCTGTAAAATGAACGAGTTCATAATAGGCAATAATAATGATAATGACAGCATCGTGGCTCACATCTAGGGCAGATGAGTAGGAGTTTAACAGGCAGATAAGACACAAGAGGGCTCTCCAGGGAGAGTGAACGGCAATGTGCAAAGGTAAAGAAGCATGAAAGAAGAGATCCCCACTGTTCCCTCAGAGCAGCTAATAACTATTGAGTGCTTATCTTGTGTTAGTCACTGAGCTCACATCTTCATATACGCCAAGTATACTGCATATCTATAATATGATATATTACCTAACATTATAATATCAGGCAATACCTAATACCTACTGTTAAATATTTAGTACTTAATCCTTACTAGTAAGGTAGGCACTATTTTCATCCTCTTATGGATAAAAAAGACTCAGGCTTGAAAGGGTTAGGAAGTTGACTAAAGTTGTATGCAATGGTATCAAGTGCCTCTTCTAGCTTTCCCACTCTCCAACACCTGAGCAAGGCTGGTACATTTAACAATAACAGTTCCCTTTATTGAGCACTGACTGTATTTGGCTTACTTGCCAGAGGTTTCACTTGCACTCATTTTTTTTTTTTTTTTAACTGAGTCTTGCTCTGTCACTCAGGCTGAAGAGCCATGGTGCAATCTCGGCTCACTGCAACCTCCGCCTCCCGGGGTCAAGCAATTCTCCTGCCTCAGCCTCCCGAGTAGCTAGGATTACAGGCATCTGCCCCCATACCCAGCTAATTTTTGTATTTTTAGTGGAGACGGGGTTTCACCATGTTGGCCAGGCTGGTCTCAAACTCCTGACCTCAAGTGATCCACCAGCCTCGGCCTCCCAAGTGCTGGGATTACAGGTGTGAGACACTGCGCCTGGCTACTTGCACTACATTTTATCCTCATACATCATGAGATAGCTACTACTAATATCCCTATTTTAAAGACAAGCACACCGTGGCTCAGTGAGGTTAAGGAATTTGCCCAGATCACACAGTAAGTGTGTGCTAGACCCAGGGTTCAAAAACAATTTGTTAGACTCTAGAGTGCATTTGGTGCACTTACTTGTCCAGATACCTCCATAATCAGCTCAGGGAACTGACTATTAACTAGAAATGGGCCAGTTGTTTTCTTTTGTAACATTAGTATTTTTAAACAGTGTCCATCAGCTGGCACATATGAGGCATGAGGGAAGTTGAGAGAAGAATCAGTTTCAGAGCAGTCGTATGGCCTTTGAGAATGCTTGCCACTCCCAGCCCCTGGGAATCAGTGGGGATAAGCTAATCACCTCCTCGAAATCCAGGGCATACAACTGAGCTCCTGCCCATCGCCCCTTTTCAAAAGCGAATAATGCTCTCCACTGGCTGATTCTCCATTGTTTTGGCCCCATGTGCTGAGCTTCTGCCAGTCCTACCCATCTACTGACTTCCAGCTAGTGACTGCCTTGGCCAGGGGATGCTTGTTAGTTTTTGCTGTTTTGTGGACACAGGGGTGATGGCTATTGGGTGCGAGGGGACCAACAGGAAATCAGAGGCATCTGTGCTCTTCATCTGGAGTTCACTGGGGTGTCAGAGGCTAATTGAGGCTCTGCCTGGGTTGTCGCTGTTTGATTAAACATCTTGTGCTAAGCATCATCCATCTGCTTCTCCCAATGGCTGCCAGGGGTAGGTATTTTTAGCTGTGGGCAAATAGCTTATCAATTGTGCATACAAAATAGAGCCAACACAAAGCCATCATTTTCCATTACCCTGCCTCATTCTCCCATGAAGACAAGGACAAAGGAAGAATTAAATAAGATGGGCATTCACTTATTCATTCAACAAATGTTTACTGAGCTGCCCACTGTGAATCAGGCACTGTTCCAGACACAGGGATGCGGCGGTACACAAACACCCAAGTGGTTTGCATCCACAGGGAGCTTACAGTCCATTCTGACCCAGTAGAAATCTGCTCTGCCACCAACCAACTCTGTAGCTTGGGTAAGTCGCTCCTCTCTCCGAGACTTCTTTTATTCCCATAGCGTGTGCTGAGCATGTATTACGTGTCATTTTCTGCGCTGGGGCTGCAGGTGAGGGATGGCAGATCTATTTCACCCTCTAGTGAGGGAGGCAGAGAGGGAAAGAGGCTACATGACCATTTGGTATGCGTAAGCCAGGAGACCGAGGCATTTTCTTGGGCACTTGGAGAGGAAGCAGCAATGAGTTCTGGGTTCTGAGTTTATGGCAAGGGAAGGCTTCAGAGAAACTTGCAGGGGGAGATTGAGGAGAATGGCACTCGAGGATCTGGAAATGGTAGGGACTGTGAGTGACAGTGAAGAAAGAGAAGCAGTAAAAAAAAAAAATGGCCAGGCTCAGTGGCTCACACCTGTAATCCCAACACTTTGGGAGGCCGAAGTGGGAGAATTTCTTGAGGCCAAGAGTTTGAGACCAGCCTGGGCAACATTGTGAGACCCCATATCTCTTTAAAAAAGTTAAAAAATCAGTTGAGGGTGGTGGTGCAAGCCTGTAGTCTCAGCTACTTGGGAGACTGAAGCAGGAGGATCGCTTGAGCTCAGGAATTGGAGGCTGCAGTGAGCTATGATCATGCAAAACAAAAACAAAAACAAACCAAACTTTAGTCAGCGACTCAAGCTGTCTTTCTAGTCTTAAAGTTTCTCTTCTTAGGGATTTTTTTTTGTTTTTGTTTTTTGAGGTTGAGTCTCACTTTGTCGCCCAGGCTGGAGTGCAGTGGCACCATCTCGGCTCACTGCAGGCTCCATCTCCCAGGTTCAAGCGATTCTCCTGCCTCAGCCTCCCATGTAGCCGGGATTACAGGCACCCACCACCATGCCTGGCTAAATTTTGTATTTTTAATAGAGATAGGGTTTCACCATGTTGACCAGGCTGGTCTCAAACTACTGACCTGCGAGGCCTGGCTTGGCCTTCCAAAGTGCTGAGATTACAGGCGTGAGCCACTGCACCCAGCCCTTAGGGATCATTTTTAAGGGACCGCTGACCTGCATGCCCTGCAGCTAACGCATATATAAACTGCAACCAGCAACTATTGACTTTGCATCCTCTAGCTCCTTCCTCGTGTAAGGTCTGCGTCCAGTGTCTCCAACTTAAAAGAAGAAAAAGCAATAACACGTGACATCAGGGGGAAAAATGAAGTAGCCTATACCAAGGTTCTAGAGCATGATTTGTGGTTCATTTACATACCCAGGGTTCCATGGCAGCATGTGTCATGAAAGCTGACCACAATTATAATGACCACCACTTTAAGGATTCAGAAGGTGTGTCAGGGGCTCCTAGCATCATCTCAGAAAGACAGGTGGTGAAGTACAGATTCCGGAGCCAGATTGCTGGGATTCAAACTTGCCCCTGCAGCCTTCAAGCTGTGTGACCTTGGGCAATTTACTTAACCTCTCTGGGCCTTCAGTTTGCTCATCTATGAAAAGTATGCTGACACAGCACCTATCACAGGCTTTTATGAGGATTAAATAAATTAATACGGGGAAAGTGCCTGGTACTAGGAGCGCTATACACTTTTTTATCATCATCACTATTAAACAGGGTAAAAGTTTGGAAGGGCAGGAAGTGCGCTTGCTTTGCTGATTATTATTAATATATTGCCAAGTTCTTACACAGTTCCTGGCATACAGTAGGTTCTCAATAAACACCTATTGAATGAATAAATGAAGGAATAACTATGAATATAGATTAACCTAACATTGCAGACAAGCAAAAGGCTGGTTAACAGTTTTGAATGTACTTAGGGTTTACTGCAGAAAATGAATCAGGTGATGTAATCCAGGGTAATTGGAAATTAATTGGAAATTAATTTGGTGTTCAGTGTGTGGGAGAGATCTTTTTGGGACCATTAGCTCCCTGAGAAGAGGGTTTGTGCCAGAATTTTCTACATGAATCCAATTCAGTTCAATATAAATTTAGTGATGCCCAACAGTGTGCCAGAGCCTGAGTCAGGCTCCCAGAGTACAAGATCCGTTCCTTAGGCTCAAGGTGCTGAGAACTCACTAAATAGTTCATCCCAAGGCAGCATGAGGTGTCATTTCAAACTCCCTGCTTCCTTCAATGGCACCGCGTTAGGTCTTGCAAACTCAAATGATGACAGGGCCTGGGCAGGAAATATAAATGTGTGGAGTGGGCATGCCATGTGGGCACCTCCGGTGAGCAGGATATTGCATGCCCCATTGCAGGAGGGTGGTCACCGTTTAGCTCCACTTGGTAGTTTCCCATGAGGGAATGACAGCCAACTGTGGTCAGGTCTTCCAGTGTTTCCAGAGAGGCTTGCAAGCAATACACTTACACACCCCATCCCAATACACAGTGTGGTCCGTGGGTTGTTGGTTTGAGACCTCTGCTTTATCAGCCAACATCCAAAATCTTTGCACAACCCACAAGGTACCTCCTGCACCATCAGCTCCCTTCTGCAACCCCTGCAAATGCACCTTGCCACTTCATTTTAGCAGCCATTGCCTGAACGTGCAACACACTTTCTTACCTCCAAAGCATTGCATGGGCTATTTCTTCTGCCTGAAATACCTTCCCCATCCACAACCCTTTGCCTAGAAGACTATTTTTAAAACCTTCTCTGATCTCAATTCATTGAGTAAAGTACCTCACTGGCCAGAGTATTTAACACACTTTTATGATGATATCCTTCAAGATCTTTATCACCCATTCACTGGGAGCCTCTGGAAAGCAGGGACTGTATCTCTTTACTCTAAACCTTGAGGACTTATCACAGGGCTGTCAAAGAGTATGCACTCCATCAATATTTGTGGGATGAAAGAATGATGGATGGATGGATGAACGGATGGTTAGACGAATGGATGGACTCCCCAAGGTTCTGTCTGTGTGACATCCATCTGTTTGCTGTCATTTTCATGGTATTCCTTTATATGTGTGATGACTGATCTCACTACTTACCTCTACTTTTTTCTCTCTAAATCCAGTGTCTATGCAGCTTCTTGGGCACTTCTTTCTGTTACTTTCTATAATAGCTATTGAATCAAATTCCCCATTAACTGACTTGGGCATAACCCTTAACTCAGTTTTCTCATCTGTGCAATGGCGACATCTTTCCAAAGGGCTGTTAAGAAGACTGAATAACTTAATGTGCAAAATCATCTGTACCATGCTTGGCATGGAGTAGATGCTCAGAAATAGAATTAATTTCCCTATTGAATGTGATTGACAGTTTCGCTCTTAGAACACTTTTCCCTCGTTGAAACAAGGAAAGGTTAGGAGCTCCAAGAGTGAAACCGACTTCATGGGGTTGAATTCCAGGTTTGCCGATTCCTAGTCTTGTGATTGTGACTGAGTTACTTAAACACTCCATGGCTCCATGTTCTTCATTTGTAAAGTGGGGATAGTCATGCCTACTTCATATGATTCTTGTGGGAATTAAATACATTAACACAAATAAAGTGCTTAGAAGCGCACCTGGCACATGGTGATGGTCAATAAATGTTATTTTGGTTGTTCACTGACCCAACCCAAGTGAGGAGGATTTTGCATTTTCATCAAGCCCACTCAGGCCAGTTTCCTTCGCTTTCCTTCCGTCGCAAATAGTGACTCCCTAATGTGTTCAGGCGCCTTGCCACAGGTTGTAGATGTCAGTAAACCTGAAGAACCAGTTTCTGCCCTCCTGGAGGCTACAGCCTGGCAGAGAAGCCAGATAGATACTCAGAGAGAAGCTCCATGATGGAAGAAGACAGTATGCTATGGGAGCACTTAGGAAGAGGGAAGAAATCTAATATAGAGGATCATGGAAGGCTTCCTGGAAGAAGCAGCATGTGTGCAGTGATGGGAGTGGGAAATAGGAGCCAATCAAGTGACTGGGAAGCAAAGCATGCCAATAGGAGGGAATGAAATGTACAAAGGACAAGAAGCAAGAGACAGGATGACTGTTGAGCAGGTAGAAGTTCAGCATAGAATAGAGGTCACAGACTGACAGCTTGTGGGGTGGATTCTCGGCAGCGGTGGGTGGGGGTAGGGGGCAGATGCATCTATAAGGTTTCTGAATTAGTTGCTGTATTTATAAACTGGAGGATTTCATGTTCAATCCTAGATTTGAGCTTCTTTTGAAAATCAGAAGGGAAGGCCATGCTAGACTCACATTTCCACGTATGGCTTCCCTCCAGTTCACATTCCCATGAGGCTTCTCTCTTTTATGTCATCTGCTCACCCTCACCCAAGAGAGAGTAGGGAGGGAGGTCTGGCTGGAGACAAGGTAGAGAAGTAACAGTCCTCGATTTCAAGGGCTTTGCAGCACTATTTGAGTTGGATCTGTTGGGAGGCAATAGGGAGTCATCAAGGGGCATTAAACATTAAAAGATTTTACTAATAAGAAACTTATTATTTGCCAAGTGCAGTGGCTCACGCCTGTAATTCCAGCACTTTGGGAGGCTGAGGTGGGCAGATAGCTTGAGTCCAGGAGTTCAAGACCAGCCTGGGCAACATGGGGAGACTCCATCTCTACAAAAATACAAAAAAATTAGCCAGGTGCTGTGGCACGTGCCTGTTGTCCCAGCTACCTGGGAGTCTGAGGTGGGTGTATTGTTCGAGCCCAAGAGGTCAAGGCTGCAGTGAGTGGAGATTGTGCCACTGCTCTCCAGCCTGGGCAACAGAGCAAGATCCTGTTTCAAAAAAAAAAAAAAAGGAAAGTAAAAGAAAGGAAGGAAAGAAGGAAAGAAGGAAGGAAGGAAGGAAGAAAGAAAAACTTAGTATGTTTTCCCCCAAACCACAGACATTCCTGAAGGTACAAGAGGTGGGAGGTGAAGAACAGAGGGTCCTGTATACCTCAGTGAAACTCTCAAATAGGGATTGGTATTGGAGCTTTTTCATTTATACAATTTGACAAGAGACAGCAGAAATGCTGAGAGGTAACAACCTCCCACACAATGCACACCCTCCTCCGCATCGTGGGTTAGCAGAGGGAAGGTCCCACGGGATCTGGATGTCCAAGAACATTAGAAAATTCTTTGGTGCAAATGGCTCAGCTGCCCGTTCCCCAAGGCCACCTCTCTAATGGACATTCTGTTCCACCATGGGACTCGCGTTCTCGCAGCAGATGCAGTGTTGAAGTGGCAGCATCTGTACCAGAAGATGTGGACAGGCAGGGAACAGGCCATGCCCAGAGGACAATGTCTAATTACCCAGGGGCCTCGGGAAGCAATTTTCTGTGGTTGGAGAAATTGTTTTTTGTACCTCCAGCCCAAGCACACAGCCAAATGACATGTAGGTCAAGGAGGCGTAATTATATGGAAATGGAAATGGTTTTATGTTTGGGAACTTCTGAAAACCCACCTCTGCACCCTGGGAGGAGGTACAGAGAAAGCGGCTTCCAACCTGCTCCAGCTGAGTTCAGCGGGTGAAGGTAGTTTGCTTCCTCATGACTCTGGAGGAGTTTGCTTCTTTTCTGGTTTCAGGACACGTGCTTGCGTGTCACAGAAAAAGAAGCAATGCCTTCTCTGCTCAGTGGTAATGAATGTGGGTGCTGGATCCAGGGCTGATACATACTTGCTGTGTGACGTTGGGCAAGTTACCGACCTTCTCTGTGCCTCTGTTTCCTCACCTCTAAAATGAGACTAGTATTGGGGTACATAACAAGCACCACTGGAATCTTGGCCCCTGTGCCAGTCTCCATCCCATTTTACTCGCCCCTCCTGCCCACCATATGTGGGCTGAAAGAAACCAGTGTCTTTCAAGTTCCCTAAACAAACCACACTCACTCCAGCCTCTGGGCCTTTGCCTATGCAGTTCTCTCCTCTTCTAACACTTCCCCCATCTACTCTGTCTGGATGACTCTTGTCCGTCATTCATGAACCAGCTTGTCCAGCCACCAGTGATGATAGGTTGATGCCCCCAGCCTTTGCCTGTAATCTTGTTTATGACAAAACACACTAACTTCCTTTTTCCTCTGGAATACCATTTCCAAGACAGGACAGAGAAAGTGTCAGTAGAAAAAGCCAGCAGTTCTCTGCCCCACCTTAGAAATAAGAGAACATGGAAATCCTAATAGCAGAGGCAGCAGTGAGGATGCTGCTGCTGCTGCTGATGATACACGATTCTATAACTTTTTCTTCCAGAAGGGAAGTAATCTTTATAATAAAAAATAATAGCTTCCATTTAACAATCTCTTATTATAAGCTAGAAATGGGAATAAGTGTTTTTAAGAATTATTAATTTTAAGTTCCAGAGTACATGAGCAGGATGTGCAGGTTTGTTGCACAGATAAATGGTGCGTCATGGTGGTTTGCTGCACCTATCAACCCATCACCTAGGTATTAAGCCCAGTATGCATTAACTATTTTTCCCAATGCTCTCTCTCCCGCAGGTGTTTGATAAGTAATAGTCATGGCAGCTCCCCTCACTTTGAAGGTAGGTGTTGATGGACTCTATTTAGGAGGGTTAGGATTGGGTTTAGAGACTTGCCCAAGGTTATATAGCTGGTAAGTTGAAGAGGTGAAATTTGAAGCCAGGTCTGCTCAACTCTAATGGGTCACTTGTTAGATTTCTTTAAGAGAAGACATGGGGACCACTGTTTTCACTGACACCCAAATCAGATGCAGGACAGAACTTACGCCCGTCGGCCTGCAGGTCTACCCGTGACGTGGGCATCATTGTTGGGTGCTCTCTACTCCGAGGTGCCCGGACCTTCCTAGCTGCCCCGGGAGGAAGAGAATCTTCCCTGCCTGCCTAGGGTTTCCTTCAATGAATAGGACACTCCTTGGATGGGCAAGGATGGGTTTCTTTCTTGGCAGAGGGAGCCGCAAGTGCAAAATCAAGGAAGTGTGAAAGTATGCTGTGTTTGCAGAACTGTAAAACGACAGGCTTGGCTGGCGTGTGGACTGCAGGGAAATGAGGGATGAGAATTCAAGAATCCAATGTGATAACCTCAGTGAAATTGCTTTGCAAACTCCCAAGGTTGTTGTGGGGACCTAAGGAGATAACACATGTGAAGCGGTTTTGCAGAGTGGATAAGCATTAGACAAATGTTAATTATCACGAGATATTTCAGAGGTAGCCTGATTGGTATTGAGAGTGAGATAGCAGAAAATTAAAATATCTGCTAATTTCTCTTCAATCCGCATTCTCAAAAGCATTCCTAGATGAAGAATTCTAATTTCATTGCTCTCATCTTTTTTTTTTCAGATGAATAGATTGTAATAGATTTCAGAAGCTAATAAAAATTCAGCCAATTTCCTGGTCATCATCAATTACACAACCAGGTTTTGAGACGTGGAGTAATATTTTGTTGCCTGCCTGTAAGATCACATCCAGGAAATTCTTCATCAAATTACCTCTCAGACCCATTTTGTCTTATTTTTTTCTGTGGTCATCCTGACACTGGGGGCTTTGGGAGGGCAGATATGTGTCTGTCTTGTTTAGGGCCACATTCTTAGTCCCTAGCACGGTACCTGACACACAGCAGGAACTTGACAAATATTTGTTTAATGCAGCACCTGAGTCTAGATGCCATCATTTTATACTTGAGTCACTGCAGGGACTTCTTAGCTCTGTGTTACCAAAGTCGTTCTGTTTGTGCTGAAAAACTCAGTATGTGTTCCTTATTCTAGTAAAATACCATCGGTGAAATTAACTAATCCCAAATACTAATGCTACTAGTAAAGAATCCAAACCTGCAGGTTAGCCAAAGTCATCAGGTAGGAAACTAAAATAAGAGGTGTAGCAATTGGAGAAGGCACGATTGTTCTTATCAATTTTTTTTTTCCAGGCAATATAATCACATGCTTAGAAAACCCAAGAGAATTAACTGAAAAGTTATTAGAGCCAGCAAGAGCATCATCAAGAGGACCAAAGCGCAAACGTATCAGTAATAGTTAGAAAATAGAATGGGAAAAATATTCCATTTAACAATGTTCTTTTTTTTTTTAAACTTTTATTTTAAGTTCAGGGGTACATCATATGCGGGGTTTGTTACATAGGTAAACTTGTCATGGAGGGTTTGTTGTACAGATTTCCTTCCTTCCTTCCTTCCTTCCTTCCTTCCTTCCTTCCTTCCTTCCTTCCTTCCTCTTTCTTTACTTTCCTTCTTTTTTTTTTTTTTTGACAGAGTCTTGCTCTGTTGCCCAGGCTGGAGTGCAGTAGTGTGATCTTGGCTCACTGTAGCCTTGACCTCCTAGGTTCCAGTGATTCTTGTGCCTCTGCTTCCCAAGTAGCTGGGACTACAGGTTCACACCACTATGCCTGGCTAATTTTTTTCATTTTTAGTAGAGATGGGGTTTTGCCATGTTGGCCAGGCTGGTCTTGAACTCCTGGCCTCAAGCGATCCACCCACCTGAATTTCCCAAAGTGCTGGGATTACAGGTGTGAACCACTGTGCCCAGCCCCAGATTATTTTATCATCCAGGTATTAAGCCTAGTACCTATTAGTTATTTTTTCTGATCCCCTACATTCTCCCACCCTCCATCCTCTGATAGGCCCCAATGTGTGTTGTTCCGTTCTATGTGTCAATGTTTCCCATCATTTAGCTCCCACTTAGAAGTGCGAACATGCAGTATTTGGTTTTCTGTTCCTGTGTTAGTTTGCTAAGGATGATGGTCTCTTCTTTGCAGGGACATGGATAGAGCTGAAGGCCATTATGCTTAGCAAACTAACACAGGAAGATTTACAACATTATTCATGCCCATAACCAAGGCGGGCTACACTTGGAGCAGAGGTGGGGAGAACTGCCTCCTTTCCAGCTCTGGGCTGTGCACTCTGTCTCCTGGGTCCCCAAAAGGCTCTACATGTGTCCAGAGTCTCACAAGACCTCCCACACAACTGTTCTGCCAATTTCTGGCTCTTTCCAATGTACAAAACAGAGCTCGAACCTAGTCCACCCGATGGGAGAATTAGATGCCACCCTCATTAACAATTTCAACCTCCTCTCAGAAAAAAAAAAACGACCTGGTTTGTGAAGATGTACCTTTGTCTCCAACATGGACAGCCTTTATCATTCTATCTACCAGAAGTGGGTGTCTCAACCCCACGTCTCCATTTCCAAAGACAGGGATGACTGTTTCATGAAAATACTCACTTGACTGAGCTTAGAACCAGACAACTTCCTTCCCAAAAACACTATTAAAATTCTCACCTCTTGCCGCTGTTCAGCAGATGGGAGCACAGGCTCTAGCACCGGCTGCCTAGGTCTGAAGCTTGGCTTTGAGCCATTTAGCAATTTGTCATGTGCCTCAGTTTTCTCATCTGTAGAATGGGGTAATAGCATCTACTTCATAGGGTTAGAAGGATTAAATTAGTTAATTTGGGTAATGTGTTTAAAACAGTATCTAACATGTAGTAGGAACTCAATGTTAATTATAATTGTGGTAAATGACTATTAGTTTAGTGTCCACCATTAAGAAGTCAGCAATCTTACTATCCATGTTTCAGCCGTGGATACTGTGAAATGAGGGGATGTGGTGGTGGAAAGGCATGAATGCAGTATTTGGCCACCGATCTGAGGCTATGCCATCATGCTGTCAACCCCACACTTTCCCCAGCACTGCTCCGCAACCCAAGACTGGGGTTAACGCACTTCCATTTTTGTTCCATGGTACACTGGGCTTTCTTTTTGCACATCACACATCAGTCTTCACAGTAATGTGATTTACTTCTGCATCTCTCCAACTAGACTCTGCCCTTCCTGAGGGTAGGAACCCAGATTTATTTGCCTTTGTGGCACCAGTAGCTATCACACAATTTACAAACGAATGAACAATGGAAGGTCCTAGTAGAATTCAGAGGCGTGACTTCCTTTTGGAGGTCATTCCCGCCTTCGATAGCTTTGTGTCTGTATGGGAATGATGAGCTCTGGGTGTGAGATCCAAGAATGTAGCTTTGGTTTTCAGTCCTGCCTACTAGCAGTAGCTTAGGAGAGTCTCTTAACTCTTCTGAGCTTTCAGTTTCATAATGGATGAGCTCTTTGTAAATTTTAATTCACTTTGCACATTGGTCAGCACTTTATTAACATTAATGGTTATAATTGATGACTCATTTTAAGCATTAGGAATAGAGTCTGGCACATAATAGGTGGTCAATAAACATTCACTACGTGAACTGGATTTGGAATTCTAAGTACTTGACTGAAATTGAGCCCACTTGAGGTTGAGAAAGCAAACCTTAGAAGGAAGGATCTGGAAGAGGAGAAATTGTTTTCAGGGGGATTGTTTTATCACAATATTCTTTTTAAGGAAGAGGGAACTCAATTTCCATTTTGTAGGTTAGGTGTGGGGTGTAGAGGAAATTCACCTACCTGTCCTTGCTTAAAAATAATCTCAAGTAATTAAAACATCTGCTTGGGAAGAGGGTAATGGGGATGATGTCAGGAGAATCTTCAATCGGGAAGGAAGACACAGTTCCTCAAAACAGCTGCAAAGTCCATGCTGGGAGGACGAACCAAGACAGAGAGGTCTGTAGACACAGCATTTTTCTTGTCCTGTGCCCTGAATACCAATGTCTGCAGTGGGCCCAATGGCAAGCACAGAATGTAAGCAGTGACATGCAGGCTGGTTGCATCTCAGCTCTGCTGCTCACTGGCTGAATTACCTTGGGCAGGCCACTTTACTTCTCAGAGCCAAATGGGCATGATGGAAGTACCAGTCTCACCGGCACTGCTGTAAAGATTAAATACGGCAACACGGAGCAACATTTTGGTCTAGTGCTTGGCTCAGAGTAAGTACTCAAATGGCAATGGTGGTGATGATGATGATGAAGATAGTTATGATCAAGACATTGTCTTCAGTATTCTTGGAGGCTAGTATGAAGATTACATTTATGGGATGAAGAAGGTAGTCATCTATCCATCTATTCCATCCCTCCCTCCCTCCCTCCCTCCATCCATCCCTCCATCCATCTATAAATCCACCCACCCATCCATCCAATATCTACCAGGCCCCCTACCCTGTGCCAAGGCCCACCAGAGGACACTGGAGCCAAGGGTTGACTTAGACTCCATGCCTACTGTCAAGGGTACACAGTCTAATTCAGCATCTTTTCAATGTTCCTATGCAGAGATAAGCCCTTCCCCCAGTCCCCACAGGAATTTAAATGCCCTCATCCCTCACCATCCTCACCCCATTGTAGAACTAGTCTCATTTTATTATGATGATCAATTTTCCCTTCTACCTAACTAGAGCGTGACTTGTTTTAGGACAAAGGCCATTTCATGTGCATCTCTGTCTTTCCCTGCATCATTATCCCCTGTAGTCCCTGGCACAAAGTAGGGCCTCATGAAATGAAACCTGGTCCTTGATAATGCAGCCTAAAGAGTCCAGGTGAGGATCCACTAGGAAATTCTTGTCAGTTTTTATAAAAGGTACTCTTCTATTGGTTAAATGCCTACTGTGTGCCAAGCACTCTATGTATATTATATTACATATTCCCTTCAATAAGATGGGCACTCATCCTTATTTTACAGGTATGTAGCGGTTAAGAGAATTTATACCCAGCAAGAAAGTCCAAACGGAACTCAGATGCAGGTGGTACAGCCCTTCTTTCTTGCAGGAAAGGCATTTAGAATGGCTGGAGAGGAGATAAGGCAAATAATGTGATGTTGTAAATGGATGTGGAGCGTGTGTGTGTTTGTGTGTGTGTGTGTGTGTATCATATACATAGTCAAATCTGAGGAAGGCATGAACATAGTTAACTCAAATTCCTACAGGGGCAAGGCAGGGAACAGACGTGAGAGAAACAGATTAGGTGTAAGAAAAATCTTTGCGTTGTGGGAGGGAATAGGGAGAGGCGGAGCCATCCTTCTCTGGCCTCAAGGTCTATTTTGAGAAGATCCAAGAAGCAACCACCTCTTTCTTCCCTCTTCCACGAGCTATGTCTGCCGTTTTCAAGATGTCCTTGGAACCTCCACCTTGGTCTTGGGGTCATGATTCCCTTTTCCCTGCTGGACACTATGTTATGAGCACTGAATGCAGTCCCAGGGACAATATCCCTCTGTCACATTGGCCAGAACTCAATCCCTTTTATTTGTCAAATGACAGTGCTGAAGGTGACCTTTTGCTTCTTGCTCGCCTCTGTCGGACAGCAGCCCAGCCCAGGACCTTGTTTTCTCTCTGTTCAGGATTCTTACAGCTGACAGCTGGGTCATTAGCAGGATTCGCCCACTGCCACGACCGGGAGGATTGCTCTCCACTGAGCCGCGGGCGCTTCCCACAGCCCTCGAGAGCCGGGCACAGACGTCCTTGGTGTCTGAGGACATCATTATCCTGCTCATTTCTCTGGGCTGTCTGTATTTTGTGTGGAGACTGAAAGTGATGGTGGCTGGGGTGGGAGGAGAATGAGAGAGGGTGGATGTGAACATGACCTCTGAGCTGCACTCCTATTGGGTGCCAGGCCCTGTGCTGGGCACCCTGGTGATGCTCCTCTCTCTGCCCAGCACCCGTTAGAGCCTTCCTACTGCCACGGCCACCTCCCTCTCCTTGCTAAGCCCCTCTCACCTCTACCCATTTACTCTTTTCATAGCAGCCAGAGAGACTTTTGGAAAACCCAAATTAGATCACATCAACCCTTCAAAGGGCTCCTGTGCCTTCTTGCAGCATGTAAGAAGTCAAATCTCAATTCCCCACCATCACCCACCTAGACCAGCCTGTGCCTCTCTCTTCCCTGTCATCTCCTGCCCCTTCTCCCACTTTTTCACTGTACTCTAGCCCCACTGGTCTTTTGTGCCAGCTCATTCTCACCTCTGGGTTACCCTGGCTGTTCCCTCTGCCTGGTATTTCCTTCCCCTTACGCCTCCCCTGGCTGATTCCACCTCATTATACAGGTCTCTGCTCGAACATCACCACTTTGGAACACCCTTTCTTGATAGCTCCCTATCACCTTTCTCCGTATGATCTCCATGGCACATGTCAGTATCTGAAATGGTTTTGTGTGTGCATTGACTTCCCTGCCTGCTGCTTGTCTCCCTGCTTACGCAGAGACTTCTTCGTATTTTCCTTTGCTTTTCTCCCACTGCCTAGAAGAGTGCTTGGCACGTGACGGGCTCATGCATATGAGCTAAGTGAACACAGTTGATCTTATCACCCTCATTCCCAGATGAGGAAACTGAGACTGGAAGAAAGGGAAATGACCTGCTCACAGTCTTGCAGCTAATCAAGTTGCAGCACTGAACTCAAGCCCAGGTGTGTCCTATCCCTAAACCATTGTTGTCTCCATGACGTCCTCTGCCAGGAAGAAGGGGTGTTCTGGACGGGTTGTGGGTGTGGACGGAGGACACAAGGCAGAACCGCAGTCTGTGAGGGCCAGGAGTGTGGGTCCCTGATTCCTTTAAGGGATGCCCACCCCGACCCCTCCTTATGACACCACCCGTCTTGTGCTCTCTCTCCAACCACTGCCCCTTCCACCGCATTCCAGGGAAGACATTGCTTCCTCTCAGGAGGCAGATGATGGATCTTGTCAGCAGCTCTGTGGAGCTGAACTGTGGTGAGGCTGGAATGCTAAAAGTTAAAAGCTGCAGCTAGAATAGAACCATGGCCATTCTACACCTTTGGCTGCAGGGTGTGTGTGTGTGTGTGTGTGTGTGTGTGTGTGTGTGTGTGTGTGTGTGTGGTGTATGTGTGCATCTGTGTGTCTATATGTTTGCGCATCTCTGTGTGTGATGTGTATCTGCACGTATGTCTCTGTGTGTGCATCTCTATGTGTGCATGCTGATGTGTGCTTCTGTGTGTCTATATGTGTGTGTGTCTCTGCATGTGGTGTGTGTCTGCATGTGTGTCTGTGTGGGTCTGCATCTGTGTGTCTGGGTGTGCATGCTTGTGTGTGTGTCTGTGAGTCTGATAGAGTCCCACCGCTGAAATGATGAGGCTGATCGCTTGCTTTGCACTTAGCTGAAAATAAGAAATGTCTGTGGCTGAAAAGCAATTCCCCCAGCTGTATCCGTGGTTGCCAAACAAACAGGGAAAGAAAAGAAGTCACAGTGGACATGTCAGTTCATACTCTGTAGAATGTGTTGTCCTAACTCAGGGTCAATTTACCTGCTTCTGTAAGGTGCTGACCTCCTGTTTCACTCTGCTTGCATCTGACACCATGCATCCCCCTTCTCCTTTTTTGGTCACTCCAGACACTCTGGCCTTCTTGCTGTCCTGATATGTGTGTACCAGTCCCCTCCTGCCTCAGGGTCATGGCACAGCCTGCTCCCTTTGCTCCCTCCATTCCACTCTTCCCTTCTGTGTCCTTCAGATTTTGATCACTTCTTCTTGAGGGGAGTTTTCCTTGAGTTCTCTTGTTTGGGTCAAGTTCTTCAGTGATAAGCTCTCATAGCACCAAGTAGCTCTCTTTCATGACATTTTCTCTGTTGCACTTCTATATTTATTTGGGTTTCTGATCATGCCGGTCTTTCCCGGGTGTGTGTGTGTGTGTGTGTTGTGCGTAAATGCTACAAGGGCAAAAAATGGATCTTTTTTGGCTCACCATGTACCTCACATGGTGCCTGGTATCCAGCAATACCAGGCCTAGAATGGATGGATGGACATGTGGATGGATGGATGGATGAATGGATGTGTGGATGGATGGATGGATGGATGGATGTGTGGACAGATGGATGGATAGATGCATGGACATATGGATGGATAGATGCATGGATGGATAGATGGATCGATGGGTGGATAGATGGACGGATGTGTGGGCGGATGTATGTATGTATGAATGTATGAATGGATGGATGTGTGGGCGGATGTATCTATGCATGAATGGATGGCTGGATAAATGAATCAATGAATGCAGGTGCATTGTCTGATTGTGCTCTCTGGTTTATCTTCGCATCCCTCTTTGCCATGGGGCAAAATGAAAACACACATTCGAGGTTAAAATTCCTAGCTTCCTCTCAATGCAGTCCAGCAGGTCATGACCATCACTTAAGGAAAGCACGAGCCATTCTGCTTCCACTTAACAGAAAAGCAATGGTCTTGGGTCACTCATACAGTAAAATTCCCTCCCTTTGAATTGTACTAGGATCTAAGGTAGTCACCTCCTCACATGCCTGACCCTACCATCTTTATATTTCCCTTGGTAGAGGTGGAGGCAGGAGGGTTATTCATGCTGCTGCAATGGCCAAAGCACACTGGATTTGGAATCCCAGAGATTTGGGGTCAAGGCCCAGCTCTGCTGCTAATTAGCTATGTATGCATCCCTGGGGAACTTCCTTTCCCTCTCAGCCTCAGTTTTTCCATCAAGGGCATTGTAGGCCAGGTGCAGGGTCTTGTGCCTATAATCCCAGAGCTTTGGGAGACTAAGGCAGGAGGATTACTTAAGGCCAGGAGTTCGAGACCAGCCTGGGCAACATAGTGAGAACCCCCCCATCTCTAAATTAAATATACTTTTTAAAAAGGACATTATATTAGAACAGTGTTCCCCAGACTTTAGTGATTGTCCTACTGCAAGGGATTGAATGTGTTCCCCACTGAACTTGTATTTTGAAGTCCTAACCCCCAATGTGATGCGATTAGGAATGGGGCTTTTGGGAATTGATTAGGTCCTGAGATGGAGCCTTTATGAATGGAATTAGTGCCTTTATAAAAGGGACTCCAGAGGGCTCTCTTCCTCTCTTTCCCCCGTAAGAGGATACAACAAGAAGTCAGGAATCTGCAACCTGGAAGAGGGCCTTTCCCAGAGCCTGACTGCTGTGGCACCCTGATCTCAGACTTTGAGCTTTCAGAACTGCGAGATGTAAATTTCTGTGGTATATAAGCACCCTAGTCTATGGTACTTTGTTACAGCAGCCCAAACAGACGAAGACACCCATCAACTTTGTGATTTTTACTGCGTTCTTGTGTCACCAGTACTATCATTTTATTTAGCATTTTGTTTGAAAGTGATTTGCCTTTTTTCCCTTAAATTTACACTTTATATAATTTTGCTGCCCAATATAAATATGAGTCACATATGCAATTAAAATTTTCCTAGTAGCCACATTAATAAAGTAAAAAGAAGCAGAAGGTAATTTTAACAATATATTTTATTTAACTATGTACATCCAAAATGTAATTTATGTAAATTATCGATGAGATATTTCACTTTTTTTCATGCCAAATCTTAAAAATCTAATGTGCATTTCACGCTTCCAGCACATATCTCTATGGATGATAAATTTTCATTGGAAGTCTCTGACTTCTATTTAGATGTCATAAAATGTATGATTGAAAGAGTAGATTCACATACTCAAATTGTTCCAAGTAAACAGTCATTTTCTGCTAACTGAATTGAGTATGCGATTTTAGTTGTAAATTAATTGAAATGAAATGAAATAAAAAATAAAAAATTCAGTTCCACAGTTGCACTAGTGAAATGTCAAATGCTCACTAGCTACATGCAGCTAGTGGTTATTCTATTGGATGGTACATGTATATAACCACCCCAGATCAAAAATCAGCCTCCTTTCCCCGTTGTAAACAGGAGGTAGCCTTAAACAGAAATACAATGACAATACAAGAGTCACATTAAACTCCAGCTAGGTGCTGCTGCCTGCCAAGGCCTGAGCCCAAGGCTTTCTCTGTGTCTATTCAAAAGAGAGATTTAAACTGAGTGCAGTGGAATGTGCCTGTAGTCCTAGCTACTCAGGAGGCTGAGATGGGAGGATCACTTGAGCCCAGGAGTTCAAGGCTGCAGTGAGCTATGAGTGAGCCACTGCACTCCAGCCTGGGCAACAGAGTGAGCCCCTGTCTGAAAAAAAAGAAAAAGAGGGAGATTTAGCACATATTTAAAAAGGTGTTGGCCGGGCGCGGTGGCTCAAGCCTGTAATCTCAGCACTTTGGGAGGCCGAGGCGGGCGGATCACAAGGTCAGGAGATCGAGACCACAGTGAAACCCCGTCTCTACTAAAAGTACAAAAAATTAGCCGGGTGCGGTGGCGGGCGCCTGTAGTCCCAGCTACTCAGGAGGCTGAGGCAGGAGAATGGCGGGAACCCGGGAGGCGGAGCTTGCAGTGAGCCGAGATCGCGCCACTGCACTCCAGCCTGGGCAACAGCGTGAGACTCCGTCTCAAAAAAAAAAAAAAAAAAAAAGGTGTTAAACATACACTAGCACCAAGCTGAAACTTTCCCTTTCATGGAATCAGAAGGATTAAGACAGCTGAAAAGAGATTCAATGCTACAGACTTGTACCACCTAAAATAATCCTATATACCAACAAAACAAACCAAAAATATCTAGACAATCATTCTGAGCTCTCAAATCTCCCAGCCTCTTTTTCCTTTACTCCTATTCTTTTGCTTCCTCCTAAGAGACTGCTAGCAGTGTGATTTCGTGAAAAGTGAACTGAGACTTGGGAAAAGTAAGTTCTGGTTAAGACTCTGCTATTGTGTATTAGTCCATTCTCACACTGCTACAAAGACATAGCTGAGACTAGGTAATTTATAAAGGAAAGAGATTTAATTGACTCACAGTTCCACATGGCTGGGGAGGCCTCAGGAAACTTACAATCATGGTGGAAGGCGAAGGGGAAGCAAAGACCTACTTCACATGGCGGCAGGAAAGAGAGAGCTAGCAAGAGCAGGGAAAACTGTGTTACAAAACCGTCGGATCTTATGATAACTCACTTTCTATCATGAGAAAAGCATGGGGGAAACCACCCTTTAATCTAATAATTTTCCCTCAGGTCTCTCCCTAAACACCTGGAGATTACAATTCAAGATGAGATTTGGGTGGGGACACAAACTTCAACCATATCACACTCCTAGCTCTGCAGATTCCTCATTTCATAAAATGGGGATGTTTGGGCTCATAGAAAACACGGCAGCCATTACTGCTCACACCTGTAATCCCAGTACTCTGGGAAGCCGAGGTGGGTGGATCACTTGAGACCGGGAGTTCAAGACCAGCCTGGCCAACATGGTGAAACCCTGTCTCTACCAAAAACACAAAAAATTAGCTGGGGATGGTGACTGTAATTCCAGCTACTTGGGAGGCTGAGGCAGGAGAATCACTTGAACCTGGGAGGTGGAGCTTGCAGTGAACTGAAATGGCACCACTGCACTCCACACTCCAGCCTAGGCGACACACTGGGACTCTGTCTCAAAGAACAACAAAAAAAGTTAAATAAGTTAATGCATTTGAAGTGTTTTGAAGAATTCTTAGCACATAGTAATGGCTAGTACCAGACATTGTGCCCCTTGCAACCCTGAATTTTCTCTTTTCAGCCACACCATGAATCCTGTGAGAAAGGAACTGCAGATAGGAACACTGAGGCTCAGAAAGGGTGAAGCCACTTGCCAGAGCCCCATTAATAGGAAACGATGAGGGTGGAATTTGAACGCAGGTCTGGGGACCACGGAGCCCACATCCTGATCCACCATGCTGGTAGGTTGTAAGGACACTTCCTGTTCCCCCGCAAAATGGTGGATTTGTGTTTCAAGGTGTTGTTAGCATGCAATTTGTGGTATTTTTTGGAGTTCTTTATTCCAGGTTATCCCAAATCCCTGGTTTCATGGGTTGGCATGCTTTTCCACTTTAGCCACATATTTCTCTGTGTCTCCCTCCCGGTTTTTCCTCAGTCTTCCCTCTAGATTCTTCTTTTTTTTTTTCCTCCACCCCTGTAACTCCATTGGTGTTTTTTGGTGCTTCTTGCAGCTTTTCCAACCCCTGAGTTTATGAATTGGCAGCGTGGTGGGCCATATCAAGTCTGCAGATATGTTTGGTTTGGCTCACAAAGTATTGGCTCACATAGTGTTTTTGAAATTTTTGAATTAGTTGCCAACATGTGAAACAACGGACATTTCATATGAAAATCTAGATTTCTAGATTTTTTGAACAACTTGGCAACACCGAACCACTGGCTGGAAAGCGGAGTGGCAGTGGCACTTTCTAGCTCCCTCAGTCCCTAGCTTTCCTGTTGTGGTCACTCCCACCTCTCTCCACCTGGTCTGAATGTTGGTTATCATTGAGGAGCATTTGCTGCTGCTTTCTGATATGAAAGCTGAGAAGCAGTACTGAATACTGCCCTGTCATTTCTTCCCTGTGTGACCTTGGGGAAGTGTCTCAAAGTTC
This sequence comes from Macaca thibetana thibetana, assembly GCF_024542745.1. Lineage (NCBI taxonomy): Eukaryota > Metazoa > Chordata > Mammalia > Primates > Cercopithecidae > Macaca > Macaca thibetana. Next base: position 56,814,233 of record NC_065597.1, on the reverse strand, counting down.
TCACCTGAAAAACGGGTGTAATGTATATATGCCTCAAAGAATCGTCAAAGAATCATTATAAGTTAAATGAGGCCAGGCGCAGAGGCTCACACCTGTAATCCCAGCACTGTGGGAAGCCGGGGTGGGCGGATCACTTGAGGCCAGGAGTTTGAGATCAGCCTGGCCAAAATGGTGAAACCCCATCTCTACTAAAAACGCAAAGAATAAGCCGGGCATGGTTGCGCACGGCTGTAATTCCGGCTGCTTGGGAGGCTGAGACGGGAATCGCTTGAACCTGAGAGATGGAGCTTGCAGTGAGCTGAAATCGTGCCACTGCACTCCACACTCCAGTATGGGCGACACAGTGAGACTGTCTCAAAAAAAAGTTAAATAAGTTAATGCATTTGAAGTGTTTTGAAGAATGCTTAGTACATAGTAAGCACTATAAGTGTGTTAGCAATTATTAAGAGGAATAGTTTGGGGTTTTTTGGTTTGTTTTGTACATCTGTTTCTATAACTGAGAGAAAATAAGAGATGAGGAGAGCCACAAGCTCTCAGAAAAACAGCAGAGAAGCATGATTCTTTGGGTAAGTGAAGCATTTCTTAAAAACTAGACTACTTTGTTCATTTGCATTATCTGATTGCTCCGTTTAAATATTTGAATTCAAGACACCTGGCCACTATCATTTCATGGTGCCCTCTGCGGGGCTGGCACTGGCTATCACCATTTGCCAATACGTTTCAGATCCACATGGAGGTTCAGAGGCAGGACCCTTTCTGTTCATGATTCTGACTGCAGTATCCAGGACAACCTTGCTGGTGGTGCTTGTCAGTCTCTGCCAGCTGTAGCTGAAGGCCATTTCATGTTCTGCACTGATATTATTTCTGGGCGTTTCACTGAATCACAGGCAACTCTTTTAGGGGGACAAATTCCCTAGGCTTATGATGGAATTGATTGCTTAATCCATTGGATCATTCTCTTCTAGTTTGTCAGGGCATGTTATTTCATTTCCACTTGGAGTGAAATCGTGGATTCATGGAAAAGACCTATGTACAGAGTGATGTGTGGCTACAGGGCATTTACCAGGCTTGAGCACGTGGACATGTTAGACAATAAAACAATGCAAGTTACTATTCACCGAGCTCCTACAATGTGGAAGGCACTGTGAGAAGCCTTTTCATATTTTATTTCTAATCGCCACAGCAACCAATCCAGGGCACAGAAGGTTAATAGCATTTACTGAACTCTTACTTTATGTGAGAGTGAACATGTGCCAAGAATAGTGCTAAGCATTTTATAATTTCATTTAATCCCCAAAACAGCCCAATGAGAGAAGTATTGTTATTCCATCTCACAGCCAAAGAAACTGAGGCTCAGAGAGGGTGAAAAATGTGCCCAAGGTCACAGATTCATAGTCAGGGGAGCAGGATTCAAAGGCAGTGAGTTTGACTTCAGAGACCACTGCTTAACTGCTAAACTCAACTGCCCACTTTCTTGCGGATGGGAAAACCAGGGCTCAGAGAGGTGAAGTGTTATACCTGCGATCACATAGCAAACACGGTTAAGATACAGGATTTAAATCCACGACCAGTTCCGAAGCAATATATTTTACACTCAACCTCACAAAACAAAACTAACATGATTGTTACAAAAACTAAGCAGGAGTGAAAACTACAAAAGTGCTGTACTGGACCCCAGACCAAAGCCAGCCCAGGCAGCCTCCAGCACAGCTACATCATTGGTCTATGCTCATGTCCTGTCCATAGGGCCATGTCTCCAACTACGGCAACACAGCAGAACCTGGCTTTCCTGGGCCTTTGAGAGACCCATTAAGAATAACTTGGCCAAGGTCACATAGTGAATTATTGCCAGAGCAAACCTGGAATAATGAAGTGCTCTTTTTCTCACTGCTATAATAGGATTCCTATAGTCAAATGTGCCTAAGGATGAGTCATACAGGTTACAGAGGTCAATTAGATGCACCATTAGGGACTATCAGAATTGGAATGCCGGCCAGGCACAGTGGCTCTTGCCTGTAATCCCAGCACTTTGGGAGGCCAAGGCGGGTGGATCACCTGAGGTCGGGAGTTCAAGACCAGCCTGACCAATGTGGAGAAACCCTGTCTCTAAAAATACAAAATTAGCCAGGCGTGGTGGTGCATGCCTGTAATCTCGGCTACTCGGGAGGCTGAGGAAGAAGAATTGCTTGAACCCAGGAGGTAGAGGTTGCGGTGAGCCAAGATTATGCCATTGCACTCTAGCCTGGGCAACTAAAGCAAAACTCCATCTCAAAAAAAAAAAAAAAAAAAAAGGAATTGGAGTGCCTATGTGCCTTTGAAAGGGGGGCAGCCAACCAAGAAACTATGATTCAAATACACAATGGAATACAATACAGCTGTGTAAAAGAATGTGAAAGCTTTATATAGACCATCATGGATGATTAATATATTAAGAAGAAAAAGAGTAAATGTAGGACAATGTGTATAATGTGCTCATTTTGGGGACAGTGAAAAAAAGGGAGAGTTGAAGTCCATAATTCATATTTTCTTGGATATGCACGAAGATACTCTGAAAGAATACATAAGAAACTAAAACACTAATAACAGTGGTTACCTCTGTGGTGGTGGATTTGAGAAGTGGTGAACAGGAGAAAGTGATGGAAGGGAGACTTTCCAATGTGTACCTTTTTATATTTTTAGGTTTTGAGTCACATGAATATCATTATCTATTTAATGCAAAAAAAAAAAAAAAAAAAAAAAAAAAGAAGAAGAAGAAAGGAAAAATAAAATAAAGCAAGCAGCTATTCCTTAGTTTCAGAAAATTGCTGCCTTCCGGGCATGTGAATCTAATGTCAATTCTTCTGGTGTTTTTAAGGGAACTTGGAAATCTATTTTATAAAATTTCCAATTTTTGATTTCAAATTGTTCATTGGTAGTATATAAAAATACAATAGGTTTTTACATACTAACCATGTATCCTGCAAACATGCTGAACTCACTTATTAGTTCTTAGGAGTTTTTTTGGTATGGAGTCTTTGTGATTTTCTAGGAAGGCCATTGTATCATCTGTGAACCAAAACTAGTTAATTCCTTTCTTTCTGTATAAATTTTATTTCTTTTTCTTGCCTTATTGCACTGGCTAGGACTTCTTCCAGTATGATGTTTAATAGTAGTGGTGAGAGCAGTCATCCTTGCCTTGTTCTAGATCTTAGGGAAAAAGCATTCAGTTTTTTTTATCTTTAAACGTGTTGTAACATGTAAATTATTTATAGATGCCCTTTATCAAGTTAAATAGGTTGTTTTTCTCTTTCTAGTTTGATGAGTTTTTATCACAAATGGATGTTAAATTTTGTCAAATGCTTCTTCTGCATCTATTGAGATGGATCATATGGCTTTAAATTTTTTTTTAGTTTGTTAATATGATTAGTTATACTGAGTGATTTTCACATGTCGAGCCAGTGTTGTATTCCTGGGATAAACTCAAGTTGATTCTGATTTGTTATTCCTCTTATATATTGCTGGATTCAAATTGCTAATATTTTGTTGATGATTTTTGTGTCTATGTTCATGAGGAACATTTGGTTGTAGTTTTCTTTTTTTGTAATGTCTTTGTCTGGTTTTGATAAAGCTGGTGTCACAAAGTGAGCTGGGACTTTTTCCTAATTTTTAAATGATGAAAAAATAACTTATAGAGTGCTTACTGTATTCCAGGCATTGTGCTCAGTGCTCAGCCCGTTTAATCTTCACAGCAACCCTATGAAGTGTAGACTATTCTTATAATCACCCCCAGTTTAAACAGAAAATCTGAGGCACAAACTGGTTAAAGTCACTAGCCCGAGGTCACATAACTTGTAAGCAGCACAGCCAGCACTCAGACCCCAGAGGTTCAGCTCCAGAGTGTGTTCCTTTAACATATTTATTCCATTTTCTCTCATTAAAAATGTTTACATGGTAAAGAAAACATATCTGCAGGCCTCAGTCCAGCTGACAGGTCACCAGTTTTCTACTTCTAGTGAACAACGATGGTAGCTACCATGCGTCAGGCTTATTTACTATCTGCCAGGCTACAGACTCATCATCTGCCTTCATCTTGCACCAACCCTCAAAGGCAGATGTTACAGATGTTATCATCCTCACTTGGCAGTGGCAGAAATGCATCCTTCTGCTGGGCAGCATTCAGTTTCAAACCATCATCTCTTTCCTCACCTTGTCTTTCTGCACATCCATGGCACTCTTTAGAAGGTAATTTTTAAAAAATCTCTCAAGTCTCAGTTTAATTTCACGCTGCTCCTTCCTTATCAAGCTGGTTCAACTATCCTCCCTCTCACTCTCTTCCCCCAGGGGCTCAAGTTCATCATTTTCTCCTGCATTGCTGTCTCTTTTGCACTGTCTCATTCCAGTTGGCCCAATGAGTGTCCCAATCCTTCCTTTTTGGCTCTGCTGACTTATTTTGTGTGTCTCAAGAAGTGAGAAACATCTCGCTTACTTAGAAAGGAGGAGGAAAGAGGGAAAGAGGTGGAGTTTTAGGAACAGGTGGGACACCGATTTTCTCCACGGAGCACAGAAATGAGGGACCGAGGTTAGTTCAAACAACTGCCTGGCGGTAATGAAGGCAAAGCCACACAATGAAATTGCACTGCTTGCTTTATTGCACTGTTTAATAAGACAGTATGTTTGCATGCTGACCTGACTGTGCGACCATAGATAAGATGCTCCGTTTTTCTGAGTCTCAGTTTGTTCACTGTAAAATGAGTTCGAAGACAGGCATAGGTCACAGAGGTGTGGCAGGGATTAAGTGCAATAATATAGGTGACAGAGATCCGGTATGGAGAACTCACTGAGTGAGGAATAAGTGCTTTTCTCAGACAAGGCACTGTGCTAAGTCATTTTTACGTAGATGATCTTATTTAATATATACCACCTGTGTGGGTAACAGGTACTGCTGTTACCCCCATTTTGCAGATGGGGAAAATTATGGTGGAGAGAGGTGGAGAGTTCTTAAGTGGTGAAGCTGTACCCATATTTTGCATTAGAATTCCTTCGATCCTACACCAACCAGTTAAAAATTAGACTGTCTGGGGCAATCCCCTAGCTCTTCCTCCCAACCTAGAGACTGAACGTAGTCAGAGCCATCCACCACGTTTCTGTGATACTAGCTCTGCTGTTGCTAAACATTCAGGCGCTCCCCATTCATCCCTTAGTCCCCACCCACGTCTCCAACCACTACTGCGAGAATTTGGGAAACTTGGGGTGAGTCCACTGCCAGGAATAGTGATTCATTTAAAATCTCAGTTTTCAACAATATGAGCAAGGCCTGCGGTCTGTTACTCCACACCCAGCAAAGCTGTGTCTCCCAGTCAGTGGTGGAGTAATGAGAGTTTGCTAATTGCTGGTGGCTGGGGAGGGGAGGTGATGGGTGGGGACCACTGTGGTGAGCTCAACACGCGGAGTTACATGCTGACCTGAATGCTTTATTCTGTGTATCTCAGTCCCTCCTCTGGTCACTGGTGGGGCTGATCAAGCAGACCCCCCTCCTTACGACCTGATCGGCTTCATAATAACTATGACTGCAGCCGTGCAGTGTCAATCAATGAATGTCAGGCACCAAGGCGAGCGTTTCACTTGTGCCATCATCTCCAGCAACATCCTTACTTCTCAACACCACTCCAGGGGATAGCTATTCTCATAATTCCCACTTTACAGTTGTGGAAACTGAGGCACAGAGACATGAAAAGCCTGCAACCTAACCCCAGCAGAACCCGGATTAACACTCACTCTTCATTGCCAGGACATACTTGTCTCCCCTTATGGTTTTAAGAGAATGACTTAAAGAATTCACCTTTGAACCTTTAACGAAGGTTAAAGGCTGTTTAACAAAACTGCTAACAGACCAAGGCTTTTGGATAAGCCTGGCCTCCCCAACCATTCTTCTCTAGGTTGCTAGGTCCTTATGCATCCATCTTTTGCCTCTGGAATCATGTGCTTCCATCTGGGAGCTCCTGGAACTCAGAGACTGCATCCTAGGAGTCTTTGTGTCCTTTTGACACCCAGTTAATACTTGACATACCACAGTGGCCAAAACTATTAGTTGAGGATATGAAGACGTCAACAACAGCCAAATCCTAACCCTAGCTTCATGCTTTTAAGTTCTCAAGCTCTGGGCTAAGCCTGTGGCTAGCACAGTGCCTGGCATACGGTAGATGTCAATGTTATGTGTTAGGAAGGCCCTAACTGGCATAGGAGTTGGGACGTGAAGGTGTGAGGTACCTTGGCTTCCACCTTGAGGTCTTTGAAGGTCTAAGCTTTTCCTCATTTTCTTCATCCTCTTGTCCCTGCTTTGAACTCTTGAAGGGTCAACCTCTGCTTGTCTTTGTCTCTGTCCCTTAAATGGTTTCATTTGAAAAGCCTGGGATAGTGAGTGAGTGGCTACTTCACTCGGTAGAAGAGGTGCAAGGGTGGGTGGATTGTGGGGTGGGGAGCGTTCTGATGGGAATGCTGAGGGGGAAAGAGGTTCTGACACTTTTTCGGTTCAGCAAGCATCACCAAATAACCAACCTTCTCAAAAACTCATTTCCCAAAGCAGTGCTCTGGGGAGAGAAGCTCCGAAGGGCTGAAGAGGGGAGGTAGAACCTGGACTGAAATCAATCCCAGCTCAAGGTAATTACAGGACATGTGCTACCACCCTGGCAGGGCAAATCAGAGGCTAGCTGCTCTCCTAGGGCAGTCGGGGCGATTAGTTAGGAATAAAAGCCTCATCACGGACTGGGGGAGAGAGGCGCACACATTAGTAAACTTGCTCTTTCTCATGCCTGCCAAATTCGAGAGGGGGGATTTATTGAAGCAATCTCATCAGGGGCCCTGACTGCCAAGTTGAATGTTTTGGAAAGGAAATCTCAGCCAGGGTCTCAGAAATCCAGCTCCCAAGTTCCCAGGATAGCAAGATGCTAAGGTTCGCAGACTAAGAGATGACTAGCGAGATGATGCTAAGATTTTAGGGTGTACACTGGATTTTTTTCCTCTCTTTATCTCCGCTGCTTTCAGTCCCTCTCTCCTCTCTGCAGGCAAGTAATCTTTAGGAATCTATCTGCCACCGAGACTGCCTGTGAGGAGGGTCCACCCAAAGCTGGAGCCCCAGGAAAAAACCTGTCTCTCTCCCTCTCTCTTGCACACAGCCCAGGCAAGCACTCCCTCCTTCTCGGCAGCTCAGCTCTCTTCAGGAATTCAGCACAAGTCTCAGCCACACTTTGAAAAGGACATTAAGATGTGAGACCAGCCAGACATCCGCAGCAGCGTGAGCTGCCCAGGGTGGGTAAACCTGGAGGCCAAGCCAGGGGGCCAGCCATGTCCTCAAGGAGACTGTGACCCCCTGAGGTGGCAGTCACCGCAGGCTGCCCTGTGTGTCTCTGCACCCTTGCCCTGGCCAGGGCACGGTCCCAGAGCCAACCCCTGATTCTCCTTAGCCAGCTGGGAGACCCTTTTCTTGCTAGGCATCCTTTCTCCATCCCAGTGCCCCCCCCACCTCCCCGAGCAAGAGAGTGCTCAGTGTCAGGGTCTCCAGCTTCATTTCGTGTCAGGCAGAGAGGCAGAGGTGCCCCAAGTGGGGTGGACGTGCCGGGGCCACAGGAGAAGGGAAGCCTCCGCGAAGCCTTCTGTCCAGAACATGCAGTCAAGCCAAACACACACACAGCCCTCTACGCGCCGACCCCATGAAAGCCGCCCCCTCCAGACGCGCGCACAAATGCACCTTCGAATCCGCGCTCACACGCCAAGCCCATCGCCCGCCGTCAGTCATGAAACACACACACACACACACACACACACACACACACACACACACACACACGTCCCCAGCCAGGGCACAGCAACTTCCTCCCCCCATGTGGAAATCTCCGCAGTTGACCTTAAAGCTTAAACTTTTTCCGAGTGGGTGCCAGGGAACGCACAGGGGAGGACGGGGGATTCTGGGCAGGGTTACCTGGCACTTGGGGTTCCTGACTTCCCTCCCTCTCCCCCACGCCCCTCACCTGGTAAACCGAGGCACAGCAAGAGGCTGTAGTAGACCACGGGCACGAAGCCCAAGCCGCAGGCCGAGCCGGGGGACCACCAAGACAGCGAGCTGTTGGCTGCGAGGTGGGCGTGCGTGTGCTCCATGAGCGCGCCCCTCGCTCCCCTCGCCGCTTCGCGCCCGGCCTGCCAGCCCGACTCTGGTCGCCGGCTCGGTGGCGGCGGCGGCGGAGGCAGCAGCTGGAGCAGCAGCGCCTCTCTCACCGCAGGACTGGCTCCTACCCTTGGCCGTGATCCCCTCTCCTCGCTCCGCACCTGCCCGCCTGGAGTCCCGGCTCAGCCCTCCCGCAGGGCGCGGGGCGCAGGGTGCGGGGCGCGCGGCGCGGGGCCTCGGGAGGGGCTCCCGGAGCCCGTCTGTGCGCCTCCCACCTCGGACCCGCTCCACTCCCGCCTCAAAGCCGGGGGGCTGGGACGCCGCTCCCCGCAGCCAATCAGCGGCTGCCTGGACGCGGAGTCTGTGTGGGGTGGGAGGGATGCGGGAGAGGAGGGGGTCCCAGCCGCCTCGCTTGGCTCCAGTTTCAGGGGAGAAGATGCAGTTAGACCTGGGAACCCCGAAGGAAGACCGGGGTGGAAAACAGGCTACCCCCATCTCCAACCCCGAGGGAGGGGCGTGGTGTGGGTGGGATCTGCCTCTCCCGCAGCGGCTCTTCACTCCTCCAGCGTGTCCTCAGTTTGCCTTTCTCCACTCTCCTCGCAGCCACCTCTCTTGCCCCTTGCCAATGCTTCCAGTCCATCTCCAGAGAGAGGATTCTACACCTAGGGCAAAGAACGGGGGAAGGGGTGGGGCTGTTGGAGCAGCGAGGATGCTAAAGGGTTGACGGTTTTCCTGGACCAGTGGAGCTGAGCTTGCTGGCTCTGGAAAGAGGGGTGCGTGCATCCCTGTGCGTGTGTGTGGCGACTCTGGGGGGTGGCCGCCGGTGGACTGTCCCCTAACTGGAGTGCGTTTGAAGAGGATACAGACTGGCTAAGAGAAGCCCCTCCTGCATGCCGCCCTTCAGTCAGGGATAAGGATGTTGCAGCCACTCAAACACGCACTCACCCACGCTCACACAAAGACACACAATACCCAGGCATGCGGTGTACTCACACTCTCACTCATGCACGCGGATGCCCTTCCCATCCCACACCCAGATCCTTGAAAACACGCAGGCATCCTCATCACCGTGCACAAGACCACACTCACAGGGCACTCCAAACTTGCACAAACGCACGTGGGAGACATGGGGGCTTGTCTAGAGTGCTTGAAGGTTGTGTGAAGGGTAGCATTGGTAAAGCAGGTGGGATCCAAGCAATGTGTGGGTGGGTGGTCACTTCTCCTCAGGGCAGGCAGGTGGAGGGTTCCCTGTGTGGCCACCACAGACTTTAGGAGAGAGGGGAGACAGAGAGAGAGAGAGAGAGAGAGAGAGAGAGAGAGAGAGAGAGAGAGAGAGAGATCTGTCTGGGGCTCAAGACAGTGAGTGTGAGAGAGTTAAAGATTCTGCAGGAGTACCCAGGCCAGGCATCCCCAGGAGCAGACTGTAGCAGCTGCCTATGCAAAGAGCTGTGATGGGTCTGAGAAGCCTAAGACCCCGCCCCCACTGCTTCCCAACGCCCCTCACCCCTCTATCACATCCATTCCTGGAGAGAAGTAACTGGCTGAGCTTTCCCCAGCCTCTTCCAGGTCTCCCAACGTGGAGCGGACCCCTGGCCCTCAAGACTAGCAAAGAGCATGTATCTAGTTCTTGTCTTTATTAGGGGTTACCCTAGGCAGGCATGGAGGACACTCTAGGGCAGAGTGGAAATCTCCAAAGCATACAGAGCCAGACAGTCTGCATAAGGGGGGCATCTACTGGATCTAGCTGGGTCTGTAGTAAGCAAGGAGGCACGTGGCCCCACAAAAGGGCAGATTACAGAGTCGCATGGACCCAGCCCAGTGAGGCCAGGGCTGAGATTTCAGACCCCATTAGATGCTGAAATTTTATTGTGACCTCTCTTGATTAAATATGACTACTGCAAACACAAAGAAAACAAGAACACCGCTGCAATGATGAATAAAGCAGTGGCTGGCCATTGTAGAAGCTCAATAAATAATTGTTCAAAAACCTATAGATTGGATTGGTCTGCAGGCGGTTAGACTGAGATGAGAAGCTGGGGCTAGCCAGGGGTGGGGGGAAATGTATGTGATCTGACAAAACCCTCCTAGTCTCTTCAGAGATGCCCTCTGCATTGTGAATGATGGATAAGGCTTCCGGGCTTTTGCACTGGCCATTCCCTTTGCCTGGGATGCTCTTCCTCTGCAGAGCTGCAGGAAGCTGTTTCCTCACCTTCTTAGGGTCTTTGCTTATGTGTCCTTTTCTCTTTGAAGCTTTCCCTTATAATCCTATTTACCATTGAAATCTCTACTCTCCTCCCTGTTGAAATCTCCATTCCTCTCCCACCTCAAAGTATTCACATCCTCTGTCCCTCCCTGCTTAATTTTTCTGCATAGTGTATAGCACCATCAGCAGACCATACACATTGTATTTATTTATTTTACTTTCTCTTAGAAAGGCAGGGCCTTTTGTCTGTGTTGTTCCTGGTTGCATCTCAGCTTCACACGGTGCCTGCATGCTGCAGACTTTCAATAGACATTGAAAGAATGAAAGGACTCAGCACTCAGGGCCTGCAGGAAGATGAGTTTACCTTTGCTTGTCCTTGCAGGCCAGGGTCTCAGAATGCTGTTGGGGTTGGGGGGATTTAGCATATAATGATCATATATGACTAGTCACTCCAAAAACGATTTGAGTGGTTTGAATTCTGGGGCTCTAGTTAGAGACTCTTCACAGAACTACAAACTTAACTAGGCAGAGGGACTGGGCTGCATGGGAAATCTTGATGGACCTTATTGTGTCCGGGCCTTTATTTCTCCATCTGTAAAATGGGGATGAAAGAAACCAGGTATGCCTTTGTCCTGGGAATGCTGAGCTGGGAGAAAAAGAGGGTGTGGTGTGAACGGTGCAGACTGCGGTTCTGGAGAATGGGGAATTGGATTGGGTCCTCTGCTGGCTCCATCAGGAACACTAGCAGTTTGTCAAGGTCCAAGCTTCCTGGAAAATGGATAGTTTGGATGAGAAGATTTTTTTTTTTTTTTTTTTTAAGATATGGGTCTCACTCTATGGCGCGGACTTGTTTCAAACTCCTGCCTCAGCCTCTTAAAGTGCTGGGATTATGGTCATGAGCCAATGCACCTGGCCTGGATGAGATCTTCAAAGACTTAGGTCAAGCTTTGAGTGTTCCTGAGTCCCAGGGAATGGGCAGGATGAGTTAACAACAAAAGTCTTTTAATTTTGCTCAAGGGGCTGATCCCCTTGATTGGTTCTGTATGACAATGGCAGACTCAGTTCAACAACAGTGGTTGGCTGAATTCATTCACTTACTCATTCTTTCAACAGAATTTTACTGGACACATAACATACGCTGGTCAGGACCAGCCACATAATTTGCAAGTCCCAGTGCAAAATAAAAATGCAAGGTCTCTTGTTCGAAAATTATTAAGAATTTCAAGACACCAAGAGTAGAGCATTAAACCAAGCATGGAGCCCTTCCAAGCATAGGGCCTTCAGTGACTACATAGGTCACACATCCAGGAAGCCAGTTCTGCTTCGGAGACAGAGGTGAGTGACAAGAGTTAACATTTACTGAGGGTTTGTTAAGAGACAGCCACGACTTAACTCATTGCATCTTCATTATCACAATGGAAGGAAGGTACAATTATTAGCCCCATTTCACAGATGAGAAAACCAAAGCAGAGAAGTTTAGTAATTTGCCCAAGACCACCCGGTTGGAATTGAATCCAAGGCAGTTGGCTCCAGAGCCTGTGCTGAAACCACCAGGAGCTCAGACTAGTGGAAGGATAGGTAAGTGATAGGAAACGTTACACACTGTCATGTAGGCGCTTTGTAACATGAAGGCAGGATCTTCATCTGTCTTACCCTTCACTGTATCCCAAGTACAAAGAGCAGTGCCAGGTCGGTGTCCAGAAATAAATCTTAGATGAATTAATAAATAAATATAATAGAAATATATACAGAATTTTAGAGGAGGAGTTTCACACTTGAATACCTATGAGCCTGGGCACGTAATAAATATTCTTCACTTTCTTTTTCTTCTTCTTTTTTTTTTTTGAGACATAGTCTTGCTCTTGTCATCCAGGCTGGAATGCAGTGTGCCATTTTGGCTCACTGCAACCTCTGCTTCCCGGGTTCAAGAGATTCTCCTGCCTCAGCCTCCCAAGTAGCTGGGATTGCAGTCACCCGCCACCACGCCTGGCTAATTTTTGTATTTTTAGTAGAGATGAGGTTTCACCATATTGGTCAGGATGGTCTCAAACTCTTGACCTCAAGTGATCCACCCACCTCGGCCTCCCAAAGTGCTGGGATTACAGGCATGAGCCACCCCACCCGTCTGCATTCTTCACTTTCATGGGAAATATGCTATTCCCATTTTTCCTGGAAACTCTTGGTCCTCTTGGTCTAGATTCTGTTTCTCCACCCTTTGATAGAGGCAGCGGTATGAAGGGATAATTCTTTAAGATAAACAGCAACATAAACATAACTTAAATTGCAACTAACACTTTACTCAGAGTTGGGAACGCAATAGGGAGTAGTGGGGACTGTAACAAACCGGAAGTGTTTATGCTAGTCACTGTATGAGATTCTGGGTATACAATTGTTTTTAAAAGTTGATATGATCTCTGCTTTCCTGGATCTTTAAGTCAAGTGCAAGATACAGGCATGAATCAATTCATACACACACACACATACACACACACACACACAGATAATTTGCTCAAGGGGTTGATCCACTTGATTGGTTGTGTATGACAATGACGCACTCAAGCCAACTGTGGTTGGGGCTTGGATAAGGGTTATAAAAAAAGTGAAAGGAATGAGCCAGCATGCACCAGGGAGTCAAGGAAAATTCTATGTAGTCTGGCAGTCAGGGAAGGCTTCTCTGAGGAAGTGATATTTGAGCTGAATGTGAAGGATAAGTAAGGATTAAGGGATGAAGGATAAGTAGGTGAAGGGATGTTGGTCTAGGGGTGAGGGGAGCATCCCAGGTAGAAGAAAGAGGCAGTGCATAGGCCCTGGGGTGGGAGTGAGAAGAACTCTTTGAGGAGGTGGGAGACCGGAGGGGGGGGGGGAGAGAGAGAGAGAGAGAGAGAGAGAGAGAGAGAGAGAGTGTGTGTGTGTGTGTAGGTGCAGTACAAGGAGATCCATGCATTTAGAGAGTGGGTGAAGTCTTGTAGGCTATGGGGAGAAGTTTGGTCTTTATCCGAGGTCTTAAGCAGGGGAGTGCTCTGATTACACTTGCATTTTCAAATACTTGCTATGTCAGGGAGGTGGAGAATTGATGGAAAAGAGGCAAGAATAGAAGTGGGAAGACGAGTTTTGAGATTGTCATGTTGGATATGTGAGAAATGATAGTGGCTTGGACTAGGGTGGTGGTGATGATGGAGAGGGCTGCATTCCAGAAGTTAGGAGAGTGTATGTGCAAAGAAAGAGGGAGAGGGAAAGGCAAAGTGAGAAAGGGAGTTAGGAGGGAAGGAGAGTAAAGGGTCAGCTAGAGAAACAGGGAGAGACAGAGATGTGAAGAGAGACACAGAGAGATGGAGACAGATGAATAGACAGATAGATTGATAGGAAGTGAAACGCAAACACACAGTGATTATGATTAAGGTTGTTCTAGATGGAAGGGCTGATGAAATGGGGCTTGTAGCACACTGGGTTCACTTGGCTGAATCCTCTGTCCTCCCACTTCCCACAGGCTGCCCTCTGGTTTCTCCCTGCTTTTCAGGACTCCTTTAAAGGATAACCTTGACCTCAAAGTCTTTCCTGACCTGCACATCCCCGTTTACCTCCCACATGGACAGTCTTTCTCCTGAAACATCCTCTTACCACATTGTGTTGACACTCAAAGGTTATCTGTTATCTGCCTTTCCTGCATTTAGATCACCTCCTGGCAGGGGAACTGTCCATCCTGGAATGTTCAAGGAGAACCTAATTGCAGTGCAAGTAGTGTAACTGTCAACTGTTGAGGCTTAAATCCAGACCTGGGTTTGAATCCCAGCTCAGCTCCCTTAGTAACCGTGTATTCCCCAGGACTCTTTTTATTGAGATTGTTGAAGAAAAACTTAAACTAGTTTTATTTTTAAAAAGGAATGTATTGGCTCTTATAACTGAAAAGTATAGAAGTTTGCCGGACTGCAGGCCTGGCTGATCCAGGTGCAAAAGCATACCTGGCTGTTTCCATCAATGGCTTCTGCTTTGCCTTGATTAACTGCATTCTTAAGCAGGTTTTTGCAATATAATAAAAAGATGGACACTATCATCCCTAAATTTATCCTATCAGCTTAATAACCAGAACGAAAAGAGAATTGGAACAAAAGTCCTGGGAACGACCCCTGGTGAACCAACCTGGGTCAGGGGCTTATCTCAACTAAACTCACAAGTTTGAGTTAAATTTCTGTAGCCAACAAAAAATATATGTACTGATTGCAATGTGTGTCTCATGTGTCCAGTGACAAAGCCAAGAGAAGGGGTAAGTTCTTCCCAAACCACATTGACTCTGAGAGGACGTGGACCATTTATTGAAAGAAAAGTTGGGATTCCACAATGGGAGGAATGGAAATCGACGATAGGCAGGCTGCATGTTTGTGGGCTGAATTCGGCCCAAGGGATACCAGCTTACTAGTCCTGTCAGATTTACGTTGTATGTTTTATTTTAAAAAATTAAATAGACTTTGGTTCTTAGAGTTGTTTTAGATTCACTGCAATATTGAGTTGAAGGTACAGAGATTTTCCAAATGCCCTCCGTCCCCACACAGGCATAGCCTCCCCTATTATCAACATCCTGCACAAGAGCAGTCCATTTCTTACAACCGATGAGCCTACGTGAACACATCACTATCACCTAAAGTCCATAGTTTATATTAGCGTTAGTTTTCGGTGTTGTACATTCTATGGGTTTGGACGAACATATAATGACATATACCCGCCATTATAGTATCATCCAGAGTAGTTTCACTGTCCTAAAAATCCTCCATGCCTCATCTGTAGATCTCTTTCTGTGTCCCCCAACCCATGTGTTTTATTTCTGGGAGTCAAAAATATCTCCCGCATGAACTGTAAACAAATCTAGTTCATGCTGAGGTTCTGGGTTGAAGTGTACGAATGCCTGCCACTTTAAAATGCAACAAAAAATAGGCCAAGCCCCGCGTGGTGGCTCACGCCTGTAATCCCGGCACTTTCGGAGGCTGAGGTGGGTGGATCATGAGGTCAGAAGTTCAAGACCAGCCTGGCCAACATGGTGAAACCCCATCTCTACAAAAATTAGCTGGGCATGGTGGTGCATGCCTGTAATCCCAGCTACTCAGGAGGCTGAGGCAGGAGAATTGCTTGAACTGGGACCCAGGAGGGAGAGGTTGCAGTGAACTGAGATCATGCCACTGCACTCTAGCCTGGGCTACAGAGCGAGGCTCCGTCTCAAAAAAAAAAAAAAAAAAAAAAAATCAAAAAATTAAAAGGATTGATGGGTAGCTAGAAGAATGGATAGAGGGGTAGATATACCTTAAAGCAAGGAGATGTTAGTGGTAGAATCTAGGTCAGGGGTAGATGGGTTTTCAGTGGAAACATTATGTCTGCTTGAAAATTATCATAATAAAATGTAGGAAAACGTGTCTTATGCAGTGTGTCTTGGCCAAGTATGTTATTACAAGCAATTGTTGAAACTAACATCTCCTGGTGGTGTTGCAATTCTTTAGAAGCTCAGCCTTTGGAGTTGGCGCGGAAGACAATTGCTTCCCTGCGATTAGGCTGTCAAAGTGGCACCTGATATTTTCCTCTGATGCTCCCAGCTCTCCACTGACCTTGGCCTGCTCTGCTAGAGCTTTTACCAGTTTATCTTTGATGGCGAGCTCTTGTTTGCTTTCCAATAAGAACTATAGCGTTGTGTTTTTCTGCTGTTTGTTTTACTCCACACGTGTGGCTTCTTGTTGAGGATGTCTTGGTGAACAGCTGAGCATCTCTTGTAGCAATCGCTCACAACAGTTCTTTGAGGTGCACGTCAGTTCTTACCGAGTTTGGATAGAGCCTTTTGTTGCTTGTCACTGACTTTTCAAGGTGGTCAGGGGCAGCCACAGAGCAGGATGGGAATACTTCCACAATTGCTTGCCTGCCTGCCTCCTAAAGCCCGGCAAGAGGGAAAGGACAAAGAATCCAAGCTGCACCTGGGTAAATTTCATCAGGATATGAAGAATGATCGTAGATGAAGTGAAGGAAATGGGGTCCTGAGAGGAAGGGGAAGGCAAGAGTTAGGGGTATGTGTGTATGTATATGTTCATGTGCATGTGTGTGTATGTATATGTATGAATATGTTTGCACACTTGTGCATGCATGTGTGTGCATGTGTGTATGTATGGTAGAATAAAATAGGATGGTGAGGACCAGGAGGTTGATGTAACAGGAAAAGCCTTTTCTTTCTGGTTCAGAGAGATGTGAGAGGCCTCTGTCTATCCCTTAAGACTCACTTTGCTCTGGAAAGTAACAGGAGTTGGGTGGGGAAGAAAGAAAAAAGGGGAGGGTTATAAGGGGAGAAGAGAGGAGGGAAAAGAGAGGAAAGAAAGGAGAGAAGGGAGAATAAGAAAGGAGAAAGGGAGAAGGGGGACTAGAAGAGGAAGAAGAAGAGGAAATAAAAGACACAGCAATATGTGTCACCAAATTACCTGCTTCCCATTGGGTGGGGAAACAGTAATGATGAAGAGAAAAACAAACAAAAACCTTGTCTGAGGGTGACACATTATGATTATTTAGCATTTAATAGGTCTCTGGGTAGTAGTTATTTTGCATGTAGGGATTGCCCAGAATCTTCTTCTTCTTCCTAACAGATTGTGGTTTCCGTTTGGAGAGGGATTCTTCCCCACTGGGTATGGTTTTGGACAAAGAGTATATTCAGGTGCCTGCCACCCCATTACAGAAGCCAAAGGGGAGAGATCCCTTGGCCCAGGGCAGTCAGAGGTGGATGAGCAAGTGTCCTGAGCTTGGTCAATTACAGGCTTTTTTCTTTTCTTTTCTTTTCTTTTCTTTTCTTTTCTTTTCTTTTCTTTTCTTTTCTTTACTTTCTTTCTTTCTTTTTTTTTTTTTTTTGAGACGGAGTTTCGTTCTTGTTGCCCAGGTTGGAGCACAATGGCGCAATCTCAGCTCGCCACAACCTCCGCCTCCTGGGTTCAAGTGATTCGTCTGCCTCCGCCTCCTCCCAAGTAGCTGGGATTACATGCGTGTGCCACTGCGCCTGGCTAATTTTGTATTTTCAGTAGAGACAGGGTTTCTCCGTGTTGCTCAGGCTGGTCTTGAACTCCTGACCTCAGGTGATCCAACCACATCAGCCTCCCAAAGTGCTGGAATTACAGGCGTGAGCCACTGCGCCTGGCCCAGGCTGTCATTTTGAACTTAGAACCTTGAGTGAAGGACGAGGGCAGCAGAAGAGTTTGGATTTCCTTCATCTTGGTGGGGATGGCTGCACAGGACTCATTTGCTCTGGGGCTATCGCTGTGGTTCTTGCTTCCTGAGCATTTCCAAATCCATGGCTTCCTGTTCCTCTGTGAGCCCCATGTCCTGACTCCACATTCACTGCAGCACGATGCACAGTAGCCAAGACCCAGAAACAACCTAAATGTCCAGCAGTGGAAGAATGGATAAAGGAAATGTGGTATAGACATACTGTGGAAAATTATTCACCTTTCAAGAAGAAATAAATCCTGCCATGTGCAACAATATGGGTGAATCTGGAGTACATCATGCCATGTGAAACAAGACAGTCACATAAAGATGAATATTGCATGATTCCACTTATATGAGGTATCTAACATATCCAAACTCATAGAAGCAGAGAGTGGAATGGTGGTTGCCACGGGTTAGTGGGAGAAGGAAATGAATGGGTGGTTGCTAGTCAACAGGCATACAATTTCAGTTATGCAAGATAAATAAGTTCTATTATTTAGATAATATGTTGTACAACATTGTATCCAAAGTCAATAATACTGTATTGTACACTAAAAAATTTGTTCAAAGGATATATCTCAAGTTAAATGTCCTTACTACAATTTAAAAAAATCCATAAAATGAAAACACATAAGGACTGTCCAGAAAAGGATCTATAGAGATTTGAAGGTTACTTAAAAAACAATCCATTTGTTTACATCAGTCAGGTCAGAGAAGGTTTCTGTTACTAGCAACCAAGGACATGCATTGATCAGCCAGTGATCCTTGCTCCATAGTAATACGTCACGATTGATAGAACTTTACTCTGAACGAAGTATAGCCATGTACACCATTTAATTTTAATCCTCATTGTTACCCATGTGAAGTGGCCAGGGCTGGCATCATAAGCCTGTTTTATAGATGAGAAATTTATAGCACAGAAAAAGCAAGCCATGTGTCCATTATTTCCTAGTGTTGAAGAAATGGGGACTCACAGAGATTCCATTCAATCCCCCCGTTTTACAGGTAAGATAATTGAGTCCAAGAACTTGAAGTGAAAAGTCTAAGGTCACACACAGTGTCAAACTGGAATGCAAATGAAGCTTTTTATAACTCAAAGTCTAATGCCATCCATTACATACATGAGAATTGGCCCCAAAAGAGATAATAACAGTAACTTGTAGTTGACATCAGATCTGTGTTTGAATAAATAGTTATCAGATGTCATTTTTCCCTTAATTTCTACAGCATCAGAGGCCAAGATTCTCACATTCTGTGTATTACACCTTAGAGCATTCCAGGTACTAAAGTTGTCAAGCTAGAAAAAGAGAGAAGGTTTGAATATTCTTTCCAACTAGATAATCATGAGAACGTTTCCCCCATCTCTGAGCCTTTTTTTTTCCAACCACTGTACTCCAACTGCCCAAAAGTTCAATTTTCTTTAAGAGCCTCAGAAATAGTCCTAAGAGGGCGGCATGAGGAATTAAGACCGATGAGAGTGAAGGTACTTACCAGAATCCTCCCTGCAGGGATAAAACATTGAAATGTACAGAAAGCATGACTCATCAATGTACAGATAAGGCTGGTTCCGCCAAGCAGCAACGATGACAAAAGCAGAATATCCAGGAAGACCACCAGGTAGGCAATCCAGTGGCTGAGCCAGGCTAAGTGAGGCAGAGCAATGAGCTGTCCTGCTCAGAAAAGTTCCAGAGTGTCCCTAATACCTGAGCACTGAACGCTTCACTCTCTTTAACAGCCCTGTGTTCCTGGGACTGTGTATCACTGGTCTAAGAGACCAATTTACTGTACAACGTGGGGTTATAGTACCACTCTGCCTCGCTCTGAAGCCAGCATTGTCAGGGGAGAAGCTGTAGGAAACTTAGAAAGAGGCTTTAGGGCTTTGCTCAATGTTTGCTGGTGAAGGTTAACCATACACATGGCAGCAAATTCCTAAAGCCAGCAGGTCATTGGAGCCTTCTTAAGTGAGGCACATAAAGATTTTTAAAGTTGGATATTTTCAAATCTAGAAACAAACACGATTTGTCAGCATAAGATTCCGAACTCTGGAGCCTTGGGTTAAGAGGCCCCTGTGACCTTGATCAAGTCTCTTCTTGTCTCTGTGTCAATGTTTCCTACCCGTAAACTAGAGATAAAAGGGGCATCTACCTCTTAGGGTTGCTATTAGAATAAAAAAATGAACGGTTCCTGAAGTTTAGCCATTTTGGTACCATATGCATGATTTTTGTCACTTG
Source organism: Macaca thibetana thibetana (assembly GCF_024542745.1). NCBI lineage: Eukaryota > Metazoa > Chordata > Mammalia > Primates > Cercopithecidae > Macaca > Macaca thibetana. Next base: position 56,794,444 of record NC_065597.1, on the reverse strand, counting down.
TACTATTATTTAGTACTATTTAAACTGCCTCATGTAAAAATCCCTCTTTTTTAAAAATTGCATATTTAACATTTGTTTAAAAATTAAAATTTACCATATATATGCAAACTAGTGTATCTTGCTGTATAAAGAAGGAAACCGTTAAAAAAATTATAGGGGAGGTCAGGCACGGTGGCTCATGCCTGTAATCCCAGCACTTTGGGACGCTGAAGTGGGCGGATCAGCTGAGGTTGGCAGTTCGAGACCAGCCTGACCAACACAGAGAAACCCCGTCTCTACTAAAAATACAAAATTAGCCAGGCATGGTGGCGCACGCCTGTAATCCCAGCTACTCAGGAGGTTGAGGCAGGACAATCACTTGAACCTGGGAGGCGGAGGTTGTGGTAAGCCAAGATTGTGCCATTGCACTCCAACCTGGGCAACAAGAGTGAAACGCTGTCTCAAAAAAAGAAAAAAAAAAAAAATCGGGGGCGGGGGAAGCCAATGCCATTAAAATTCTAGCTGGTGCTGTTGCCTGCCAAGGCTCTGAGAGTGAGGCAGGTTCATTCTTTGCTGAAAGGAGGAATTAGACAGTGTTAGAGAGGCGTTAACGACATGCTAGCACCCCCCTGAGACTTTCCCTTGATGTTTTTAGAATGATGGGAAGGAGATGAACTCTTTCACCAACTGCGTTAATATTATTTCATATAGGGTCTGAGAACTCTAAAAACAATCTTCTCTATGGTCTCATTTGGAGAGACATTGCATTATTGTATTACACAGTACTTGGCCCATTGAACACAATCAACATGTATTTTTTTTTCCTCTTCTCTTTTTTGCTGCTTTTTCAGGGACAGCTGGAGGTTTAAACCTGGTAGCAACATCTCCACTGGGGACTACATTTGTTTTTAATCAACTGCCAAGGCTGGTTTGGTTTGTGGACGGTGTATGGGAAATTTGTTCTCAGTTTAAAATGCAGGTCAACACCCATCTGTTATAGTGTGTTTTGTGGTCCAAATGTGGCTTTAGAGGTCAAAATGTGTTGGAGCAGAAATGAGAAAGAATGAACACTTTTGAGGATTTCCTACATTTTCTATCCTTTCTGCATATCGTATAATTTATTTCTCACAACTCTTCATAATAGAAAGCATTGCCCTCATCTTAGAGGTAATAGATATCAATTATGGAGAGCTTGTTTTGTGATATAGACACTCTGGTAAGAACTGCTCTGTTGAAAAACAATACCTTCCCTTCTGAAGTAGAGAAAAATAAAAATCCAACAAGGGTGACAAGGCCTCCCAGGATCTAGTCCCTGATTGGCTCTGGGACTATCCCTTCGTTTGTTTAGTATGTCCAGACACACTGGCCTTTTATTTGCTCCATGAACACAAAAAACTCTTTTTTTTTTTTCCTCAGGGCCTTTGCACTTGCCATTTTCCCTGCTCAACCATCATGCTGATCTCTGCTCAAATTTCACCATCTGCCTCCAAAGCAGCTCTAGTTTGATCACTGCTTGACATTATTTTGTGATTTTAATAATCTGTCTTTCCTCTATTTCTTCCTACTTTACTGCGAGGTCCATGACAACAGGGACCTTGTCTGTCTTGTCACCATCAGAACATGCCTGGCTTATGGAAGGTTCTTAGTAATGATTCATTGAATATATGACCTATATCATTTCATTTCCACCATCCTAACAGGTAGGTAAAACTGCCTTCTGCATGTTACAGATGAGGGGACAGAGCCTCAGAGAGCTTATAAGTAGCTTACGTTAGGTTACACAGCTAATAAGTGGCAGACCCAAGATTTAAACCTGGGTAGTCTGACTCCAGAGCCATTATACTGAGGTCCCAATATTGAAGTTGTATGCTAAGGTCACCTAGAAACTAAGCATTCTGGGCCAGCCCTGTCTGATCCCAAATTTCCTACTGTAGCCACTAGATCATGTTGTTTCCTGGAATAAGAGAATCTGGGATTTCAGAGCGTTGATCGCTCAAATGCTTGAGGTCAGTTGGTGCCCATGTTAGTTGATGAGGAGGTGATTGAACTGCAACCCCTAGTCACACCCCATAGATTTTTGGTGACAAATGTGCACAAGACAAGCCCTATTATCATTAATGAGACTACCTAGGTTGGCAATCCCATAGCTAACCTCTGAGGGTTTGTCCCCAGAACCTAGTTGCATTTTTGTCCATTGAGTTTCACCCCCCTTGCAATCCCACCTTCTCTTGTTCCCTACTGCCAACTCTAGACCATGCTGTAGCGTCAACCTACCGATGTTAGTTTTTTTTCTTTCACTCTATTACATATCCATAAACTAGCATTAATAATAGTATCTACCTTATGAGTTTGTTGTAGGAATAAATTATCAAATAAATTTCACTTTGACTGACATGTTCCTCATGTTTCTTGGCAAAGCACAAAGAGCTCTTTATAATTTGGCCTTAATTCATTCTTCCATATCTCTGTCCCAGCCCCTGACCCAAATGGCCTAATTCTTTGCCAACTCTTTGAAACTCAAAGAAACATAGTTAGATTTGAATCCCAGAAGCCCTGCTTACTAACTGCAAGGAGTTTGGCAAGTAGTTTAACCTCTTTACACCTTAGTTTCCTCCTTTATAAAAAACGGCGGCAGTATTTCCTAACTTTGCAAAATTATGAGTATTATATTAAATCATGCACACAATATGTATTGATTGAATGATCTAATTTCATCTCAATGAGATGGGTGGATGCAGTTATCATGTCTATTTTAAAGATAAGGAAATGCCAAAAATTAAATCAATTGAGCTCATGGGCATAGAGCGTAGAAGGATGGTTACTCGAGGCTGGGAAGGGTAGTGGGGAGCTGTCGGGGAGGTGGGATGGTTAATAGGTACAAAAACTTAGAGAGAATGAATAAGACCTACTATTTGATAGCACAATAAGGTGACTATAATCAATAATAACTTAACTATATATTTTAAAATAGCTTAAAAAATATAATTGGAGTCCAGGCACAGTGGCTCATGCCTGTAATCCCAGTACTTTGGGAGGCTGAGGTGGGCAGATCACCTGAGGTCGGGAATTCAAGACCAGCCTGGCCAACATGGTGAAACCCCATATCTACCAAAAAATACAAAAATTAGCTGGGCGTGGTGGCACACGCCTGTAATCCCAGTTGCTCGGGAGGCTAAGGCAGGAGAATCGCTTGAACCCAGGAGGTAGAGGTTGCAGTGAGCCGAGATCAGTGCTACTGCACTCCAGACTGGGCAACAGAGGGAGACTCTGGATTATTTATAACTCAAACAATAAATGCTTGAGGAGAGGGATACCCCATTCTTTATGATGTGATTATTTCACATTGCATGCCTGTTTCAAAACATCTCATGTATCCCATAAATACATAAGCCTACATACCCCCCAAAATTTTAAAAATTAAAAAATGAGGAAATGGAGGTTCAAAGACAATGTCTTTAAGTACTTGCTTGAGGTTGCATGGACGATGGCAAAACTAGATTTGGGCATAGACAGTCTGACTCAAGAGGCTGCACTCTGAGCCATTTCATTGATGTGCCAAGAAGTTAAATATCATCAAGCTACAAATGTTAGCTTGCTTTCTTCTACTCTATCATTCATCTGTAAAATGGAATTAATAATAGTATCTACCATACGGGTTTATTGTAGGGATAAAATATGAAATGAAATATCAAATCTAAAGAGCTTAGAGTTATTTGGAATGTAGTAATTATACAATGAGTCCTATTAGTAGTAGTAATGGTATTACCATGCTTGACTGAATCAAGATGCATTTGACTGCAAGTAACAGAAAATCTGATTCAGACGGATGAAACAAAAAGGAAATTTATTTTTCACGTGACAAGAAATCCTGAGGTTGAGCTGCTTAGGGTGTTCAATCAGTGATTGAGTGTTAAAGGCATAGATTTTTTTTTTTCTGTCTTCTGCTCTGTTATCTTTGCTGTTTCAGCTTTCCTTTCTATCTTGTTTTTCTCATGGTTGCAAGATTGTGGCAGCTACTTTGTGCATTTTGCATAGAAAAAAGGCCATTTCTTCTCTTGTTCATCTTTATTTATTTATTTTTCACTGAAGAGAAGTTTTCCCCAAAGCTCCCCTATTCCTAAGACTTCTTAGATTTTTACGGCCAGAGTTATGTCACCATCCCACACCTCAACCAGTCACTAGAATTGCACAAGAATGAGTGGTAGAATTTCACGACACAAAACCAATAGTCCAACTCTGTTCTTAATCTGAGTGATGGTGGGCAAGTGACTCTCTAAGTCTCAGATTTTTTTCATTGGTGAACTGGAGATACCATTGACTAATTCTCAATATTATAGTGAGATTAAGTAAGACAATGGCAAGTACCAGACATCTTAGTTGGTAATCCTCTTTGTCACTCTCAGTCCTCACAGAATGGTTAAATGGTACTGAATATTCAAATGTTGAATTTAAAGACCTGCCTCAGCATTTACTCGCTGTGAGTTTGTGATTACATTGCTTAATTTTAATTTTTTTTCTTAGAATTTAAGTGATAACGGGGATTACTATAACAATACTTGTTGCCTTTTACTGTGTGCTTGCTAAGTGATAAGTAGCATAATAGTTAATTTACATGCATTTGGCAATGTAATTCTTGTGAAAACTTATATTACTTAAGCATTGACTCTATTTTACAGGTAAAGGGTTAAGTAACATGACAAGATCAAATAACCAGTAAGTGGCAAAGCCAAGAATTGAAGCATGATTTATCTGTATTAAAATCCCCACACTTTTAATGCCTATATGATAGTGTCTCTATCTCCTATTATGGATCTCAGTTTCTTCATCTGTAAGTGGGCATAGTAAGATCTTTTCTTGCCCCCTTCACAAGGTTTGGAAGACAATCAGATAATATTGAGTCTGCGAAATCCCAGAAAAATAACTGTGTAACTAGAGATCCCTCTTGTTAGTGTGGATAACAACTGGTGCTTTACCAAAGAAGCACAGTCCAGCACCCTCAGGTTATGGCCACTGATGCTGAATTACCACCATCCACCTTCTCTCTTAAAGAGTCTGAATTCTTAGTCTCTCCTTCCCTTTCCACACTCTGAAGTATCCATATGTCTCATTCTGTTTCATATGCCCTGGGGCTCTAGCTCTTCTTCCAAGGTGAAAACGAGATAATATGGTAAATTAATCAGTGCCAAGGGGCTAATGGGAGGATGATATAGGAGGTGCTGGAGGAACTATTAATACCATCTCTACCCCTCTCTCCCTCCCTCTCTTCCTCTATGTTTTTCTGCTTATGCCTGGCACTCCTCAAGATGTCTACTTTGGTAATAGTTTCTGGATAAATGCCTTCTGTTCTCCCATCTCATCTTCCTCCACTGCAGTGGCTCTCAATCACGATCAATTTTGCTCCCCAGGTGACAATGTCTGGAGATATTTTTGATCATTATAGCTGGGGGATGGAGCACTGCTACTGGCATCTAGTGGACAGAGACTGGGGTGCTGCTCAACACCCTACGATGCACAGGACACACCCTTATGACAAAGAATTATCTGATCTATAATGTCAGTAGTGCTGAAGTTGAGAAATCCTATTATTAGATTCCTTAAGGCTTCTGTGTTATAAAGATTAAGTCATTGGAAGGAGATCAGTCAAGGCTTATTTTGGTTTTATGTTTTAAAAGCAGATTCATGGGCATAAAGCATTGTTTTCCCAGGATCCAAGACTCTCTTTTGCTAATAGATTCCACCCCTGATCATAGGAATGAATATATAGTATCTCACTCATACACCTGGTTTCAGAAATTGGTCAAAGGAGAAGAAAAGACCCACATGTGACCAATCAGAGTTCTTCCTGGGGATTTTTTTCAAATGGGAGGTAGAGGAGAAAATTTGTTTTCTATTCTGCACCCAAGGCTGTTAGAATGGAAACTCAGGGATACATGTAGCAGAAAAAGCCTAGATAGGAGATCATAAAATTGGTGTTCAGAAAGAGGCAGCACTGATGAGATAGAGATGTTGTCTTAGTTTGTTTTGTGTTGCTATAACAGAATACCACGGAGTGGGTAATTTATAAAGAAAAGAAATTTAATTCTCATAGTTCTAGAGGCTGAGAAGTTCAATATTAATGTGCTAGCATCTGGTGAGGGCGTTCTTGCTGTGTCATCTGTGGCAGAAGGTGAGAGGGTGGAAGAACATGTGAGAGAGCAAGAAAGCAACAAGGAGCTGAACTCACTTTTATAACAAGCCCACTGTCCTGATAACTAAACCACTACTGCAATAATAAGCCCACTCCCATGATAAGAACATTAATGCATTCATGAGGGAAGAGCTCTCATTACCTAATCACCTCCTAATACTATTGCATTAGGGATTAAGTTTTCAACACATAAACTTGGGGGACACATTCAAACCACAGCAGATGTAGACAAACTGATGGCATTGGAGACCCTGATTGTAGCCATTTCTTAGCACCAGCTCTGATCCTTTTTATATCCATTCTCTTTCTCCGCTTGTTTTGGGGCTCCAACAACATGAATGTTAGATCTTCTGTTACAGTCCCCCAGAGGATCTGTTCACTTTTCTTTTTTTCAGTCTCCGTCTCCTTTCTCTGTGTTGTTCAGATTGGGTAATTTCTATTGTCCTATCTTCCAGTTCATTGATTGTTTCCTTTCTCCCATTCATTTTGCTGCTGAGCCTCTTGGCTGAGTTTTTAAAATTTTGGTTATTGTATTTTTAAGTTTTAAAATTTTCATTTGGTTCTTCTTCATGTCTCCTGTTTGTTTGCTGACACTTTCAATTTATTTACTAAGGTTTTCTATGTTTTCATTTGTTTCAAGTATGTTTGTATTTGCTCATTGAAGCATTTTTTTTTTTTACAATGGTTAATTTAAATTCCTTGGGAGATTATTCCAATATCTCTGGCTTCTTGATGTTGGCATCTATTGATTGTCTTTTAAAAAAATTCAGTTTGAAATATTCCTGGCTATTGGTATAAGGAGTGATTTTCTACTGAAGCCTAGACATTTTTGTATGTTAGGAGACTCTGGATCTCATGTAAGCCTTCTATTTTAGCTGGCATTCTCTAACACTGCTCTGGCATGGGAAAGCATGGTGGTGCTACCTGTTACTGTCAGATGGAGGTAGAAGTTGTATGTATGTTTTTTTTACATGTAGTATGCAGGACTTCTAGTTGGACTTAGCAAAAGGTAAAAGTACATCTACTTAACTTTCTTGAAAATCAATTTATTTTATTTATAAACACCTACTAAGTGGTAGAATGTAGTTCAAAGTTCATACATATTGCAATCAGATCCAGCCAAGTCAGAATCCCAAATCTTCTACTGATAGAATGTTCTGAGAAGCAAAGACAAAATACAGCACTTCTTGAAGTACTTTCTGTACCTTCTCACTTAACTTTCACATCAAATTGGTGAGGTTGGTCTTATCAACATAGTTTTACAGATAATAAAACAGACTTGGTTTTCAAAGGGAATGCTTCTGCTTCCAGTTTTTGCCCATTCAGTATGATATTGGCTGTGGGTTTGTCATAAATAGCTCTTATTATTTTGAGATACGTTCCATCAATACCGAGTTTATTGAGAGTTTTTAGCATGAAGGGCTGTTGAATTTTGTCAAAGGCCTTTTCTGCATCTATTGAGATAATCATGTGGTTTTTGTCTTTGGTTCTGTTTATATGCTGGATTACGTTTATTGATCTGCGCATGTTGAACCTTTGAAAACTGGCACAAGACAGGGATGCCCTCTCTCACCACTTTTATTCAACATAGTGTTGGACGTGTTGGCCAGGGCAATCAGGCAGGAGAAAGCAAGAAAAGGTATTCAATTAGGAAAAGAGGAAGTCAAATTGTCCCGTTTGCAGATGACATGATTGTATATTTAGAAAACCCCATCGTCTCAGCCCAAAATCTCCTTAAGCTGATAAGCAACTTCAGCAAAGTCTCAGGATAAAAAATCAATGTGCAAAAATCACAAGCATTCTCATACACCAATAACAGACAAACAGAAAGCCAAATCATGAGTGAACTCCCATTCACAATTGCTTCAAAGAGAATAAAATACCTAGGAATCCAACTTACAAGGGATGTGAAGGACCTTTTCAAGGAGAACTACAAACCACTGCTCAATGAAATAAAAGAGGACACAAACAAATGGAAGAACATTCCATGCTCATAGATAGGAAGAATCAATATTGTGAAAATGGCCATACTGCCCAAGATAGTGCATAGATTCAATGCCATCCCCATTAAGCTACCAATGACTTTCTTCACAGAATTGGAAAAAACTACTTTAAAGTTCATATGGAACCAAAAAAGAGCCCACATTGCCAAGACAATCCTAAGCCAAAAGAACAAAGCTGGAGGCATCACACTACCTGACTTCAAACTATACTACAAGGCTACAGTAACCAAAACAGCATAGTACTGGTACCAAAACAGAGATATAAACCAATGGAACAGAACAGAGCCCTCAGAAATAATACCACACATCTACAACCATCTGATCTTTGACAAACCTGACAAAAACAAGAAATGGGGAAAGGATTCCCTATTTAATAAATGGTGCTGGGAAACCGGCTAGCCATATGTAGAAAGCTGAAACTGGATCCCTTCCTTACACCTTGTACAAAAATTAATTCAAGATGGATTAGAGGCTTAAATGTTAGACCTAAAACCATAAAAACTCTAGAAGAAAACCTAGGCAATACCATTCAGGACATAGGCATGGGCAAGGATTTCATGTCTAAAACACCAAAAGCAATGGCAACAAAAGCCAAAATTGACAAATGGGATCTAATTAAACTAAAGAGCTTCTGCACAGCAAAAGAAACTACCATCAGAGTGAACAGGCAATATACAGAACGGGAGAAAATTTTTGCAATCTACTCATCTGACAAAGGGCTAATATCCAAAACCTACAAAGAACTCAAACAAATTTACAAGAAAAAAACAAACAACCCCATCAAAAAGTGAGTGAAGGATATAAACAGACACTTCTCAAAAGAAGACATTTATGTAGCCAACAGACACATGAAAAAATGCTCATCATCACTCGCCATCAGAGAAATGCAAATCAAAACCACAATGAGATACCATCTCACACCAGTGAGAATGGCAATCATTAAAAAGTCAGGAAACAACAGGTGCTGGAGAGGATGTGGAGAAATAAGAACACTTTTACACTGTTGGTGGTACTGCAAACTAGTTCAACCATTGTGGAAGACAGTGTGGCGATTCCTCAAGGATCTAGAACTAGAAATACCATTTGACCCAGCCATCCCATTACTGGGTATATACCCGAAGGATTATAAATCATGCTGCTATAAAGACACAAGCACACATATGTTTATTGTGGCATTATTCACAATAGCAAAGACTTGGAACCAACCCAAAGGTCCATCAATGACAGACTGGATTAAGAAAATGTGGCATATATATACTGTGGAATACTATGCAGCGATAAAAATGGATGAGTTCATGTCCTTTGTAGGGACATGGATGCAGTTGGAAACCATCATTCTCAGCAAACTGTCGCAAGAACAGAAAATCAATTGTTTTTTTTTTTGGTGTCAAGAAATAGACTTTAGTTTTTATTATTTATTTTTTATTATACTTTAAGTTCTAGGGTACATGTGCACAACGTGCAGGTTTGTTACATATGTATACATGTGCCATGTTGGTGTGCTGCAACCACTAACTCATCATTTACATTAGGTGTATCTGCTAATGCTATCCCTCCTCCCTCCCCCAACCCCATGACAGGCCCCGGTGTGTGATGTTCCCCTTCCTGTGTCCAATTACTTGGTGAGGCAAAGTAATTTTTTCAAGAATATTTTGTTCTGAACTTTCCACCATATCGTGGATGAAATGTGGATAAAGAGAAACCTGAAGAAGACTATTAGTGGCAGCTTAGTGTAAAGTAGCATGGAAAGCAGAAGAGTAGGTAGCATGGTAGGCTGGAAGGAAGTTTGGAATAGGCACCACAAGACCTTAAATCTAGTTCCAACTTGGTCACCAGGTTAGTTGAGTAATCTTGGACAAGTCACTTAATCCATCTAGATTTTGCCTTCTGGCAAATGAGGAAGCATAGGGTTGCATGGTATCTAAGACATTTTTCATTGTTATAATTTTATGATAAATCTAAGAGATATGAAGTGCCAAGGACATTCTAGATGCACTATGTAGGAGAATGAAGATCTATTAAACGCAGAAAGAGAGACACGGAACATTAGCACCTAACAAGAATGCTGAAAAATACTTTAGCAAAGACCTTGGTCAAGGGGAGAAAAAGGGTTATTATCCATGAAGTCATTTAAAATGCCTCAAGGTCATCAAGAAATTCAGGCCGACTCTTCTTCTTTTTTTTTTTTTTTTTTTTTTTTTTTGTGAAAAGGAGCTGGAAACTACCTCTTTCTTGAGATTTGCCTTCATGCCCCAGGCTGACTTCAGCCACCTCCCACTGCTTTGGCCCTTATCAGATGTCTTACTTTATTACAGTGTGCCTCCCAAATACACTCTGAGTTCCTCTAGGGCAGGAACTGGTTTTATAATGGCAATGCTAACTAAGGGAGTTTAAGCACTCACTAAAGGCTTGATCTTATCTTCACTTCACAACCATATGAGTTATGCACTACAATCTCCTCATTTTATATAGAAAGAAGCAGGCTTAGAAAAGCCCAGGAATGTGTCCATCCTCTACGTGGCAGAGCCCAGATGTTAACTTTGTTCTCTACGCTCACTGACCCTTATTCTTGACCCCGTCTTATGTTGTATCCTGAGTCTTATTCATCTTTTAACCCTAAAACCCACTAGTGTTGGGAAGAAAGTAGTTGATCAATAAATGTTTGTTGAATACATGGGCACAAAGAAAGATTGACAGAGGAAGGAAAGATGGGTAGATTAGTAAAAGGGTAGATAAAAGAAAGAGTGCCAGGGGACTAGATTGATTGATAGATGAAAAAGAATGGGTGGATAGACAGATGCATGGATAGAACACCCTGGAATACACAGTGGGGGCATAAGATATGTGAGGGAGCCCAAGTCATACTTAGTAGAGAACTAATAGTCTTCAGAGTGTCTCTTTTTTCCTTCCCCCAACCACTTATGCGGCTAGAGAGCAGCAGAGCTTTGGAGCCTGTTCTGCCTGACTCAGCAGCTCACGCTCAGCCTCTCTGGTAGAATTCTGGAGAGTATCCTCCACATCCAAGAGGCCTTCTCTAAAAGTGGAGCTTCCTTGAAAAAATCTTTGAGCAATGGGATTCTCGTAGTTAGATTGGGGAGGGTCATGGTTTGGGACATGTGGAGAACAGGATTCAGTCAGCTTGGGATGGATACAGAGACTGGGTCTCGTTCTCAGGGGAGGAAGCTGGCAAGTGTTGAGTAACTCAGAGATGACAAACTGAGCATTTGAGAGTCAATAGCTAGGTGACCTTAGGCAAGTTATTTTATCTAATTGAGCCTCTATTTCAAAATGAGGGTATTATTGCAACCAGCTTACAAAGGTATTTCAAGAATTAAATGAAATAGTATATATATATAAAAGAGCCTGATATGAATTCTCAACATACAGTGCTGGTATTGTTATTATTCCCATTGAAAGGTCATTGGATTTGGAACAGAAATTAAATGGCCTATCCACAGCCACAGAGCTAGATAGTAACTCAAACACCAGTGGAATCTTAGGTCAGGGAATTACTAGCTTGTCATGTGGTTGTGGATAGACCATTTAACTTCTCATTCTGCTTTCTCCCTCTTTTTTTTTTCATTCATCACGTAGGTACTAAGTGTGAGGCTCTCTACTAGCTGGGGAGAGTGTTATGAATATGCCTTGGCCTTTGCCAGGAGGAATTCACAATCCAGTAGAGGAGACAGACATAACAAATGCAACGTACTGAGTGAGACAAAGCTAATGAGTATAATAGCAAACCAGTTAGCACCTTGGAGTCGGACAGACAGGAGTTCGCTTCCTGGCTCCATCTTTTACTACCTTACTGGCCTAAGCAAATCGTTTAAAGTTTAGGTCTCAGAGTCTGTCTTCCTTAGTAAAATGGGCATGATGATGATAGAACATACCTCATAGGGCTGTTGTGAACTTTTCCTGAAACAAATACACGTCAAGTCCTAAACACTGTGCTTGGCACGTGTAAAGCACAGTTCTAAAGCTTTTTGGATCTTATGGTATAATGAGGACATTAATCCCCATCCTGCCTGCATATGTCCCATGGATGTTTAAGAATGAAATGATACAAGTGAATGAGACTTTTAAGATGTGATATAAAATACTAGTTTTACCATTCTCAATTTCTGTACAACAAGACATGGCACAGAAATTGCTCTGCATCCACTGTTATGCCTAAGCTGGGCATGTAATAAATATTTGATGATGTACAATTATGAAAAGATAGATTCTGTCCTATTCTTCCTCTTGTCCAGTGGAGCTCTGTTTCTAGAGAATTCTGCAGCCAAGAGAAAAGAGAGCAGAAGCAGGCACTGGGAGAGCAGCTTCCAGCAGATGAGATTAGAATGGAAATAGCAGGTGACTGCATGTAATTTATTTTCTAGACAGCTGCTTCAACTTCATGCCTGTCTCCTTATACCAATTCCACCAGCCACTGTCTGCTGTCCTAAGCACAGGTGTGGGGAATGAGAGTGAAGGCGAGAAGGGAAATCTGAAGCCACATGGGGAGGATCTTCAGAGGATGAAGCTCTGCTGCGAAGGCTAGGGGCTGGTGATGGGTAGAAGCAATGCTGGAATCAAGCAGGGTAGAGCTGTCATTACCTGCCTTGGCTCTGCTTGCAGCTTGCGTGGATTCCATCTGTTCCTGCATTTCTTTCATTCAATAAACATCTTTAGGGGGATCCATTATGGGCTCAGCACCGTGCTAGGCACTGCACATAAACGGGTGAATGAGGCATCATCTCTGTCTTCCAAGAGCTTGTGCAGGGGTCTCAAGTTTAAATGCCTATAGAGACTATGTTAGAGTAAAATTAATTGCTATAATAAACAAAACGCAACATTTCAGTGGTTTTAACACAGCACAAATGTTTTACTCGACAGTGAAACAGTCCAGTGTTGTTCCTGGTTGGCAGAGGGTAGGTGGGGGATCTCTACTCCATGCAATCATTCAGGAACCCAGGCTCAAGAAGGTTTTTCTACGTTCTAGGGTTGCCCTGGGCATCAGTATTCAGCTGACAGACAAGGGAAGAGAGGAAGGACATTGCATGGAAGTGTCTTTTTTGTTGTTTTGTTTTGTTTTTCGAGATGAAGTCTCACTCTATCACTCAGGCTGGAGTGCAGTGGAGGGATCTCAGCTCACTGCAACCTCCGCCTCCCCGGTTAAAGTGATTCTCATGCCTCAGCCTCCCGAGTAGCTGGGACTATAGGCCCGTGCTACCATGCCTAGCTAATTTTTTGTATTTTTAGTAGAGACGGAGTTTCACCGTGTTAGCCAGGATGGTCTCAATCTCCTGACCTTGTGATCTGCCCGCCTCGGCCTTCCAAAGCGCTAGGATTACAGGCGTGAACCACTGCACCCAGCCACATGGAAGTTTTTTATGAGACTTCTTTTCTTTTCCATCCAAAGATGAGGTCTCCCTCAGTCACCTAGGCTACAGTGGCATGACCATAGCTCACTGTAGCCTTGAACTCCTGGGCTCAAGCAATCGTCCTACCTCAGCTTCCCTAGTAGCTGGAACTACATGTGCACACCATCATGCCTGGCTAATATTTTAATTTTGCTTTTTAGAGCTGAAGTCTTGCCACATTGCTCAGACTGGTCTCAAACCCCTGGGCTCAAGTGATCCTCCCGCTTCAGCCTCCTGAGTAGCTGGGATTACAGGTGTGAACCACCATGCCCAGCCCCACACTTCTTCCTTTTAAAAAAAATCAGCATACAGCATCATATCTTTATTTTTTCTTTTTCAACTTCTATTTTAGATTCAGGGGGTGCATGGGCAAATTTGTTACCTGGGTATATTGCATGGTGCTGAGGTTTGGGGCATGAATGATTCTGTCACCTAGGTACTGAGCTTGGTACACAACAGTTTTTCAACCCTTGCCCTCCTCTCTCCCTCCTCCCTCTAGTAGTCCCCAGTGTCTACTGTTGCCATCTTTATGTCCACGAATACCTGATATTTAGCTCTCACTTATAAGTGAGAACATGAAGTATTTGGTTTTCTGTCCCTGCATTGATTTGCTTAAGATAATGGCCTCGGGCTACATCCATGTTGCTGCAACAGACATGCTTTCATTTTTTTTTAATGGCTACATAGCATTCCGTGGTGTATAGGTATCACATTTTCTTTATCCAGTCCACTATGATGGCCACCTAGGTTGATTCCAATCTTTGCTATTGTGAATGATGCTGCCACGAACATGGCCACACTTCTTTTTCAGAGTTTGTTTGCTAGACCTTAGTTGCATGACCTTAGTTGACTGAATATTAGTTACCGCCGTGGGAGTCCCATGGAAGTGTGTGATACAGGGTAAATCAGGACTGCGGTGGTCAGGACAATCAGCTTATTAAAAGGAACACGTGTGTCTCAGTTTAGGGGATTGTTGTCACATGGGAAGTATTGCCAACTGTTTGGCCTTTTCAAGAGAAATTGCAAATCTTGATTTTTAAGTATCATTTGCAAGTTCTTAAATATTGGCAGTTAATTTAAAAATAAAAAAATATAAAATTTAAAAAAAACATGATATAGGCAATATTCTGCTGGCCAAACTAACCAAACTACAGTCCACAGGTGGCCCATGGGTGCCAGCTTTTGGTCTCCGACTCCAGGTCCATCTAGAGAGACTCACACAGGTAATTACAATTCAGTGTAATCAGAGCTGGTACTCTGAACTCTAGCATTTATGAAGTCACCTGGTATTTATTGAGCATCTACTATAAACTTGGTCTGTTCCAGGTGCTGGAGAAAAATGTGTGAACAAGGCAGACATAGTCCCTGACTTCAAGGAGGTTACAGTCTATTGAGGAAGGGAGATATTGGACAAATACATACAAAAGAGAAAAACAGGTGCAATGAATGTGCATGATAAGGGATCCTAACCTGGCCAGGGGAATGAAGGAATGCTTCCTAAAGGATAAGAAGTTCAAGGTAAGACATGAGGTATGGGGAGGAGTATCCAGGTGAAGGGTGCTGAGTATGTCCCAGGTGAGGAAGCAGCATGTGCAAAGGCCCTGGGGTAAGAAAGAGGATGGTGCCTTTGAGGAACTCGAGGAATTTCAACAAGATTGGAAGTGTAGAGCTGACCTAATACCGATATTTCCACAGCCCAATAGCGCAAAGGGAGACCCACATACCTCATGCCTAAATATTTCTGATTATC
This sequence comes from Macaca thibetana thibetana, assembly GCF_024542745.1. NCBI lineage: Eukaryota > Metazoa > Chordata > Mammalia > Primates > Cercopithecidae > Macaca > Macaca thibetana. The sequence goes on along the minus strand of NC_065597.1, from coordinate 56,779,123 downwards.
TATTGAATTTAAAAAAAGCAAAATGCAAATAATAATAAATATCCAAATCCAAATTAAAGAAAACTGAAATTTATTTCAGTTTTAGGGACTTGATTTCAAACTCATTAAATAATTTTAGCAAAGTTCAGCTAGTTGTCAATGTGAAGAATAGGTAGCAGCCAGGCTCAGGGTCTCACATCTTTTTTTTTTTTAAAGACAGTCTTGCTCTGTCAGCCAGGCTGGTGTGCAGTGGCATAATCTCGGCTCATTGCAACCTCCGCCTCCTGGGCTCAAGTGATTCTTGTGCCTCAGCCTTCCAAGTAGCTGGGATTACAGGTGCACACCACCAGGCTCTGCTAATTTTTGTATAATTATTAGAGATGAGATTTTGCCATGTTGACTAGGCTGGTCTCGAACTCCTGACCTCAAGTGTTCCGCCCACCTCGGCCTTCCAGAGTGCTGGGATTACAGGTGTGAGCCACCATGTCAGGCCTGTGTCTAACATCTTTAATCCCAGCCTTTGGGAGGCTGAGGCGGGAGGACTGCATGAGGCCAGGAGTCGGAGACCATCCTGCACAACATAGCAAGACCTTGTCTCTACTACTGATAATAACAAAAATTAGCTGGGCATGGTGGCATGCACTTGTAGTCCCAGCTACTCAGGACACTGAGGTGGGAGGATCACTTGAGCCTAGATCAAGGCTCCAGTGAGCTATGATCACACCACTGCACTCCAGCATGGGTGGCAGAGATCCTGTCTCTCTCTCTCTCTGTCTCTGTCTGTCTCTGTCTGTCTCTGCCTCTCTCTGTCTCTGTCTCTGTCTCTCTCTCTCTCTCACCCCCCCCACACACATTATGCTTCCCATTTGCCATGAATGGAATCTAAACTTAAATACAAGCTTCAGAATAATATAAATCATTTAACATTGTAAAGTATTTCTCAACTGCCATGTCCAACCACTGCAAATACTGCGCCAATTCGCGTGAGCCTCCTGACCTGTGAATTGAAACATGAAGGGAAGCAAGTAGATGGTTGCCTGGCATTACTAGAAAACAATGCTTCCTTTTGTAAGAATATATTGCATTAATATGATCCAAGGGGAAGGATGTGACGAGTTAATTAATTTGTATTTTTCTTTATCAAAGTGTTTACAATGGTGAAATTTTCTCTGCCTTCAAAGGCAGTGTCTGTTTCCAAAATCAGTGGGGCACCACAGGGAATCCTTCATGGCATTTCAATGCCATTGTCTTTTGCTTTAAAGGCACAGAGCAAAGGATGCAGAGAAGAATTTCCCTGGAGCTGGCCGGGCACTGGTGGCTCATGCCTCTAATCCCAGCACTTTGGGAGACTGAGGCAGGTGAATCACCTAAGGTCAGGAGTTCGAGACCAGGCTGGCCAACGTGGTGAAACCCTGTCTCTACTAAAAATACAAAAGTCAGCCAGGTGTGGTGGTGCATGCCTGTAATCCCAGCGACTTGGGAGACTGAGACAGGAGAATCGCTTTAACCTTTGAGGCAGAGCTCGCAGTGAACCGAGATTGCACCACTCTACTCCAGTATGGGCAACAGAGCGAGATTCTGTCTCAAAAAAAAAAAAAAAAAAGGAATTTCCCTGGAGCTAATGGCGTCAGTCATGACAAAGGATGTTCAGGGTGCAGAGCACACTGTACTGGCACTGAATGCTAGATCTCAAGAGTTTTCCTTACATTCTTTAATACATTGATTTATGTGTGTGTCCGTGATACGTGGGGCTGTCTAAATTGTGGAAGACCCAGTATGGGGACCCCTCTTGCCCGGATCTAAGTGTGGCACTGACTTACAGAGTAAGGAGAGAGACGCTTGAGAGAATCTGCAAGATGTAGGCTGGAATCCAATCATGTAGATCATCATAGACCTTATACAAGGGATTGGATTTTATCGTAAGTACAATGGGAAGCCATCGTCCTAAGTGCAAGAAACCATCAAAAGGTTTTAAGCAAGAGAATGACATAACAAGGTTTGGATTTTAAAAATATCACCCTGACAGTTGCATGGAGGATATTGAATGAGGCAATAGTGGATGTGAAGAGAACAATTATTAGGCTATCACCGTAACTTTGTACATCCAAGATTCCTTGTTTCTGTGGAGGCATAGCCTTAACTGGGGTCCCTTACATGGGAAAAATGTAGCACTCATTGTGGATTTGTTTTGAGTTGGAGATCAGGCTTAGCAAATACCTTCATGTGCTTAGGGAGAAGCTCTTCTTTAAATATCTTTCTTTGAAACCCTTTGAGATAGGGGTTTGTCTTAGTCCATTCAGATTGCTATAATAAGGCACCATACTGTAGACTGAGTGGCTTATAAACAACAGAAATTTATTTCTCACAGTTCTGGAGGTTGGAAGTTTGAGATCCGGGTACGACTATGGTTGGGTTCTGGTGAAGACCCTCTTGCAGGTTGTGAATGGCCGACATCTTGTATCCTTACATGGTGGAAATACGGTGAGAGAGCTCTCTGGGGACTCTTTTATAAGGGCACTAATCCCATTTATGAAGCTTCAATCTCATGACATAATTACCCCCCAAAGTCCCCACCTCCTAATACTGTCACCCTAGGGGGTAGGATTTCAACAAATAAACTTTGGAAAAACACACACATTCAGTCCGTAACAGGATTCTTCAAATTTCCATAGGATAGAAGGCTCCATAGAACCACAATTTGGTCACCAGTTGGAGTGTTGGAAGGACATGCAAAAATATTTGGGCCGAAGGATTCTCTGACTTTGGAGGGGTCGGGACGTAAGGTGGAAGGAGTTGCCCTCCCTTCCACTAAGTCCTCAGATGAATGGGCAGTTCCATGAGAGGGGGTGGACATAGAGAGGTGATAGAGAAAGAGGAAGGTGGGTGTAGATGTCACGTGAGTACTGACATCAGCTGGGAGGCATTCCAGGCCTCTCCAATGGGTAAGGATGTTGCAGGTTCTTATGAACACCCCTTCCTGATAGACAAGGAGTATTTTATTTGAGAGTCATAAACTCTGACTTCACCTCTTTGCCTTCTAGAAATGACTGCAAGCCTTGGTGAGAAGGGCCTGGAGGACTAGGCTGCTATGATTAAACAGGTCAACATCTTATTTATTTATTTATTTATTTTTATTATACTTTAAGTTCTAGGGTACATGTGCGCAACGTGCAGGTTTGTTACATATGTATACATGTGCCATGTTGGTGTGCTGCACCCAGTAACTCGTCATTTACATTAGGTATCTCTCCTAATGCTATCCCTTCCCCCTTACCCAACCCCATGACAGGCCCTGGTGTGTGATGTTCCCCTTCCTGTGTCCAAGTGATCTCATTGTTCAATTCCTACCTATGAGTGAGAACTTATGCGGTGTTTGGTTTTTTGTCCTTGCGATAGTTTGCTGAGAATGATGGTTTCCAGTTTCATCCATGCACCTACAAAGGACATTAACTCATCCTTTTTTATGGCTGCATAGTATTCCATGGTATATATGTGCCACATTTTCTTAATCCACTCTGTCATTGATGGACATTTGGGTTGGTTCCAAGTCTTTGCTATTGTGAACAGTGCTGCAGTAAACATACGTGTGCATGTGTCTTTATAGCAGCATGATTTATAATCCTTTGGGTATATACCCAGTAATGAGATGGCTGGGTCAAATAGTATTTCTAGTTCTAGATCCTTGAGGAATCGCCACACTGTTTTCCACAATGGTTGAACTAGTTTACAGTCCCACCAACAGTGTAAAAGTGTTCCTATTTCTCCACATCCTCTCAAGCACCTAAACAGGTCAACATCTTTACCATGGATCATTCTTTGAGTAGCAAGGTCTATAAAGAATATGACACATAGATATCCTGTTGATGGAAGGGAGAGAAAGAGAGGTGAGATCCAGTCTTCTTGGCTTTTGCTTCTCATTCAGGCTTCTGTGGTATCTAATCCTACTGCGTGGGGTCTCTGTTGAGCAGCAGAAGTTGTGGTTAGACTCCAAATCTGGGAGGTTTCAACCATCAAGGTCACACAATCCAGCCAGAGCAACACAGGAGCCATGGGTTGGGTGATGGCCTAATTCTTCGAGGCCGGTCACTGCATTTCTGAGTGATGGCTCCTTATGAGTAGCAAATTGTTCTCCAAATTTGGGTTTCTGCTCAACTGCTTCAGGCAAGCCTAACCTTTCAAACACAAGCAGTGTCTGTCTGGGTGTGCAGAGGCACTTAGGGTATGGAGAGGAGGTTACTCTGTTTAGGGGAACTGCATTTAAAGTGCAGGTTCTGACTGGTCTCTGCAAATAACATTGCTGCCAAAATGGATGTGTCTGGGGGATGTGACTGAAAATTCAATCTTGTGGTGATTTGAGGGAGGCACATGCCATCTGATGTCCTGGGGTGATGTCAGGTGGTGATCTTCCTATTGCTACCTGACAACAGAGACCAGCAGTTCGAGTCCCTCCAGCCATTTTCCAGCAAGCCCGAGTTTACAGCCCAGGTGACTTCAGATGAATTTACTCCATGGCATTCAGGTTCAAGAAATAGATCACTTTTTTTTTTTTCTGAAACAAATTAAATTGATCTCTGAGGCTCACCTGCTTGGTTAATGGGGTTCGATTCTACTCCCTGTGGGCATCTTATAAGAATTCTATGGTCCAGGAAGGGCCCATTCGGGTCCCTTGAGGTCTCCATCCTAGCAGTTGTTTTTGTTGCCATCCCTGCAGAGCATTGGTCCTCCGCTGTCTGGGGGGCGCTCTAGTCTGCTGGGGAATTAGCGATTCACTTCCCACCCAGGCTTGCCCACAGAAATGCACTCTGGAAGTCATTCTTGCTGGGCGGGGTCTTGACCTTGTGGGTTTGGGTGGTGACAACATCCAATGCTGTTTCTGTCTGGAGGCTCCCAGGCTTAGGGTATTCTCACTCTGCCCCTGCTTCCCCAGCCTCTATGAGGTTGCTAGCTGGATTCCTTAATGAGCCTAACTTCTTTCCAGAAAGACTCCTTCCTCCACGAATGGTGGGAGGCAGGGAAAGAGCCGTTTCGTTTCTTATGACAGTGCAAATGCGACAGACGTTGACATACAAATAGAGCACCCCAGTCCATTGTAAACATGACACAAATTATGTTGTGTAGCTTTGGCCTCTCTGTGCATCTTATGTTCTCTCCCAGAAAATCAGCTCTCAGTTGTAGACAGAAGAGTTCTAACTATTCTAGACCAAGTATCAGATATTTTGCACGCATCATCTCACTGAATCCTCAAAACAATGTTGTCACATAGGAATGACTTTCATTTTCCTGATGAGGCAATCGAAGCTCAGGCGAGTTAGGAAAACTGACTGTCCTGTCTAGGTTCACCCAGCTAGAAAGGGGCAGGGCTGGGTTTTGCATCCAAGGCTGTCTGCTCAATGTCCACGCACTGTCCACTACACTTCCTGCTCTTCCATGTCTCTTATTTCATTTGTGATCCCTACAGTATCTAGTGCAGTGAATGATAATAAATGCTGATGAAAAGAAACTCTTCACAAGCTAAGGAAGTTCAAAACCAACTGTGTTGAAGTCTTGCATTCCCTAAAGTAAACAGACTGTGAAACAACCTCCTTTATAGACACCTTAAACACAGTGCATGAATTTCTCACCCTTCTCTTTGATGACAACACTTTATGTGCAGAATGGCATTTTCAATTACAGAACCACACTGAAGTTTAAAAACTGCTAAAGGATTATTCATTTACATTCCAGGGCCTAACAACTGGGAACCCTGGACACAGTGTTAAAACTTCACATATATCTCCTCATACCATTCTTTTCTGGGAATAGGTACTATTATCATTCTCAGTGTATAGACTATAATGCAGAGGTTCAGAGAAGCCAAAAAATTGTCTCAGGGTTATCAACTATAAAGTGACAGTGATATGATGTGAACCCAGGTGTCTCTGACCTCAAAGACTGAGCTCGGAGTAATTTTGTTACGCCTACCCTCAGGGCTGGGCTGGAAAGAGCTTTAAGATCCCTTCTAGTTTAAAACCATCCACCTCAACTAAAATTTCTGATACTCAGTGGCATAGGTTAGGAATTGCTTCACTCACTTGGGTATCCTAATATTAAAAAGCCAGGAGTTTTGAGATCAGAGGATATTTTTCCATATTCATTTTAAAAGGTGTAATGTAAAGCCTCAGATTACCAGATTATTGTTGGACACTTGGAATATGGGGGAGATGGCTACTGTGATGGTTAATTTTATGGATAATTTTTTTCTTTTTTTTCTTTCTTTTTTTTTTGAGACAGAGTCTCGTTCTATTTCCCAGGCTGGAGTGCAGTGGTGTGATTTCAGCTCACTACAATCTCCACCACCCTGGTTCACGCAATTCCCCTGGCTTAACCTCCTGAGTAGCTAGTAGCTACGATTACAGGCACACGCCACCAAGCCCGGCTAATTTTTTCGTATTTTTAGTAGAGATGGGGATGTGTCAATTTGATTGGTCTATGGGGTGCCCAGATATTTAGTTAGACATTATTCCTGGTTGTGTCTGTGAAGGTGATTTTAGATGAGATTAACACTGAATTGGTAGACGGAGTGAAGCAGATCATCCTCTCCAATGTGCATGGGCCTCATCCAATCTATTGAACACCAGAAGAGAACAAAAGGCTGAGTGAGAAAGCATTCTTTCGCTGTGTCTGACTATCTTTGAGCTGGGACATCAGTCTTGTCTTGCCTTCGGACTTCGAATTGAGCTTGACCTTACCCATTTGGCTTTCCTGATTCTTGGGCCTTCTGACTCAGACTGAAATTTGCACCATTGGCTCTCCGGGTCCTGAAGCTTTCAGACTTGGACTGGAACTATATCATTAATTCTCCTGGATGTCCTGCTTGCTGACTGCAAATCTTGAACTTTTCAGCCTCCATAATTGTGTGAGCCAATTCCTTGTAGTAAGTATATATTTATATCCCCTATTGGTCCTATTTCTCTAAGAATCCAGCTGAACACAGCTACCTCCATGTTTACAATATGCATCTCAGTTCCTGGAATTCCTAGTTGCTATGGTGAATCTTCATTTGCTTGTACATTTAAGGAAACATCCCAGTTTATTACAAGTTATTTAGAAGAACTTGGCTATGGTGTCTGTTTGCAGTTAATATTGGGCAAGATAGAAAATGGCTTCACTCTAAGTGTTCTAATCAGTGACAACAGATGTTCATGGGAGGCAGAATTTTTTGTGAATCAGTGTTTTGATAATAACGTTAAACACAAATTCTAAGGTAGAAAGAGAAACTGTAGTTTGGACCATATGTGCTTTTGATGAGAGATTTTGGGTAAATGGATGACAGAGCTTTCTACGGTAGTTCAAAAATTGGAGCGGGCTACCCTGAGGTCACTGGGGTTGTCTCCTGCTTCCCCGCTAGCTCTGGGGATAAGAAGATATCTTAGGAGCTGGAATTATAAGGGACTTAGCTTTCCACTTAATAAAATCAAAATATAAAGGGGGAAAAACTATTTCTTCTTGTAAATACATCCTCTCTGCTATAGTTCTTCTTCCTTTGGAGGATCCAGTAGTGTGCTGAAGCTAGCTCCCACTGGCCCATGAGAACAGATTGTTACATATTCAGGAATTTTGGAAACGGTTGTTAAACTGTCGGTAGCTCAAAATTAGCCATAGTGGGATCATTCACATCACTGATGACTTGAAACATTACAAACCAGAGTTTGTTTGCTTTCCTGAGAGCCGGTTTACCTGTTTACCATTCATTATAAGGACTGCAGTTAATGTTTGTGTTTTTGCCCGTCCAACATACATTTCTTAGCCTCTTCTGGTAACGGCAAATTTCCTTTGGGGAAATACTGGCATTTAACTCAGGCCATGGTTTGAAGGGCCATATTCCCTAGGTCCAAGAGTGAGCATATGACCTGGGCTTGGCCAATCAGAGCATTCCATCTCCCTGACCACAGTGATTGGCTCATAGGTTGTCATGTGACACATATAAATCAATTAGAGCTAATTAAGCAGCTTTTGTGGTACTCCAGGAAAGATCTTGCCCATGTGAAGGAGAGAGGTTGTAAGAGCTTAGAAGTGCACTGGACAGCAAACAGTCTGAAGAAATGGACTCATGCCAGGTCCAATGAGGTAGGTTGAGCACCTGCAAGCTATGCCTGAAGACAAATATCTCTGAACTTTGAAATTGCTGAGCAAGTAAGCGTGACCCTGCCCTCATCTCTGATTGGCTTAAGCATGTTTGTATTGGGTTTTCTGTCCCTTGTAAGTTACAAGTTATAGCTGAGATAGTCCCAACTGTTACAAGATTCTTCAAGTTTTGTATTATAGATTAAATTCCAAGCAAACCATGCAAGAAAATCTAATAGAGAGCTTGGTAGAGTTGAGAGGAAAAAGAGCTTCTGAAGTCTACAATTCTACCTAAGCTTAATGAAACATACCATGGTTTTCTTTTTTAGCCCCCTTCTCCACACCTACACAAACACCAATATTTGTTCAAATACCAGTTTTAGCATTTTTTTTTAAGCTGTGTGAACTTGGGAAATTCCTAAACCTCTCTGAACCTCATCTCCTTCATCTGAAAAGCAAATATATTAATGTCTGACTCTTATGGCTGATATGAAAATAAAAGGATATAATTCCTAAAAATGCACAGTTTTTTGTACAGAGTAGATAATGTATTATTATAACTACTGGTTAAATAAATGGGTATGGGGTAGTCTAGGACCTTATATTACACATCTTATAATGGAGTTTCTATGGAGAAATGCTTTTCAATTTCCAAGACTCTGAATTCCTCAGGCTCCAAACCTAGGGGAGCAGAGGAATTCCTGGGTTGAACCACTGAAAATTAGGAACTTGAGGTGAGGGGAATGTTTTGGAGATGGAAAAATCATAAATCTCCTCTTGACCCATCCCTGAGGATGTGTCCTATGCCATTTTGTTCTCCCCTGTATCCTCCGTGTCTGTAGCATACAGGGCTCTGGAACTGCTTATCAAATAAACACCTCCCCCCTCATTTTATTGCCGTGGAAACAGAACTAAGAGAAGATTAAATTCTGTGCTATAGTGCCTTCATCTTACAGTGTATGAAGAGGAGACAGACAATAAACATCGTCTTAAAACCCAGCACCGGAATTTCTTTAGGGGAAATAACCACCGTTGGTGAACTCAAAGGTTTAGACAAATGTCCAATACTCATATAATGTGAGCCACACAGAAATTTTTGAATTTTCTAGTAGCCATATGAAAAAAAGAAAAAAACAAGTGAAATTATTTTAATAATTTAACTCAATAAACCTAAGATACATTAAAATTATTAATGAGACATCTTACATTATTTTTTTCACACTAAGTCTTCAAGATCCAGTGTGTATTTACGGCTGACCTCAATAAAGAGTAACCACATTTCAAGTGCTCAGTAGCTCCATGTGGCTGGAGGCTGCCATATTAGTCTAGCAAAGGAGACTCCGAAGATTGGCTAAGGTGCTTTGCAGGAAATAAGAGGGAGAGTGGCAGGAACATCAAAACGCAAATGTTCCAGCTCTAGGAATCTCCAAGCACTGTAGGAAAGTCAAACAATCCCCAGCCCTCCACCCCTGCGATGTTTATGAGAGTGATTCTTTAGTTTGAAAACAGAAGAAGAGCTTGAATTTTGTATTGGGCACAATGTGGTCACAGGTGCCTGCAAATAAGTTTCTCTGTTGCCCTGGACTTCACAGAGTCTTTGGGAGGACTTTGGATAGGAGTGGAAGTCATTGAAAATGATGGCTCAGTGCAGTCTTCTTGTGATCTCACAGCTGATAATGGGATCTCACAAATCACATGTAATAGTAAAGGTAAAGGTAAACAGGGTATTGGAAGAACAAGGGAGAATTCCTGAACTGTGATGTTCAGGAATTATCAAGGCCAAGTCTTGATGAGAGAAGGGTATGGGAGGTGGGTCTTCCAGAGGAGGGAACAATGTGTGTGAAGGTTCAGAGGCCAGGGAGAACAGGGGCACCCCAGAAATTGCAAGGACTTCCCTCTGTGGGAATGTGACTATGAGGGGGTGGTGGCCAGATGGGAAGCCAGAAGGGAAGATGGCAAAGCAGATCTGAAGGGTCTGGAGGGTCACGGTAAAGAACTTGAATTCTCTCCTAAGACTATGGAGGAGAATTTACGTTTCAAACATCACTCGGGCTGTGGGAATGGTCAGAGGGGCCAGAGGTAGAGGACAAGTAGAGGTCTGTCAGAGGTATTGAAGTCATGTAGTGGAGAGGTGATGGTGGCTGGTCTACTGTAGAAGTAATTAGGTAAGAAGGTGCTGGAGATGTTTTAGAGGGGAAATGGAGAAAATTTGGCTGCTGGGCATGTGTGTGCCTGGATGGGCTAGTGTATGGGGTATGGAATGGAGGGGCATTAAAGACAGGCAGGAGCCCAGCATAATTTCCCTATTTGTAGAATGGACAACTGCATAGACAATGCTGCCATTTAGGGAGTACAGCAAATGTTCGACTTGCAGGGATCTCTGAGGGATGCTGAAAATGAAGGCATTTTTCCAAGCCCCTACGTGAAGACACCCAGATTCTGAGGGAAAGAATAACTGAAATCAAATTCCTCCCAGAAATTTTGAAGAGGTCCTTGGGTTGCAGAGTTGGGAAAATTGTATTTCTTCTCTTGGCCTCAAATTTTTTTTCCATTTGCAAAATGAAATAGTAATTCTTACTTTTATAAGGGTGCTGACAATAAAATGCGATGATAGATGCAAAGACATTTTGCAAGTAAGGCATTCAATTATCGTTATTGTGATGCTTATCGGAATGGGTTTGGAAAATTCTCATCATTGTTATCGAAAATCAAGCTCGAGGCCCTGGGCTAGTGGGTTATGTAATTATTCCAAAACTCTTTGCACCAGAAACAAAAAATCCTGAGTCCTGGAAGCTTATGGCAGTCCTAGGTACATTCAACCCATTCATTCATACATTTGTTCATTCACTCAGTTGTTCAACATTTATTGAGCACCTACTATGTGCCAGGCATTGTGTTTGATGCTGGCAGACTACAGAAACAAAATCTATTTTCTGTTAACAAGAAGTAGGAAGGACATGTCCCTGAATAACTCCAATCACATATATTTTATTACATTTAAAATTGTTTGTAAAGACAAGGTCTCACTCTGTCACCTAGGCTAGAGTGCTGTGATGCAGTCATGGCTCACTGCAGCCTAGAACTCCGGTGCTCAAACAATCCTCCCACCTCAGCCTCCCAAGTAGCTGGGACTACAGGCATGTGCCACCATGCTGGCTATTTTTTAAATTAATTTTAACCTAATTTATTTTTTTTTAGAGACAGGATGTCACTGTGTTAATCCCAGTCCAATGCCAATAGTGGGTGGCTTAAAATAATAACACCCGCTAAGGAATAGGAACACCCACGTGGGAATGTTTCCTATGTGCAAGGTACTGTGCTGACTGGGAATATATTATTTTAGTCAATTCTCCTGATACTAAAAAGGTTAATATTATCTCTAGAAGCAGAGAAACAGAAAATATATGCATACACACACACATACAAACAATTGATTGAGCACTTATGACATGCCAAGTACTTTACATGAATTACATCATTTAATCTTCACAACAACTCAAGGAAGTTGGCACTATTATCATCTCTCTACTGTGGTTGGGAGCCCTGATGTTCAGAGAGGTTAAGTAACTTGCCTGAGGTCACACAGAGAGATATACAAATGAAGTGCACAGAGAGTTCAGAAGCGAGTCATTCAATGATTGACCTGGAAGGGTAGGGGAAAGCTTCCAAAACCACAGAAGTGAATGTGCCTCTGGTGGTTGCTAGTAAGAGAAAAATGAAATATCTATATCAAGTGTGTGACTTTCCATGTTCCTCCCTCTGTATCTAGTTTGTATCTATTTATGTCCTAATTTCCACTTTTAACAAGTGTGTGACCCTGGGCAGGACTGACCTGGAGTCAGTTTCAAAGGGTTGGAGTAAATGTTGGGGTAAATGTTTCAAAGTCCTTGTGTCTTTCCATGTTCCTCCCTCTGTATCTAGTTTGTATCTATTTATGTCCTAATTTCTACTTTTAACAAGGAACAAATAATATTGGATTAGGGCCCACCCTAATGAACTCGTTTTAACTTAATTACTCTTTTTTTTTTGAAACAGGGTCTCACTCTGTTACCTAGGTTGGAGTACAGTGGCACTATCTTGGCTCACTGCAGATTTGACCTCCCAGGTTCAGGCTATCCTCCCACCTCAGCCTCCTGAGTTGGGACCACAGGTGCATCACCATGCCTGGCTATTTTATTATTATTATTATTTGTTGTAGAGATGGGGTTTCCCTGTGTTGTCCAGGCTGGTCTTGAACTCCTGGGCTCAAGCGATCTTCCTGCCTCGGCTTCCCAATACGCTGGGATTACAGGAGTAAGCCACCATGCCCAGCCTAATTATCTCTTTAAAGGGCTATCCCTAAATACAGTTGCATTTTGAGGTACTTGGAATTAAGGCTTCAACATATAGATTTCGGGGAGACACAATTCAGTCTGTGACAGTATTTCTTCACTACGTTACACAGCGAAGTTTATGATCTGTCTCTTTATAAGGGTAGCACTGTATGATTATTTCACTGTGGATTTAATATAGATATGTAGATTTTTTTCTTTAGAATCAATACAGTTGTCAACACACATATTTCAAAGTCCAGACTTTGGTCTTTCCCCAGCGTCTGAAAATGGCAGCATTCTCCTTTCCCCACATGCAGAAACCCAAGAACTCTCCTGTTCCCCAGTGGCTTCCAGAGTACCCCGGGGCAGCCGTAGTCCTCTCCTAACAAAATGGAACTGTCAGTGTTTCATGCACAGAGCCAGTTCTCTGTTGTGAAAGTGAGAAAGTTATTTAATTTCATCAACACTCCATTCTCTCCTTGGTAAAATGGGCTTAATAATATTTATGATTATTATATTAATCATATAAATACGATTATTATGAGGAATAGCTGAGATCAAGCCTAGCAGGCCTTATCCCAATGCCTGGAACACACAGCAAGCACTCAGAAATGGTGGATATTATTATGGGCTGGACCTCATAGGTTCACACCCCATGTGATATCCTTTATGGCAGTTTTAAAGCTAAAAGCATTCACGTGGAATATCTGACTCCAAATCTCTGGAGCGGCCAAGTCCATTTTATGAGTGGGAATTTGGAATTGGATTTCCCAGAAGCTGACTGTAATGCTAGCTGCTGTAACAAACAAACCCCTGAATCCATCCAGTAGCTTCACACTACAAAAGCTTGTTTCTTGCTTATGTAATGGTTCGATGTGGGTGTTCCTGGTCATTGGGGTAGTTGTTCACAGGATGAGTACAAGACCCAGATTCTTTCCAGTCTTTGGCCTTTCTCTCTTCTCTGGGGCCTTGGAATTTTCTTCATCTATCCAGAGGGAGAAAACATGGAGAAGTAGTGAGGGAGGTCTTCATGGGCAAGGCATAGAAGCAGCTTGTATCAAAATATGGAATGTCTAATTATTATTAGGCAAATAATAATAATAATGCCTATTAGTCAACAAGTGGATAAAGAAAACGTGGTATATATATACATACATGCATATAGATAGATAGATAGATAATGGAATACTATTCAGCCATATAAAGGAATAAAATAATAGCATTCACAGCAACCTGGATGGAATTGGAGGACCATTATTCTAAGCGAAGTAACTCAGAAATGAAAAACCAAACATTGTATTTTCTCACTCATAAGTGGGAGCTAAGCTATGAGGATGCAAAGGCATAAGAATGATACAGTGGACTTTGGGGACCCAGGGGGGAAAGGGTGGGAGGGGCTGAGGGATAAAGGGATAAAGGACTAGACATTGGGTATAGTGTACACTGCTCCGGTGATGGGTGCACCAAAATCTCAGAAATCACCAATAAAGAGCTTATTCATGTAACCAAACACCAACTGTTCCCCGAAAATCTATTGAAATAATAATAAAAATAAATAAATAATAAATTCTGAATAATAAGGCAAAATAAGAGAGAAGTGGCTTGCATCACCTCTCTCCACATCCATTGCCTGGATTTCACTTACGTGGGCACATACAACCGCAAGGGAGGCTGGGAAATGTGGTCCAACCATGTGCCCAAGGAGAGGGAACAGGTTGAGTAAGCAACAAGCCAGTATCTGCCTCATTGATCACGTCAATGGGTTTTCAAATTTGGTCAAGAAGCCCTGAAAAAATCTACCATTCCTCTTCTGATTGGTTTGGAAAGAAGATCTGGAGAAAGAGAAATTTTAGGAACTTCTATAAAGAATGGAAATAATCTTGTTGAGAACCTAATACATGCGGAGGCTGCCTGATTCTCTACTTCTGTTATCTTGTTTAATCTTCATAGCAACTACACGACAGCAGTCTTATTATTTCCATGGAGCAAACCTTGAGTATCTAGGCACCATTTATTGAAGGCCTACTGTGTGCTGGAAACCTTGCTTTACCTGTGTGATCTCGTTTTGGCCTCACAAAACCCTGCCATATAGGTATCACCTTGCACCATTTTGCAGCAAGGAAATTGAGGCCCAGATGTGTAAAGTAACTTACCCAAGGACACACGGTTAGTATGTGGCTGAACAAGGTCTTGGGATTGACCTTGGATTGGCCCTAAAGTACTAGTTCTTTCCGCTGGGGTTTGGGAAGAAGTCCTAAGCTAGGATTCCTTTAAACACAGAATTAATTTCATCTCAAATTCCCCCATCTCCTGTCTGCCCTCTACTGAAGTGAGGACCTCTCTGCAGCAGACAGTAATTTCCAGTGGCCAGGGAGGGATGGAATGGTTGAGATCTTTCTCTACAAGCCTCTGCTTCTCCATTCATGCTTTTTCCTAACTCAACTTCTGCTACATGCCAAGCAGTGACTAAGCCATTGACTCACTTCTTTTATGGGCCTGAGCAGTCCAGCTCAGATGAAATGCGCAGCTCTTGGAAGTCAGCCACCCACTGGCATCTGGACCTGATGCTCAGCGTACACCTTTGAGCGTTTGAGGTACAGACGTTGAGAAGCTCCGCTTTGGAGTGATTTTCCATGCCTGACACAATTGGTGCTTGCTGGTGCCCTTTGCAGGCCATTGTATTGGCAAATGTCCTCATTTCAAACCTCTGTTTAGTCTCTAAACAGATACTTTAGGTAACAGATTCTTAGGCTGTTTTGGGTTTTATTTTTTTTGCAGTATTTATTCAGCCTGAATATTACTAATTCTAATAATAATGCAAATACAGCAATAGCTAATGTTTATTAAGTAGTTACTAAGTGTCAGGCTTGTATATACTTGTACTAGTCATTCTCACATTTATCTGCACAGCAGCTCTCTGAGTTGGTACTAATGTTATCCACATTTTAAAGAGGAGGAGGCTGAGTGTCAGAGAATGTAAATAATGTGTCCAAGGTTATTCAGTTCCACAGTCCACTCTTAATTAAAAGACCTAAACTGAAGGACATTTGGAGTTTTAATGATGTTCTTTTATTGTCTGCTTCTTGAAAGACAATTCATGGGGAAACAGTCAGGGAGCCTTGGAGATGAGGTTGACTTGAATGCTACGAATAGTTACCAGATATATTTGTCATCAACGCCTGCATAACAAATTATCCCCAAACTTTGCAGCTTAAAACAATAAGCATTTATTATTTGGCAGTTTCTGTGGGTTGGGAAACTGGAATCCTTTAGCTGGTGATTCTGGCTTAAGGTCACTTAAGACCTTAAGACTCCAAAGCTTTCTAGTTGTGTGACTTTCATGCCTGGGGCTGCAGTCCACTGAAGGCTTGAGTGGGGAAGATCTGCTTCCATGCTCACTTACGTGCTTGTTGGTGGGCTCAGTTCCGCACGGCTATTGACTGGAGGCCCCAGTTCTTTACCATGTGGGCCTCTCCGTAGGGTGCCCAGGTGTCCTAACGCTGGGCGCTGGACACCCCCAGAGTGAGTGATCCAAGAGAGAGAGCAAGCCCAAGACCAAAGCCACAAGTGTCTTTTATAACCCAATCCCAGTGTAACTTGCCATCACTTCTGCCAAATTCTATTGGTTACCCGGACCAACCCTAGCACAATATGAGAGAGGACTATAGAACGATGTGAATATGAGAAGGCAGAGCTCACTGGGGGCCACCCAGAAGCAACTCTTATCTGGATCCCATCCCCTCTCCTTAGGGACTTGACTCTGTCAATTACTCTTTTCAACCCCAACCGTCTGGGAATGTCGTGGTCATTTTGCACCCCAGTGCAGAGGATGTGATAGTGCTTTGGGAATGGCCTTTATCCTGGACAGCACATCCTGAAGCTTCCCTTTGTGGAGGCCCTGAGTTTAGAGGCAGGGAGATCAGGCAGGATAATGGTCTAGGAATGTGGTGATCCCATTTTACAGAATAAAGACATGCTCACTCAGCAGGGTCCCCAGAGTTGGAGGGGAGGAGGACCGAGAATTTCAGAGATTTCCTTTTAAACAAGACGCAAACGGGGCTTTCGTCTCCTCTTTTTGTGCCCCTGGGCAGAAAGCTGCACCTCCAATGAGAAATGAGTTCTGCCAGGTGGAGGGAAGCACTCCTTGGTTCTTTATTGAATCCAATCATTTACATCTCATTGAACCCAATCAAATTAGCCACTTATCACATTAAAATGGCAAAAGAGCGATTGTGTCAAGCAGTGCTAATTCAATAGGAAAGAAGAGCTGACTGGGAGCACTATGTCATAGGATTCTGACACCCATTTTCAAGAGGTGGAGGTCTGATGTCCTCCTCTGCCCGTGATGGTCACAATGACCCTCCTTAGACAGCTTTGCTGGAAGGCATTGCCAAGGAAGGGAAAACGGGAGTCCCGGGCCCTGCAGAGGCTTAGGGTGGGAAGGGGAGGACAAAGGGAAGGGTAGCACGGCAGCCTGGGGTAGAACTGTGATTTCAAGATACAGTGATGTTTAAAGGCTTGAGATTTGGAGTCAGGGAGACTCCAGAGCTTTCCACCTGTGTGACTTTGGGCAAGTTTCCTTGTCCTATCTGATTCTTACTTTTCTCAGCCACGAAATGAAAGAGGGTGATATTTGCCACAGCACGGCTACATGGTTGGTATTCCAGAGAAAGCCTTTCCTTTTTCTTTTTCTTTTCTTTCTTTTTCTTTTTTCTTTTTTTTTTTTTTCTTCTGAGACAGAGTCCCGCTCTGTAGCCCAGGCTGGAGTGCAATGGTGCAGTCTCCACTCACTGCAACTTCCTCCTCCCAGGTTCAAGCGATTCTCCTGCCTTAGCCTGTAGGTGGAATTACAGGCGTCCACCACCACGCCCAGTTAATTTTTGTATTTTTAGTAGGACGGGGTTTCTCCATGTTGGCCAGGCTGGTCTCAAACTCCTGACCTCAGGTGATCCACCCACCTCGGCCTCCCAAGATGTTGGGATTACAGGCGTGAGCCACTGCACCCGGCCCTTTTTCTAATCCCTTTTTAATCTTTTCATTACATCCAGGAACAAGGTTCCATTTCATACGAGGCTGTTTGTAACACTTGTTTAATACTTGCAAATGCTCTCTGATCCTTTTGTGGGTGCCAGGGTGTTAAGGTTGGATAAGCTGGAATTATCCAGGCTTGCACTTGAGTCCCTCTTGCCTTTCTTACTATCTGTGTGATCTTGGATAACATCGCCCCACACTCTGAATATCAGTTTCCTCATATGTAAAATGGGAATAATAATGATACCCTCTCATTGGTTTGTCACTGAGCATAAATGAGTTCATGAATCTGAAATGCTTAGGAGAGGGCCTGGCTCATAGCAAACAATACATGCTAGTTCATATGATTAGGACTCATTTCAGCCTCTTCTCTGCCATCTTCTCTTCCACACCCTCATGCCCTCCACACTGCAGCCATTAGAACAATGTTCCCATCCTGACTGTGCCACGCTTTCCCTTGCCTCGGGGCCTGTGCGCACTTTCCTTCTGACTGGCAGGTTCTTCTCTCAGACTCTTTCCTGATTGATCCTGCTTATCTTCCAGGCCTCAGCTGATGTAGTTTTTCTTCCAGGAAGTCTGCACTGACTTATATTCCCCTTCCCTGTGGTTCTTCTCTATTAGGATGTTTTGGAATCTGTTTCTCCTCTCTCCTGGAAAGCCTAAGAGCTTCACGAGGGGCAGAGTTCCGTCCCTAATCTGTCTTGTTTATTCTTGTCCCCCCCCCCCCGCACCTAGTACAGACTCTGACACTTGCTGATGGCTGCCTGGGAGCTCAGCAGGGGCCTGATATCATTCTATGCATTTTACATATATGGAGTCATTTAATCCTCCCAGCTGAAGCCGTCCTCACAGGGTTAACAAGAATTCTGGACAGAAGCATAGTCGTAATTAAGCATTAATCAGGCTGCAGTCTGCCTCACTTCCTTGTAACTGAAAGTCACATAGCACTGGAAACTGAGCATTGCATTCCCATTGCTCCTACAGATAAGATTTCTGACATTAGAATCGTAGGCTTTTGTTTAAGGATTGCTTACGATGTTTTTCACATCTCAATTTCCAGGGAAACAGCTGACACTAAGCAGTATGAAGACCCCCACAGAGAAACAGAGCAGTTTCTTCATCTCCCAGCCCTGTGACTTCACTGTGCCCTCTTTGAATAATTCAGTGATCTCCACTCTTTGGCCCACTTCAAAATCCTTACAAACCCTAACCCCAAACACACAGGGAGATGGATTTGAGACTTCCTCCCACCTCCTTGTTTGGTAGCCCTACGATTAAACCTCCTTCTCTGTTGCAACCCGGTGGCTCTGTGAATTGACTTGCCATGCGCATTGGGTAATGGACCTATTACGATTCCAAAACTTACTAAGTTTTGTTTTATTTTTAATGGCTTTATTGAAATATAATTGAGATACAGTACAACTGTTTTTTTTGTTTGTTTTGAGACGAAATCTCGCTCTGTCGCCAGGCTGGAGTACAGTGGCGTGATCTCAGCTCACTGCATCCTCTGCCTCCCAGGTTCAAGCAATTCTCCTGCCTCAGCCTACAGAGTAGCTGGGACTACAGGTGCCCGCCACCACGCCCAGCTAATCTTTGTATTTTTAGTAGAGACGGGGTTTCACCATGTTGGCCAGGATGGTCTCGATCTCTTGACCTCGTGATCCACCCACCTTGGCCTCCCAGAGTGCTTGGATTACAGGTGTGAGCCACCACACTCAGCCACAGTAAACTATTTTTAAGTGTACAATTTTAAGTGTAGAATGTGGTAAATTTTAACATGTATACATCTATAAAAACAAAACTATGATCAAGATAATGAACATATCCATCAACTAAACATCCCTTGTGCCCTTTTGTAATCCTTCCATCTCATCCCTCCATGCCAACCTCCTCCTCAGGCAACTACTGGTATGCTTTCTACCACTATAGATATGTTTGCATTTTCCAAAATTGCATGTAAGGGGAATCATACAATATCTACTTTTTCCTGAGATTTCACACAGCATAATTACTTTGAGATTCATCTGTTTTCTTGCTTATGTTAGTGTTCTTTCCTTTTTATTTCTGAGTAGTATCAGTTGCATGGATATACTACCATTTGTTTATTCATTTACTTATTGATGGACATTTGGTTGCTGTTGATGGACGTTTGGTTGTTTCCAATAGGTAAGTTGATAAACAAATGGTAGTATATCCATACAACAGATACTACACAGAAAACTGCTATGGATACCGATTTTATTTTTATCCCATTTTACAGATGAGGAAATTGAGGCAGTGAGTATATCAATTGCTTAAGGCCAAAAAGCTACTAAATGACAGAGTTCTATGTCGATCAAGATTCCGTAGTTTCAGAGTCCAAGCAATATTTTCCGTCCTCTCTGTTAAGGAAAGTTTCAAATAGAAATGAAATTAGCAAGAATAGAATAATAGAATAATACACACTCACGGATTCATCACTCAGCTCCAGCAATGACCAAGATTATTTTATCCTTTTTCTACAATTTAAACATTTGTGATGGAATATTTTAAAGCAAACCATAGACATCTTGTCATCTCACTTATAAATATGTCAATTTGTATCTCTCACTTATGCGAACATTAAAAAAATTACCACAGGAGTTTCAAACTTCAGCAAAGGTAGAAAAAGTAATATAACAATTCCCCCTCATACCTCTCATCAGCTTCAACAGTTATTGGTTCATAGTTTGTCTTATTGCATTAAACCCTCATCTGTATTCTCCTCCTTCTCCCCTGCCAATCATTTTGAAGCAAATCTCAGGCATTTTTGTCGTTTTATCTGTCAATATTTCAGCATGTATTGGTAAAAGTTAAGGAGTCTTGTAAAACAACATAACCATAATACCATTATTACACTTAAACATTTTATAGTCATTTCCTTTTCTATCATTAAATATTCAGTTGACATTCACATTTCCCCAGTTGTCTCATATTGCTTTATAGTTTCTACTTCTCTCTCTGTCTCATTCTTTCTCCGTCTCTCTCTGACTCTCTCTCTCTCTCTGTCTGTCTTCCTTCCTCCCTCTCCCTCCCTCCCCCACCTCTTTGTCTATCTCTCTCTCCTCTTTCCCTTTTTTATTTTACAGTCTGTTTGAATCAGCACACAAACAACAAGCATATGCTGCAATTGGTTGAGACATCTATAACGTGTTTTAATCCACAGATTCTCTGTCTGTCTGTCTCTTCTTTTCTCTTGCAATTTATCTGTTAGAGAAACCAAGCCATCAAGGCCATATTTTACATAATTTCCATGCCATTATCATCTTACAAAATTAACAGTAATCCTTAGCATCAGCTAATTCCTGTCTGTATTCACATTTCCTTGGTTGTCTTGAGCGTGTCTGGTTTTTTTTTTTTTTTTTTTCCAGTCAAGATCCATGTGAGTGCCCCATTGTGTTCAGTGGCTGCGTGATGGTTCTCAGGTCTCTTCTGTCTCTTCTGCCCCATGTCAGGTCCTCTTCTCCATTTGTCAGGCTGTTGCTATGTTCTGCAGAATGCTCCACAGCCTGGGTCCTAAAGCCCATGTGGTAAATCACTGGGCTCTGCTTTGTTTCCTGGTTAGTAATCTACAAATAATTGTTGCAGGAATGAATGAATACATACAAAGAAGCAGTTGAGAGGGTAAGGGGTCCTAATGCTCTTGGAACATTGCCTGAAGTAATTTCTTTGCTCTAGACTAGATGAATGATTTGTGTGTGTGTGTGTGTGTGTGCGCGCGCGCGCGTAGTAAAATGGATTCTTACACAGAAACGTGCACAAATAAAGACAATGAAAAAACAAATGTTTAAGACTAGGTACAGTGGCCCATGCCTATAATCCCAGCACTTTGGGAGGCTGATGTGGGAAGATCACTTGAGCCCAGGAGTTGGAGACCAGCCTGGCAGCATAGTGAAATCTTGTCTCCACCAAAAAAAAATTACTGGTCATGGTGGCGCGTGCCTGTAGTCCCAGCTACTTGGGAGCCTGAGGCAAGAGGATTGCTTGAACTCAGGTGTTCGAGGCAGCAGTGAACTATGATCACACCAAAACACCTAAGTGTTTAACACCCCGAGTTCTGACTCTGCCTGGGTTAGAATCCTGGCCTTGCTTCCGACAAGCTGGGTGGCTTTGGACATGTTACCTAACTTCTCTGTGCC